>NC_134570.1:161860390-162168938 GCF_050947875.1 Dermacentor variabilis
AATAAAGCTGTACAAAAGTCTAATATTAACACGCCCTGACTATGGCGCCATAGTCTATAATTCTGCAGGACCTAGTACTCTAAAAATGCTAGATCCTGTCCACCACTTAGGCATCCGCCTTGCTACAGGCGCCTTTAGGACTAGCCCTGTGCAAAGCCTCTACGTCGAATCAAACGAATGGTCATTGCACTACCAAAGGACATATTTAACTTTTTCCTACGCCCTAAAAGTTAACTCAGATGTTGAACATCCTTGTCATTCCACTATATGCGACTTGTCCACTGCTAGGCTGTTTCGTAACCGCCCAGCCACTAGGCCTCCTCTGTCCCTCCGGTTGGAAGCACTCTCAGAAAAAACAGGGGTCCCTCTTTTACACAATGTCCTAATGGCTCCTACACGGCTTCCACCGCCTTGGGAGTGGCAGACTATCCAATGCGACATCTCTTTCTTAGAAATATCGAAACGAGCCCCGGAGGCGCACATATATTCGCATTTTCTGGAACTCAAGGAGAAGTATTCATGTGATGAATTTTACACAGATGCTTCGAAGTCTCCAGCTGGTGTTGCTTATGCAGCTCTGGGACCCTCACTTTCAACATCAGGACCACTAAACCCACACACCAGTATCTTTACAGCGGAAGCATACGCCATTCTTAAGGCTATTCAACACATACGGCTCACAAATATCGCCAAGGCTATTGTCTTCACAGACTCATTAAGTGTAGTGAGAGCCCTAATTAGCTTACGAAAGCATAAGAACTCGGTTTTTAATGAGCTGCACAGCTTGTTATGCTCCGCATATATGTGCAGCCAAGCGATTAGACTATGCTGGGTACCTGGCCATAAAGGCATAAAAGGCAACGTAGATGCTGACGAAAAAGCTACGTCAGTGAGTTTTAGCACCACAGATGGAAATATCCCCATTCCTGCCACAGAACTAAAGCCCTTTCTGCGCCGTAAATTGAGGAATCATTGGCAAGAAGAGTGGGATACACAAACATTGAATAAGTCACACATTATAAAACCAAAATTGCGGAATTGGATAAGTGACAAAACAGCACGGTACAAGGAAGTACTTCTATGCCGATTAAGAATAGGACACACTTACAGTACTCACTCCTACCTCTTGACTGGCGGGGATCCTCCTACCTGTAGTAGGTGCGGCGATAGCCTGACAGTCCTCCATGTTCTTATCCAGTGCCCTGCAATAGAAACAGAGAGGAAAAAGTATTTCCCTTTTGCATATCGCGAAAATATACCTCTCCATCCTGCATTTTTTCTTAGTGACGAACCGTTTTTCAAACTGCAAACAGTCTTAGGCTTTTTAGACGAAACTGACATCCTGAAAATCATTTGGCCAGGCAATTTTTAGCACGTGACTAACAGCCCTGCATTCAAGGGCTTGCTTGAAACTCTGGTGTCAGTGTTATGTTTTATTTCATAATGTTTTAACGAAAGCCCATTGCCATAGCCCACATCACTGCCTAGTCACCGTCATTATTTTAGCAACTATATATTCTACGCCATTTACAGCTACAGATTTTAGGCCCTTTTACAGCCATGTCACATATACCATGAGGAATTCATTGTGCACGCCATCTGTAATACATCGTCATCATTACCATTTGTCATGGCGCTCTTTGGCCAAACCTGGCCCTTGCGCCATAAAACACCACACCTCACACATACACACACACACACACACACACACACACATATATATATATATATATATATATATATATATATATATATATATATATATATATATATATATATATATATATATATATATATATATATATATATATATATATATTTGGGTATTTTATGCAACACACGATATATATATATATATATATATATATATATATATATATATATATATATATATATATATATATATATATATATATATAGCCTTAAACTGGCTCTCTTAACTACTACACGCAGAGGCAAGAAACAGCGCGCGCTTTAGATCCTATAGATGAGATGAATATCTACAATTATTATTAGGGTTATAATTATATTCGAGTGCTGATTGCCGTGTTATAGTTTGTTAACGAAACTACCCCTCAATTCTAAATATTGTAAGGCAGTTTGTCGTGTGCGGATCATAGCCACGCATGCTTATATCGCCTTTCCGCTTCTCTACCACGGTTGCGCTTTAAAACCACGGCGCTGCAAGTTTGCTTTCCTTTCCTTCCCTCTCCTCCGCCCTTAAACTGGCTCTCTTAACTACTACACGCAGAGACAAAGAAACAGCACGCGCATGCGATCGCATAGATGAGATGAATACATATATATAGAAAAGCATCAGTCATAGCTCTCGAAGTATAATATAATATAATATAGAATAGCTCTCGAAGATAGCTATTCCGGCGGCTAGCTTCCCACGCTATGCGTGCCGTCCTCGCACCTGTTAAAGCTTTTCCTAGACGCTAGAACTATACTAATCCTACGCAACCTTGAGCGATCGGAAAGCGCGTTTTCCACGCCTGGCCGGCGGAGAGCGGGAGGCTTCGTTCCGGCCGCGAAGCTCTCCACATCCCCGTAAGGAGCCTGGTGGTGGTCTCGTGCTGAAGATGCCCTCGCGGTGAGCGCATATTTCCCCCCTCATCTTTTAAGAGATTCAATACATACAAGCATTTGTCTCGCATACCAGATTTATTTCAAGGGAATTTTCCACGTCTCAATTATTTCTCTCGTCGTATTCGAGTGCTCATTGCCGTGTTATAGTTTGTTAACGAAGCTTCCCCTCAAGTCTAAATATTGTAAGGCAGTTTTCCTAGTCTATAAAGCCGCTCGAGTTCACGCTGCTCCTCTGGCGGCCATTTTTCCAAGAAATTATGCCTTCCAACCACTCAGAATCGACTGTCGCGGACAACACCAGCCCCTTTCCACATAAGTATGAGGCTCGGAGCAGGAGCTATAGCGCTTGAAAGTAACCGCTGGCTTGACGAACCAACCGACTGAGCTACCTTTCCGGACAACATTGAAGGATCACGAGTTCAAATCACATGTTATGTTCCTTTTTTTCCTTTTTTTTTCTTTCTTTTAAGGTATTTTCCTTCCTTTTATCACTGTACGGAAACCCTCCTAAAAAAAAAATTATATATCCTCATTTATGTGTGGCCACACATGTGCAGGTCATAAATACCAGGTTCTCTAGCCGAGTGCCATCCATGCGGTATAACCGAGCTGAGATTGGTCCACCTTGACTGATCAAATAGGGCACCACTGTAGGTTAAATGAGGCGTACAACTCCTGCGGGACCCGCCGTGGTTGCTCAGTGGTCATGGTGTTAGACTGCTGAGCACGAGGCCGCGGGATCGGACCCCGGCCACGGCGGCCGCATTTCGATGGGGGCGAAATGCGAAAACACCCGTGTACTTAGAATTAGGTGCACGTTAAAGAACCCCAGGTGGTCGAAATTTTCGGAGTCCTCCACTACGACGTGCATAATCAGAAAGTGGTTTTTGTCACGCAAAACACCATAATTCAATTTTTAATTTAACTCCTGCGGGGACGGTAGAGTATCCGTCTCCAGTGCAAGAGGACCGTGATTCAAATCCCGGTGCCGCGCGATTCTCCTCCGGGAAATACAAAAAAAAACCGTGTGTTGAGAAAATTGCACAAACAGGCCTGGAGTGCGGCCTGATCCCGGTGACCAGAACCGGTAACGCACTCCCTCACCAGAGCAGGATTGGCCACCCTGGTGCAGTACTTGGCCACAACCTCCTATATGAATACAACAATCAAACCCCGGCCCTCAGTCCCCAGCAGCCGCGAAGCAACTGACCACGGCGGCGGTCAGATCTGTAACGCTGCAGAGGGTGCTAAGAATACCTGGCTCCGGACAGGCCGCTATTGCAATCTGAACCTGGCAACGTTTAACGTTAGAACGCTATCTAGTGAGGCGAGTCTAGCAGTGTTATTGGAGGAATTAGAGGGTAGTAAATGGGATATAATAGGGCTCAGTGAGGTTAGGAGGACAAAAGAAGCATATACAGTGCTAAAAAGCGGGCATGTACTGTGTTACCGGGGCTTAGCGGAGAGACGAGAACTAGGAGTCGGATTCCTAATTAATAAGGAAATAGTTGGTAACATACAGGAATTCTATAGCATTAACGAGAGGGTGGCAGGTCTTGTTGTGAAACTTAATAAGAGGTACAAATTGAAGGTGGTACAAGTCTATGCCCCTACAAGCAGTCATGATGACCAGGAAGTCGAAAGCTTTTATGAAGACGTGGAATCGGCGATGGGTAAAGTCAAAACAAAATACACTATACTGATGGGCGACTTCAATGCCAGGGTAGGCAAGAAGCAGGCTGGAGACAAGTCAGTGGGGGAATATGGCTTAGGCTCTAGGAATAGCAGAGTAGAATTATTAGTAGAGTTTGCAGAACAGAATAATATGCGGATAATGAACACCTTTTTCCGCAAGCGGGTTAGTCGAAAGTGGACGTGGAGGAGCCCGAATGGTGAGACTAGAAATGAAATCGACTTCATACTCTGCGCGAACCCTGGCATCATACAAGATGTAGACGTACTCGGCAAGGTACGCTGCAGTGACCATAGGATGGTAAGAACTCGAATTAGCCTAGACTTGAGGAGGGAACGGAAGAAACTGGTACACAAGAAGCCAATCAATGAGTTAGCGGTAAGAGGAAAACTAGAGGAATTCCGGATCAAGCTACAGAACAGGTATTCGGTTTTAACTCAGGAAGAGGACCTTAGTGTTGAAGCAATGAACGACTATCTCATGGGAACCATTAAGGAGTGCGCAATAGAAGTCGGTGGTAACTCCGTTAGACAGGAAACCAGTAAGCTATCGCAGGAGACAAAAGATCTGATCAAGAAACACCAATGTATGAAAGCCTCTAACCCTGCAGCTAGAATAGAACTGGCAGAACTTTCTAAGTTAATCAACAAGCGTAAGACAGCGGACATCAGGAACTATAATATGGATAGAATTGAACAGGCTCTCAGGAACGGAGGAAGCCTAAAAACAGTGAAGAAGAAACTAGGAATAGGCAAGAATCAGATGTGTGCGTTAAGAGACAAAGCCGGCAATATCGTTACTAATATGGATGAGATAGTTCAAGTGGCTGAGGAGTTCTATAGAGATTTATACAGTACCAGTGGCACCCACGACGATAGTGGAAGAGAGAATAGCCTAGAGGAATTCAAAATCCCACAGGCAACGCCAGAAGAAGTAAAGAAAGCCTTAGGAGCTATGCAAAGGGGGAAGGCAGCCGGGGAGGATCAGGTAACAGCAGATTTGTTGAAGGATGGTGGTCAGATTGTTCTAGAGAAACTGGCCACCCTGTATACGCAATGCCTCATAACCTCGAGCGTACCGGAATCTTGGAAGAACGCTAACATAATCCTAATCCATAAGAAAGGGGACCCCAAAGACTTGAAAAATTATAGACCGATCAGCTTACTGTCCGTTGCCTACAAAGTATTTACTAAGGTAATCGCAAATAGAATCAGGAACACCTTAGACTTCTGTCAACCAAAGGACCAGGCAGGATTCCGTAAAGGCTACTCAACAATAGACCATATTCACACTATCAATCAAGTGATAGAGAAATGTGCAGAATATAACCAACCGTTATATATAGCTTTCATTGATTACGAGAAAGCGTTTGATTCAGTCGAAACCTCAGCAGTCATGGAGACATTACGGAATCTGGGTGTAGATGAGCCATATGTAAAGATACTGGAAGATATCTATAGCGGCTCCACAGCCACCGTAGTCCTCCACAAAGAAAGCAACAAAATCCCTATAAAGAAAGGCGTCAGACAGGGAGATACGATATCTCCAATGCTATTCACAGCATGTTTACAGGAGGTATTCAGAGGCCTGGAGTGGGAAGAATTGGGGATAAAAGTTGATGGAGAATACCTTAGCAACTTGCGATTCGCTGATGATATTGCCTTGCTTAGTAACTCAGGAGACCAATTGCAATGCATGCTCACTGACCTGGAGAGGCAAAGCAGAAGGGTGGGTCTGAAAATTAATCTGCAGAAAACTAAAGTAATGTTTCACAGGCTCGGAAGAGAACAGCAATTTACGATAGGTAGCGAAGCACTGGAAGGGGTAAGGCACTACATCTACTTAGGGCAGGTAGTGACCACGGATCCGGATCATGAGACTCAAATAAGCAGAAGAATAAGAATGGGCTGGGGTGCGTTTGGCAGGCATTCTCAAATCATGAACAGCAGGTTGCCACTATACCTCAAAAGGAAAGTGTATAACAGCTGTGTGTTACCAGTACTCCCATATGGGGCAGAAACCTGGAGACTTACGAAAAGGGTTCTGCTGAAATTGAGGACGACGCAACGAGCTATGGAAAGAAGAATGATGGGTGTGACGTTAAGGGATAAGAAAAGAGCAGATTGGGTGAGGCAACAAACGCGGGTAAACGACATCTTAGTGGAAATCAAGAAAAAGAAATGGGCATGGGCCGGACATGTAATGAGGAGGGAAGATAACCGATGGTCACTAAGGGTTACGGACTGGATTCCAAGGGAAGGGATGCGTAGCAGGGGGCGGCAGAAAGTTAGGTGGGCGGATGACATTAAGACGTTTGCAGGGACAACATGGCCACAATTAGTACATGACCGGGGTAGTTGGAGAAGTATGGGAGAGGCCTTCTTTGTTGTTGTTGTTGTTGTCCTGAGTGGCCGTGGCACATACCCACAGTGGGGGATTGGCCAAGAATCGGGCGGTTTAATTAGGTGCCTAAATAATAATGATAACAAGGGAGTTAACAATTTGGGCGTGTGAGTTTAAAAGTGAACGTTTTGTGTTTGGAGAAAAAGGAAATAATCAGATGAAAACCGGGTATAAGATAATAATAATATTAACAAATAATAGTTAATAAAAGATAAGAAATAAAAGAAAGCTATGGTTGGGAGGGAGAACGATCAATCTAACATGGAAATCGCTTGGTTTCAATTAGAGGCCTTTGCCCTGCAGTGGGCGTAACTAGGATGATGATGATGATGATATATATATATATATATCGTGTGTTGCATAAGATACCCAAATGTACACTTTAGACAAACGAGACCGCGGCGCATCCTTTGTCTTTGTTTGCAGAAAGTCAGATTTTCTTGAAGTGCGATTAGTTGATTGGTTAGGTTTCATTAGGCGAAATGTGCAATATTCGTTTTAAGACGTAAGTTTCGTTTGAGAAATTATAGAGCGTGCTCTCAGAAACAATGAATGAGGTTGTTTCCATCTCCTTATCTTTTACGTTAGCCTGTATCTCAGCTCTAAATAAAGCCGAGTATAAAATTTTAATCCTATGCAACTTCTAGTCACATGCAATGTTCCTGTTTATGTACTGTGTAAATAACAGCCTCCATCTCATAGACAGTTTATTTAGCTGCCCGGCACCCTTCACAAGCTTCGCCAAAATGTAAATAACCAAATCAGACGTATATGCGCAATGTGGGACGTCGACGCAACAAGCGCGCAAGAACGAAGGCGATGTATGATGCTTGTCGAGAGAAGAATGGTGGCGACAGGCGTGTACACAGACAACTACGACGTCATCAAATTTGCCGGGTTCAGAATAAAGTTGTTTCCATCCAAGACGCATACTTATATGTATGTAATGATTCTATACCAATTATGAAACAGTGACAGATACCGATCCTGTTGGTTTAGTCAAGAATGGGCGCATATCCACCGGCATATATGCAAGGGATCGTATAGCAATGTACACATATGCGCTACTGTTGCTAATAGAAAGAAGCATGGAAATCTTCTCGCAAGTGTTTGCGTTTACAGTGTGTAGTGGATGATTATCTCAATCATGCGTTGTTGAATGAAAGCACAACAACAAGATTTTTGAAAATTTTAGGTTACGTTTCCTCCTAATTGAAGGGCGATTAAATTTTCTCAGATGCTCTTTAATGTACAAATTATATTCTTTTATATGATTTGCGCTTCAGACTATGTAGAAAGTGATAGGCAGGACAACTACATTCAAGAAAAATATAGTGAAACTGCTGCTCGTTTCCTCGTCAGAATGGCGCAAGGCGAACCCGACAGCTTCCCAAGGCAAGCTCATCGTTGTCACCGGCGACGGAAACGTCCGCTATACTTTCTATTCCAGGCAAAAAAATGCATGATGGAATCAGCAAGCTACACATTTCAGGAGAAGCGGCGCCTACTGTCAAACATTTACCATGCACGAAAGACAGTTCCCACAAAAACGAAGTTCAGATGCAGTGCACGCCGAACGGAACAGCTCCTCCGCCGTGCTCGCATCGTAGCTGACAACACTACGAATATGATCGTATTTTCTTCTTACTGTAGAGTTCTTTCGAGGAGAGGGTCAAACGCCGACAACGGTAACAAAACAATGTGGTTTGCGAGCTTCGGCAGTAAGTTCTGCAGCGCCGTCGGCTACTGCTTCGATATGTTCCGAATATGTTATAGTGACGATGTCCACGCCCGGCCCGGCGGCCATCGGTGGTGAAGGGCTACCAGCGTCGCTACATAGAACGTGGCCGCTTGTACATCGTTAACTGGCTTCGCTATTGTGAGGCTGCTTCCAGAAATTGGTCCCGAACACATGCTGTGCGGCTAGCGAATCTTGCCGTTCGCTATCAAAACCATCGTCGCACGGCAGCCCACGAACTGCAAATAGTCCGCGGACAACGTGTACGGAACTCTGGCACCCTGTCAGCTGTCAGTTTCGTCAGCTGACAGCTGACGAAACTGACAACGCATGTCAGCTGGCTGCTCAAACATGCGCGTCGCATGTTTGAGCAGCCCACAGAAATATCCATACTGTATAGTTACCACAGCAGCGAATGGCTACACTGTGGTTCTTTGAGGACCTGGTTTGGACTGGCATCACGCAAACTTGACGGAGAACGAGCTAAAGCATCTCCTAGGGTTGAGGATTGGCCGAGCTGGTATTGCGTTCTAAAACTGTTACAGGGCAACATACAACAAGCCGAGCTGTTCTTTTCTCTAGTCAGCTCGGCTTGTTTCTTCCTTTGTATGTTGCGCTGTACCAATTTTAGAAAACGTCTCCAAATCGTTCCGCAGCACGCGACGGCAAGAGATTCAAGCTGCACCGCGCGAGCTCACACAACCCGGAGAGAAGGAAGGGCTCGCCCCTTCCTTCTGTCGACCGACCAACCATACAATTCCCTCTCTCGCTCGCTACCTCCCGCACTCACTTGTTCACTCACCGCGCTTTAAAGGGAAGCTGAAAAGTCTGTCGAATTCAATAATACGCTCATATACGAATGCGGGAACCTTATAAACAGTGAAGGTAAAATTTGGCGGGGGGGGGGGATTTTTCACTTAGGAGCGACGCAATCGTCGGTTAAAATTGCGCTGTAGCTCCGCCCCCCGTCGAGCGCCGCGCGCTGCTGCTGACGATGCGAGCGGAGACCGGAAACCGCGGCTTAGTGACGTCAACACTGGCGTTCCGCTCCATCGCAGTCTCCGCGACCGTGCCTGACCGGGCTTATTTCTGCGTGCGTGCCGTCCTAATCCGCTTCGCTCGACCCTACATTCCTTTATTTGTGTGTATATAGGAGTAGTAGTTGACGTGCGTAGCATCAATTGAACTTGTAGGCTGCTGTGAAGCGAAACAACTTCAAGCGCTCAAGAACAAGTGTTGTGCTCTAACCACTTCAATGATGATTACTATCGGAGTTTATCAATAATGTGTGCGTCGGTTTCTCCTAAAAAATATAGCACGCTGAACGGAAGGTGCATGTTTATCGCCCACCCTTGACGCAAGTTTCATCGCCAACCCCGCGAATTTTCTATTCGCAGGTGTGTTGTGAAACAGCCTGCATGCAGCTACCATAACGCAGTGCAAGCGCAAAGTTTCCATGTGTTGGAAAGCCTGCTCACGCCAATACGCTGCGCTCCCCCTTCTCTCGCACACATCTCACGTAGCCGACTGAATTCGCCAGTTAGAGTAGCATGCGGATGGCTCGCTGATGAAAGTTCTATACTACACGTGCTACAACAGCCGGGAAACTTTTCCCGCGTTTAAACCGTCTGTGTAGATTGCCAACAGCTTTGGGGCAGCGCGCAAATGCTGAAGATCGCATCACCGCTTATATTCTACGAGGAGGCATGCAGGAACATAACACTACAGTTGTTTGCCCGGAAACGTACACACTGGAACGCTGAATGCAGCTTTGCAAAAAACATACTCGCCAAAGAACATTTCCAACAAAAGGAGATACTAACACTACGCCTTCGTTCGCGTGGAAAGCAGTGCTTGCACCAGCATTTTTTGCTTCTTGGAGAGGCCGGCTCTTCGCAATTGGCTAGTACATGTAGTATGTACAAGTATGTACGTACGTGTAGTATGTACAAATATAAACCCCTTACAAGTGATCTTGCACGCGACAGCGACAGCGCTACAAGCGAGGCGATGGCTGTCGGGTTCACTCGTCGTCTGCAAGCTGAACTCCACGCGAACGACGGCTTTGAGCGAAGACTTCCCGGTATGAGGGCAGCAATATACGCGCAGAAACTAGCGTGACGCATGCTTTATCAAATTAAGTTGATGTATTTTACTGAAGAAGGAGCATAAAATATTTCTGAAGGTCTTGAACTAGGTTCTTATTCTCGCACGTATAAAATTCAATAGTTTGCTCGTTCCATGCGACAGACAGCAGTATTTGAGTTAGGTACATCCAGTTTCGGCTTCGCACAATTGGCTAGTCGTTCATTGCATTTCCGGGCGATGAGCGACGACTTCTAGATTTCTAGAAACGAGCGATCGAACGACAACACCGAGCCATTGGTTCAAGCGACGGCCCGTTTTGTCGCTCGAAGCCGTCGCCCGTCACGGTCGCGCGCAGAATCGCTCTCGTAGAGTTTGGACTTAACGCCGAACTCCTCAGAGAAACGCAAGCTCTCGAAAATTTCCATGACCGTCTCAGCAAAACACCACCAAACTACTTTGCACCGTGCTTCGTGTGTAGCGGCAGCAGTCGGTCCGGACGAACACCATTGTTGACGTCACGAGGCGCCCGACCAATCACAGGCGGAAACGAGGCGCGCCTGCTGGGCGTGTCTGCTGCTGCACTTTTCGTCGAAATAAAATATGTTTGCGCTTTCTTTCGCTCAATTTCGATGCGACATTCGAATTCAGAGGGTTGAAAACCACGGCATGCCGCTTTTCACTCATTTTTTATCTGGAAAAGCTTTCAGCTTCCCTTTAAGGGAGGCAAAAAATGCTTCAAATACAGCATGGCTATAGAACGGTATTGACCGTTTTCGCGGCGATGCCTTGGACGGTACGAAGTTTCATCACGTCGTGACGAACCCATTGGCTGTTTAAGCTGCGTTTGCGCTTACAGTGCATCTGTACGACGCCGGTGCTGCTTAGCATTCGGTTTCGGGAGATGTCGTAGACGGAGACTGGGGGGTCGACACAAGCTTTGGCCGGCCACAATTTCACAGCACATGTAAAAGCGCTTTCGGAGCTGATTAAGCTATGTCCAAGCGGCACGAGCAGCTATATGATGCACGTTCTGGGGATAAATATGTGCTCCAAGCTATCCAAAATTTTCTATTGTAAATAAAATAAGTATCAGCATGTTTTGCTCTTAGTTCTTTATTTGGCAAACGCTTCCAAGCAGCGTCTTGTCCCGTTTCTGACTCAGTAAAGTTCTTCGCTGTGGTCACTACCCGATTATTTTCTGCCTAATTGCATGTGCGTCTGCTAAGTTCCGATAAATTTGTTTTTATTGAGCGCAAGGCTTGAAAAATAACTGTTCTGTGCATTGTAATATCTTGTGGCAAAGATGTATTATCGCTAGTAAATCGCTTACTCTTGTGAACCGTCACGAAACCTTCAAACATTCAGCTTTGACCATTCGTGTCCTGTCGGCGTAGTTCGTATTTATAAAGTTCGCACAGACTCAATTGTGCATCCATTCACTTATTTCTAATACGTTGGCAACAGACTGGGCGTGCCACTTCGGGTAGATTTGAGTAGATAAGGAGCGTGAAACTTATTATGAGAGGAAGCGTCACTACTCCCTTTGTCATTGTTGAAAGAGCGGTACTCACTGTTGCCAACACTCCGGTGTAGAAGTCCTTTTTTTTTTAACTTTGGTGATACACCACTGGCAGACAAGTGAAGCCATTTATTCTGTGGGAAAGTCGTGGATCGCTAAGGGCTGGCAACACAAGCTACCCTTTCGTAGCAGTGGCCCGCAAGCTTGGTCACACAGAATCATTCTGTTCCTTCAATACCAGTCACTAATTTCGCAGCCACCTACCGCGCACGTATTAAATGTACCACCCTACAAATAGCGAAAAGTCAGTTGCATTTGCGACAGCTGATCACACAGAAGCAACGTAGAAGCGCTAACGCTTTTGTATTTGTGCGCTGTCACTAAGGCCACGTGTGACGCGCCGCAGAAAGCGCCCTATCTTTATCCAGAACAAACTGCTTCGCGAAAAGGGTCAATAGATGCTTTTCTAAGTTGGGCTCCTGCGCGCGCGATGAGTTGCTTTATCGCTTAGCGTTTGAACAACATTGCGAAAGGATGCGCCACTGTGCTACCTGAGGGAGCATCTACCGCGACACTAGAGTTTGAGACGGAGCAGAGCTGGGTCGGAGTAGCCGAGAGAGCAAAGGGCCACGCGGCCGTGCCTGTGGCGCTTGTTCTGAAAAAGAATAAACTTTCAGGGCTAATAGGATTTATGCCTTCTGGTAGCGTGAAAGATGAACAAGAAAACCGAGGCGAGTAGGGCATTCCAGACTGTCAAAAGCCGAAAAAAGAAACGGTCAACCATGCCTCGACGAAAGAGAACTGAAAGACGACGTAATTGCGCGTGAAACAGATTATACGAAAGAAATACGAAGTGTTTCAATAGAGAGTACGAAAAAATTCACCGACAATTGCGATACCCCTTAACGCAAATTCGTGCGGAGCTCTATACGTGTTTTCATTCCGCGATATACTGGCTGGCGCGGACTATACATTTTGTGCGGCACGTCGCAAATGGAGGAAAATGTGGCGCCACTGCCTCACTAATCAGGGAATCGAGAGAGGCTGCGTGTTGGTGGCGCGTGGCCCCCATTCACAGCAGCCGCCGCAGACAGACCTCGCAAACGATGCGTGCTACTCTGGCGCCATCTTGTAGTGATCATAGCCGCAGAGCACGTATTTTGCGGCACTTCGCTTTTTTTCCTCACACTTTCGCCATACTTTTCTCCTCCGCTTTCCGTCTCAAAGTTCTGCTGCACAATCCTTCACCGCTTTCCTCCTCGCACTCTCTTCGCTTTCGCCATCTTGCATGCGCCGCTGCATTCGTTTTTTCATCCCTCTATGGGCTCGTTTGCTCGGTTGCGCCGATGCTGGTCGCAGGAACAGAATAAAAGAAAAAGAGAGAAAGTTGATAGGCAGATAATGAACATTTAAATCAAATTATATTCCAGCGTTTTACGTGCCAAAACCAAGATTTGATTAAAAGGCACGCGGTAGAATTAATCATTGTTTTATAGAAAATAAAACTTCCTTTGTAAACAGTCAGGTTTTTGTGGGGCTGCGAATTTATATAGTGTTGAAATCAGAGAGAAATGGCCAGAGAGGTTTCGCGCCATTTGCTCTCGCCACGAGGTAGCATTAGAAGAAGACGAGGGTTCCAGGGCTCGCCCTCCTATTTCGGCCGTTTTGCTGGATTGAAACATCTCTCGGCTTCGCCGTGCAAACACAAGCGACATGGTCCCAAACAAAGATGCTCCCGACGAGAAGAGAAGCAAGAAGCGACGCCGCTCTCGGAAACATAGCGTGAGTTCGAGTGGAAGTAAGTCGTCTCGAAGCTCGTCGTCCTCCAGCAAGTCCGAAGCGACGCGCAGGCGTCCCAGCCATACCGATCTAGCAAAAGATCCTAAGGGCTCCGCGATTGCCGCGCTGGAATCGAACTTGCCGGTAGCCACGACCACCGCCCTTCAACTGGACGAAGTTATTCCCTCACGCGACAACAGCCCTCTCATACGGAGGCTGCCTTTCGTCGCCGATCTCCAGCGCAAGTCGTCGGACACCAGCGAGCCTCATCAGCAACCCGCTTCCGCCAACTTTGGTCTGGTAGAACTTCACGTTGCTGCTCCGATTGCTCCGACAACGGAGAAGCCCGGAGAGAGTAACGGGCTCCCAGAGCAGAAGGGCGCAATCCAGGAGTGCCAACAGGCGTCCCAACAAGAATGTGAAACCGCCCTGCCAGCTCAGTCTCCGGAGTGCGCCGCCAGCGGTGCCAATACACTCCAGACGCTGTCCGCGACCTCGATCAAAGAGAGGGCCGAGGGCTCTACGACGCCCTCTCAAGGACAGCCGGAGCCACAAGATGGACGCAAAGTGAGCCACTCAAGTCGCCAAGCGAGTTTATCTCACCAGCACGCTTCGTTCTCCTTTTTCCTTCAAGAACTTAACACCATTAACAAAGAACACCTCGAAGCCCAGCGAATCAAGTCAGACGCTCGGAGGACCTCGTACAATGATTCGGATCACGCGAGTTTCATACTACTTGTCACCTTTTCACTCTTCTACCCCCCTTGCTGCCGTTCCTCACAGTTATGTGTCGAACATTTCCGAGAACAATGTTGGAGTGGTCAAGGGACGAGAGCAGTTTTGCATAGGGCTTCCGGGTTCAAATGCGTGTGAATAAGCGAAATATTTTTTTCTCGTATTGAAGATGCGGTCGGCATAGTCGCCGACAGGCGAGCAAACAGCGCGCGGTGCGCCCCGAGAACACACACGGACGCAGGGAGGAAGCAGGAATGGATTATAACATTTAATGGAGTGTTTGCTTGCTCAATCAGGTGTTAATGGCCTTTTTAATATTCCTTCAATTAATTGCCTTTCTAGTGGTTAGGTGGTGCCCCCGGCACAGGACTCGCCTTCTGCGGAGAACACTCTTTTAGGGTCGTGGTATAAGTTCGTGGTATCGGATCGTGGTATAACTTCGCTCGTGCGGCAAACGTAGCACTAAAAGAAATTATGGGGTTTTACGTGCCAAAACCACATTTTGATTATGAGGCACGCCGTATTGGAGGTCTCCGGGAATTTCGAGTACCTGGGATTGAGGATAATTTGGTGTGTCTGCACAGATCTTCTCGTCGAGTTCCTGGATTGGCTGAAAAGGACACTCGATCGTCCTCAACGAAACCGCGCAGTAGATCACCAAAGTCAAACTTCCGACTTTACCCAGTAGCAAGGTCAACTTCGCGTGCAGTGTCAAACGGTGTCGTAACTTCGTGTCTAGGAAGGCGTTCTCGTAGAGAAGTTCGCGTCGGTAGGAACCGTCGGATTAATTTACATCCCGGTCCTGGCTGTCGTTCTATCTCGTACTTCTCGGCACGAGGTGTGGTTCGTTTGACTTTTTAGAGATGTAAATACCTTCATCATCATCATCATCATCGTCGTCGTCGTTGTCGTCGTCGTCATCATCATCAGCCATGTTACGGCCACTGCAGGGCAAAGGCCTCCCTCATACTTCTCCAACTATCCGGGTCATGTACTAATTGTGGTCATGTTGTCCCTTGGTCCCTACAACCTCCTTAATCTCATCTGCCCCTTACTTTCTGCCGCCCCCTGCAACGCTTCCCTTCCCTTGGAATCCAGTCCGTAACCCTTAATGACCATCGGTTATCTTCCATCCTCATTACATGTCCTGCCCATGCCCCCCCCCCCATTTCTTTTTATTGATTTCAACTAACATGTCATTTACTCGCGTTGTCTCCCTTACCCCCAATCTGTTCTTTTCTTATCCCTTAACGTCACACCCATCATTCTTCTTTCCATAGCTCGTTGCGTCGTCCTCAATTTAAGCAGAACCCTTTTCGTAATCCTCCAGGTTTCTCCCCCGTACGTGAGTACTGATAACACACAACTGTTCTACATTCTTCTCTTGAGGGATAATGGCAACCAGCTATTCAAGATCGGAACCTTCATAATGTAACAAATGGGACCTTTAGGTCACATAGCTGTAGACGACGAACGAGCGAGGTCACGCTGCTTGAAGAACAGCTTGGAGCGACGAATGGGATGCTGTTCATATATGACAAATTTCCTGCATTCGTACTAAGGCATTAGTAGTTGGGTGCGATCTAAACATGTGTGCTCACGATGTATTCAGACTGTCCAACCAACATATACATAAATGCGTCTTAGCGTAGTAAATGTGCGTTACTTTGTAATTCCCGTGTTAGGGGTGGGGGGGGGGAGGGGGCGGGGGACAGTGCATGTACTGTCCATACAGTCATATTAAACAAATATTTTCCGTGTATGCGTAGATGGTGGAAGCAATACACATACGGTGTCCACAAATGATCCCACCAGTAACGAAATAAATACGACATCAAAGCAACCAAATTCCTAAAGAACAATGTTGCGAAGGTTTTTCTGAGCAGTAGAAAAAGATTAAAAAACATAGCTAGTTTGAAAGAAAAAAGAAACGTTCACAAAAGTGGTCGTTCCTTTGCACTCTAGTAGCTCGCTGTTGCATTGTTGCAAGAATGACTCGCATGAACAATTTCTTGGAGAGCGAGCAAATGTCCACCAGAACAGGCATGCTAATCAAAGCAGTAACATTATTCGTCATTGGTTATTGCTAACTTAAATAAGGGCATACGAAATGTTAAGTGTCATCTGCCATCTTTGCAGCAACGCGCTATATCTCATCTTGTCTAAGACGCGGCAAAACGAAACTGCTCGTTCGAGAGACTAATTTCGAGAGACTAAGGGAGAGCTACTGCTTTTACCCTCCTTCTGTGGTGTCCTTACCCTGCCGTTCGCTGTTATATTCGAAGCTAGAGGCATTTGGTAACGTATGCAACAAGCCTGGCTTGTTTTTTTTTTTGTGCCTTTTCTTTTAACCCCGTCAGCTTCCTTTAAATTCACGCTGAAAGGCAACGCACCCTGCCGTGCAACTATTTTGGTAATTTTTATGAGAAACAGTGCTGTTCTACATAGACGGCACGTAGTGATGTTAAAGTGTTTGGAGCATTTTGGCTGCTGGAAAGAAATTGTTAAAGAACTGAAAAACTCCTCACGGGTTATTGCGGAACATTTTGCTTTAGATATTTTCAACGCGAAAGTAAAGTCAAGGTAACTTCTGGGAAGAGAGCGCGTCTTTCGTGAAATTTGTAGTTTTTACTCGTACCAAAAAGAAAAGAAGGAAATCGCACTGACAGATTAACAAAAGTGCGCAGGTGGGTCATTTATTAAAGCCATTTATTCACTGAAAACCTCTCGGCAGCTCAGCAAGTCCATCAAAGCATGTTTGGTCACGCTAGAGACAAATGGAAAAGCAGGTATCACGTTCGGTGCACATGGCTTAACCCATCTTCCCAGCAGCTCACCGACGGCGTAGACAGACAAGACTCGCGCGCTCGATTCAGCACGCTGCTGAATCGCATGTGTGTTCCTTTCCCGTACTTCAATTTGGAATTTTATTAGTGCGCGGCTCTTCCTTTTTGACCTCTCGTACCGAGACGATGCTCTGCATGGTTTTGCTAACCTCGTGTTTCCACGCTTGCTCATGTTATAGCGCTGTGCTTGAACCCGGGGTGCCTGTAAGCAGCTAAATCTGCAATACCGCCCCCCGCCCCCCACCCCGCGATGGCGACACCTACCCCACGCCCCCATGAAGTGTCATTATCAGGGTTCTGTTACCCACATCATTTCAGGTTTCCTTTAAGTTGACTTTGGGCTTTCATTTAAAATTTTACTCCGTTTAAAAACCTACAGCATCATTGTCGGTGCGGATGTTCACAGGCTTTAAATCATGTCTTCTCTTTAGTTCTCCAAATCCTCGCAATAAGATCACAAGCGTATTAGAAGCACCAGCGGCGGCTACCTCATCTGTGCTTCATATCTTCAAATAGATTTTTTCCTAATTGAGAGTGTGAACACCATGCACAAACACCATATCTTTAAATACGTACAAAGGGAAAAGTTTGTTATATGAACTCAAGAAAAGCGGTAGCCATCTAACAATTATTTCTAATGGTATGGATAGTCTATGCATAGCGAACGAATATGTTGCCGTATGTTCTCCTCGCTTCAAATTATTTTGCATGTTTTCTTTTTTCCTGAAAGGAACCTGTACACTTCAGTGAAACCTTCGCCAGAGCATTTTATCAATGGCGTGTGAAATGCACGTGAATGATACGTGCCTCAGTATTGCTTTTCCTTCCATAGACAATGCCCGTCACTCATTAAATAGAAAGACTTCAAATAATTTACATTTATCAGTGATAGAAGCATCACCACTTTCATGCAAAGGTCATAAATGCATATATAATTCCACCACAAACCAAAATGAGGCCAAACGGGATTCACTCGAAATCAGATCCAACAGCAGTCATGCGCAGCAGCGCTTACACCCGGACTCCCAGAAAAAAAAAAGAAGAAGAGTGCAAATTCGCCGCGAAGGCGACGTAGTATTAGTGATAGCGAAGTATAAAAGAAATACACGAAGCAAAATTACTACCGTGTAAATCCGTGCAAGTGGCGCACCCATGTAATTGCCTCACCACCAACTGGACCTTTAATATATATATATATATATATATATATATACTTTTTTAATTCAACCGAGCAGCGATCGCGTTCGGTGCGCCGGTTCCGGTCAGGCTCAAAAGCGAATATTGGCACACAGTGTAATTTCAGGCGTCGCTACTAGATGGCGAGAGAAGGCGATCGCGGAAGTGCACGGCGAATTTCATGCGTGTAGTAATTGTAGTTATAAGTTGTGTTCAGAAATGCTTATATACTGTGTTTTATAAATGTTGCGCTTTATCTGCTCATATGGCCTTCCGTCAGTAAAATATTTCTTGATTGCATCAATCTGTATATAAACTTTCAGGAGACTTTACATGGCTTTTAACATTGATGTGTATTTGTGCCACCTAATACGCACAAACCACATATATCATCCTCATTAAGCGAATTCACTTGGCGTTGAAATTACTTTCCGTCCATGGCTGTCACAACAGCATTAGTCAGAAATTCGGGAGCGTACGGCAAATTCTACCGATTAACTACCTCAATGTTCACAGCGCACGTCACCGTGAAAAGAGACTTGACGAAAGCTTTGGTTGCAAAGCACCACGCCACCCAAGGCCGTGTGGACGAATGTCTAAGGCTGCAAGAACAGCGGCCGTAGCTTCGTTGATTGATGGGAGCGCAGTGAAGTCCCCTTTCCTCGATTCGCTGGACGATGAAAGTGAACGATACATTATAGAGTTCTGAATAGCCCACCGCGAAGATCGCCGATCCGCATCACATAAAGGCGTTTCGCAACTACGTCACAGAGAAGATGGTGTACGCGGCCACTGTAGACAGATCACTATGCATTTCGAATACCCTTTTTAACTGAAATCTTCTTAAATGCCTCTTTACTTTTATATTTTCTTGCAGGTTCCACGCAGCTCTCAGGTTGTCCTAACAGCAACAGGTGTGTCAATCAATGTGCAGCACGTCACCCTTATGATCGTCGTCATGCTGATCGTGACGGCCGTGGTAATCGTCATTGTGTTTCTGTTCGCAGAGGCGCCAAATCACCGCCATCGCCACCGTTCTGCAAGACTGAGGACTGCCTCGTACACTTGCGGCGCCTCTCTAATGGACTAAACCGCCATCTCGATCCATGCCACAACTTTAGCGCCTACGTCTGCTCCGCTTGGTCGCCAGCAAAAGGCTCTCTCTCTCTCTGAGGATTTAAAAGTTAATACCGATGATATATTTGTTGCAAGGCTTCGTCGTGCTCTAAATTCAATGTGAAGATCTTAATGAAGTAACTATAGATAAGACGGGTGCCACCTCACCGTAGCTTTAATTTTCTATTTGCAAGTCGCGAGATGGAACGCTGACGCACATTTTGAATACTTAAGATATCTATAACGTGATGTGGCTGTAATTTCTCAGAATTTACAACGTTGCCACCTCCCTTACCCTTCTTCGCCTTTCTTTTTCTTTGTAGAATTAAACTGCTCTTTTCTCTTCATTTTTACTGTACAATATAAATCACTGATGACACGGCTTCTCATTTGGTGCAAATTAAGTAATGATGCACCTGTTGCTGCTTCCTAGCTGAAGCTTTCAGAAAACTGTATAGCTGCGCACGCAGAAGCGAACATTGCGGTGAAAGCGTCACAAAGGAAAGGAAGAGGTATGGAAAGTGCTCTGTGCTAAATATCCTCTAGGCTTAGTTATGCTTTTGCTCTTTCGTAGAACAAAGAACTCCCTGCAAGTGACTGCCACTTGTGCATTTTGCAGAGCTTTCGTTCTAGAGTTAATACATTCTGATTCACTCAATCACTAGTTACTGTAGCACATTTTTTTTTCATTTGCCCCATTGATTTATGGTTCATGTGGTTTGACCTGCCAAGTTAACACGGGCCCGCCGAATAGAAACTCCTAGCTATTTATATTGCTTGACTATGTGTGTGACTTGCTGTTGAGTTGACGCCACGTAATGACTCCCTATTTTTCTGCGCTAAACTTGAGGCCTAGGTTTGTCGCCGCATTGCCACAGGTATTCGAAAGTGTCTAAGTATCTCGTGCGGCTGCGTCACGACTTAAGCGCCCCCTACCGGAAACCATCGCGAGTGGGCAACACCCTCTACAGAACTTAGGGCCTTCTCACTGTACCCTCTCCCCTTGAGCTACGTCACGCAAAAGAGGCCCACATTGAAGTTCCGTGCAATGTGCTACGAAGCTACGAGCGACGCAGCTGTGTTGAACATGATACGCGGAAGACCGAGTGGGAGACGACGGTGATAACAATTCGATTAGTTCCGGGAACCCCGCTGCTCCTTGCATAGCTTCGGGGTTAGAAAAGTCCTGGAATGCAGCGACATGCTTGAGAGTGCTTTTATTTTTTCTGGACGTGAGCCGGGCATGTATTCTCTGCGATTGTGCTGCGATTAGGTTGTGTCCGACAAGCCTTCATTGCAGCGGAATGTAGATTATGTTCATGCCAGGATGTACCTAATAAGTGTTGCGTGTCCAATTGCTGGAGCAATCGGAAATTGGGGCCAAAAATATGCGTTCATGTTTCATGTTTCCGCAAGATCGATGACAGAATATTGGGTGCCAGTGCTAAGGCAAAGGAGAGAAACGCTGGAATTCAGTGCAATGAAGCAGCTGTTTCTTGGTAAATAGTTGCGCTAAAGTTTTGTATCTCCATTGCTAGACTCATTTAAAGTGTTGTAAATATGTAGACTGCGGTACTCTATGTATTAATGCCTCGAAAGTGAAATCGTTCGTTTAGAGCATAATCTTGACGGGAATAAAAGCTCGTGTCCCGAATGCGGAGAAGGGCTCACCAGTGAAGTTGTCATGGGATATGCGTTATGGTGCACTGCTAACATTTTGTTGAAGAATTTTTGTGGTCACATGAACAGCAAACTCATTCACGCCGACGATAAATTAAGGCAAAGAAGCTACTCTGAAGAAGAGGGCAGCACTGTGACTTTTCAATATAAGCCATGCTCAATGTCATCATTCACGCGAAATTCGTTCTCAATTCTAAGGTTGAATCGTTTCATTTTTTTTTGCACGGGCTTTTTAATAATACAGCGCGTAAATAGTTTTGCATAAATAAAATATTCCTAGAACACCCCTTGTTCTCTAGTGACTATCTGCTCAACTCTGCCTAAAGAAACAGTAAGTGCGCCTTCGTTAACGTTGCCCATAAAGCCGCGATCCCTTCATTCAACCCGTATCCCTGTGCACGCTGCAGGCCTCTTCTCCGTGACGTCATGCACCGAGCGCTCAGGCCTTCTCTTGTCTAGGTGGCGTTAGAGTGGGGCGCTACCACCGACAACCGTCGCGAGTGGAATTGGGGAGGCGCGTAGGAACCAGTAGGAAGGACAGAACATGGGAATGCACGCGCAATATGGCGCCGGCGCTTACGTCATCCCCAGACACTTGTCTGTTCACGGTTTTCATATAATACCATAAACATGACTTTCAGCGCTAAATGTTAATCCTAAATTTTCACATTCTTGTCCAGAGATTTCAGCCACACATTGCATATAACGTTGTTTGTTAGCAAGCAACACTATGTCGTCTGCATGAACCAAACATTGCTGCTGCTGCTCTACTATGGTGCCCTCCTGCTTTTGTGAGATATTAAACCCCATATCACTTCCTTCTAGCGCCCTTTCCATCAATATCATGAACACCATGAACAGCGGCGGGAATACTGGTCACACCTGTCTCAGTCCTTTGGTGATATTAACATTCCCTTCTCTCCTCACCCCTCCCCATTCAACGCAAATGGCATTTGACCCCCCATATGATCCGCGCCATATGCCGAGAGAGACGCAACCTACGACAGAAAAAAATTGTCGGCACGGCAGCCACGTTCAGACGCCTTATCTGATCTTCCACCGTGGTACCGGCCCCATTTCGGCCCTTCCGCTGACTCCATATGTCGGACATGTGGCCTCGAGGAGGACTACATGGAACACCTAGTCCTCGACTGTGCCGGTTAGTCTCCACAAGACACCGAGGGCACCACGCTTTTGCCAACACTTGGATTTCGGAGCGAGAACGGGGCACGAGAACCGGATGCGATGGTGTCTAACGCAATGCGCGTATCGAAGGCCAGACTGGCACAGTGGTGGCGTATTATTTGCAACGGCATAGAATGGCCAACTCTGAAGGGAACAGATCAAATTCAGTGTCTAAACGTCAATGTCTGTGCACAGGTCGGGCTGTATTCACAAAGGAACAGGGATCGGTACTCCTCCCCTCTTTTATTTTCTTCCTTTTTTATCGCCATGTATATATATTATCCGGCCAGGACGCAATTAAGCAGCCTACCCGTTACAAAGGAATCAGCCACAAATAATCTTATTCATCATCACTACTAGCAGATAGCACTACTATCACTATGGAAACAAAAAAAATCAGTGCCATTCCACTCTATGAAGAAGGATGACCAGCGCAGCTGTGTATGTGGGCTCCTTAATGGCGAACTGCATCGCCGCCACGGGTAGGGCCGGTACTGCACTATCTTCAGGATCGGCCCACGTATGAGGAGGTTTTTGCTTTCGACACGAAAATTTCCTTGGACGGTAGATGTATACAGCTTCGCTATAATAAGACAATGGAGATTTAAAATGGTAATAAGAAGTGAGAAACAAAAATCTTTACAACACAAAGGCAGTGCCTTCCTGTTGGAGGCTCGAGCTGGTTGTCTAAGGATGAAAACATAGTGTAGCAAATATTCGCAAGAAGATCAGACATGCGCCTGCTGCAGCGGCAGCATACACACGAAAAATTCCGGCGACCACTCAGCATATCCTAATTGAATCCGAAGGAATTCACCCAGTGAGACCCGCAGGTAATGAACCCCTTCCAGAAGCGCTTGGACTTAAAGTGCACGGAAGTAACAACCCGTCAGTAATCGAGATAAGTGCGATACGTGTACATTATTGGTGAAAAAACGTAGGGAAGAGATTGATACCACCGGATCCGCTTGTGAGCCATTCAACTCTGTGAAGGTGGATTACCAGCGAAGCTGTTTAGCACGCGACACAGTGGTGACACAGAATTTTGAGCAACGGTATGAACTCATTTACTCTGATTTTTTTTTGTACGCATTGGCGTGGACGACGGGACCGCCGTCCAGAGTAGCTGCAGGAAACTAGACACACGCGACGTTTCAACGTGACCGCCTCTACGGGAGAGCGGAAGGAAAGTCGGTACGCAAGCGCTTGGAACGCCGACAAAGAGAGGTCGATGCGAACGTAGCCAGGGACGACGCATGCCAAACTGTAGTATCTGTTCTTACCAGCTTAATATATGGCACGGGTTCTATTGGGACCCAAGATATTAAACTTATTTTTGCAACTTGGCGGAATGCTTGAAGCTTGCTACAGTTCCTCCGCGGGTCGGGCAATTATTGCACTACCTCCGGGATCGGCCCACGTTCTTGGCCCAGGCAGAACAAAAATGCACGGAAGCTTAGCCACGAACAGCTTCGCTGCAAAATGCTACAATGAAAGAGACGTGCAGCATACCTGAATAATTGAAGCAGGCTAGCTGGATATTTGTCATTGCCCCGCTTCAAAGGGGAAGCCAATAAATCATTATCATCATGATTAGCACTGGGATTTGAAACAGTCATAGATGCATCAACTTACTTCTGCAGCAGCCTTTTATGCTCAGAAGTGGCTGAGAAGGTCAATATATGGATCGGCGACGAAAGTTGCAGTCACTCCTGTCAAACACACCCATCGTTCTGCTTTGCAAGGGGGAGAAGCTGTTTTCACAGCTCACCCCTCTAGGGAGGGGCTTCTGCGTCGCCACCTTCAGCAACGTCAGATGTCACGCGTGTGGCAGCGTTTCTTTTTTTTTTTTTCGTTTATATGGCTTGAGATCAGGGTTTGCCGGGCGCGTCTTGCCACGCTGGCTCGATTTCTTTGCTCGATGTGAATTCTATTTGCTTATTAACATAGCGCAAATGACACTGGCATATCAGGAATGAGTGATACTGTTGATCTTCAGGCACCAATCCTTACAAAGCACTTGCACGACTTATAACATGAGGGTGACATTTGGTCTGGCTGCTCAAAATCGGAAGACGAGCTGAAACAGCGAGAACGATCACTGGCTGCGGCCAACGTGCAATTCGCGCTTCGTTCGTCACGAAGGCAGGCGAGTGCCCTAATCGGTGAAGGCGATTCATAGCGCTGCGAAAGGGGCACTTTAATTAGTTCGTGAATTCATCATCATCATCATCAGCCTGTTTACACTCACTGCAGGGCAAAGGCCTCTCCTATGCTTCTCCAACTACCCCGGTCGCGTACTAATGCTGGCAATGTCGTTCCTGCAAACTTCTTAATCTTATCCGCCCACCTAACTTTCTGCCGCTTCCTGCTAAGCTTCGCTTCCCTTGGAATCCAGTCCGTAGCCCTTAAAGGCCATCGGTTATCTTCCCTCCTCATTAAATTTCCTACCCATGCCCATTTCTTTTTCTTGATTTCAGCTAAGGTGTGATTAACTCGCGTTTGTTACCTCACCCAATCTGCTCTTTTCTTATCCCTTGAGGTTACACCCACGATTCTTGTTTCCATAGCTCGTTGCGTCGTCCTCAATTTACGTAGAACTTTTTTCGTAAGCCTCCAGGTTTCTGCCTCATGCGTGAGTACTGGCAAGACACAGCTGTTATACACTTTTCTCTTGAGGGATAATGGAAACCTGCTGTTCATGATCTGAGAGACCCTGCCAGAGGCACCCCAGCCCATTCTTATTCTTCTGATTATTTCACTCTCATGATCCACATTCGCGGTCACTACCTGTCCTAAGTAGATGTATACCCTTACCACTTCCAGTGCCTCGCTGCCTATCGTAAACTGCTGTTCTCTACCGAGACTGTCAAACATTACTTTTGTTTTCTGCAGATTAATTTTTAGACCCGCCCTTCTGCTTTGCCTGTCCAGCTCAGTGAGCATGCATTGCAATTCGTTCCCTGAGTTACTAAGCAAGGAAATATCATCAGCGAATCGCATATTACTAAGGTATTCTCCATTAACTCTTATCCCCAATTCTTCCCAATCCAGGTCTCTGAGTACCTGTTGGAAACACTCTGTGAATAGCATTGGAGGGATCGTATTTCCCTGACTCCTTTCTTTGTTGAGATTTTGTTTCTTTCTTTATGGAGGACTACGGTGGCTATGGAGCAGCTGTAGGTATCTTTCAGTATTTTTACATACGGCTCGTCTACACCCCGATTCCGTAATGTCTCCATGACTGCTGAGGTTTGGAGTGAATCAAAAGCTATCTTGTAATCAATGAAATCTACATGTAACGGTTGGTTAAATTCCGCACATTTCTCTATCACCTGATTGATAGCGTTAACATGGTCTATTGTTGAGTAGCTTTTACAGAATCCTGCCTTGTCCTTTAGTTGGCAGAAGTCTAAGGTGTTCCTGATTGTATTTGCGATTACCTTAGTAAATACTTCTTAGGCAACGCACAGTAAGCTGATCGGTCTATTATATTTAAATTCTTTCGCGCCCCCTTTCTTATGGATTAGGATTATGTTAGCGTTATTCCAAGATTCCGGTACGCTCGAGGTTATGAGGCATTGCGTATACATGTTGGCCAGTTTTTCTAGAGCAATCTGCGCACCATTGTTCAACAAATCTACTGTTATCTGATCCTGCCCAGCTGCCTTCCACCTTTGCATAACTCCTAAGGCTTTCTTTACTTCTTCCGGCGTTACTTCTGGAATTTCAAATTTCTCTAGATTATTGTCTCTTCCATTATCGTCGTGGGTGCCACTGGTACTGTACAAATATCTATAGAACTCCTCGGCCACTTGAACTATCTCATCCATATTAGTAACCGTCTTGCCGGCTTTGTCACGTAACGCATGCGTCTGATTTTTGCCTATTCCAAGTTTCTTCACGGCTTTTAGGCTTCCTCCATTCCTAAGAGCATGTTCAATTACATCCATATTATACTTCCTTATGTCAGCTGTCTTACGCTTGTTGATTAACTTCGAAAGTTCTGCCAGTTCTATTCTAGCTGTAGGGTTAGAGGCTTTCATACATTGGCGTTTCTTGATGAGATATTTCGTCTCCTGCGATAGCTTACTGGTATTCTGTGTAAGGGAGTTCCCACCCACTTCTATTGCGCACTCCTTAATGATGCCCATAAAATAGTCGTTCATTGTTTCAGCACTAAGGTCCTCTTCCTGAATTAAAGCCGAATACCTTTTCTCTAGCTTGATCCGCAATTCGTCTATTTTCCTTCTTACCGCTAAGTCATTGAGCCGCTTCTTATGTACTAGTTTCTTCCGTTTCCTCCTCAAGCCTAGGCGAATTCGAGTTCTTACCATCCTATGGTCACAGGAGAGCACCTTGCCGAACACGTCCACACCTTGTATGATGCCAAGGTTAGCGCAGACTATAATGTCTATTTCATTTCTAGTCTCGTCATTCTAGCTCCTCCACGTCCACTTTCGTCTATCGCGCTTGCGGAAGAAGGTATTTATTATCCGCATATTATTCTGTTCTGCAAAGTATACTACTAACTCTCCCCCGCTACTCCTAGTGCACATGCCATATTCCCCCACTGACTTGTCTCCAGCCTGCTTCTTGCTTATGCCTTGGCATTGAAGTCGCCCATCAGTGTAGTGTATCTTGCTTTGACTTTACCCATCGCCGATTCCACGTCTTCATAGAAGTTTTCCACTTCCTGGTCATCGTGACTGAATGATGGGGCGTAGACCTGTACGACCTTCAATTTGTATCTCTTATTAAGTTTCACAAGACCTGCCACCCTGTCGTTAATGCTATAGAGTTCCTGTATGTTACCAGCTATATTCTTTTTAATCAGGAATCCGACTCCTATTTCTCGTCTCTCCGCTAAGTCCCGGTAGCACAGGACGTGCCCGCTTTTTAGCACTGTATACGCTTCATTTGTCCTCCTAACATCACTGAGCCCTATTATATTCCCTTTACTGCCCTCTAATTCCTCCAATAGCAGTGCTAGACTCGCCTCACTAGATAACGTTCTAGCGTTAAACGTTGCCAGGTGCAGATTCCAATGGCGGCCTGTCTGGATCCTGGGATTCTTAGCACCCTCTGCTGCGGCACAGGGTCTGATCGCTGCCAAGGTCAGTTGCTTGGTAGGTGCCGGAGACTGAGGGCCGGGGTTTCATTCTTGTTTTTATATAGGAGGTTGTGGCCAAGTACTGCACCAGGCTTGCCAATCCTGCTCTGTTGAGGGACTGCTTTACGGGTTCTTATCACCGGGATCAGGCCGCATTCCCGGCCTGTTTATACAATTTTATCAACACGCGTATTTTTTTTTACTCCGGTGGAAAATTGCGCCGCACCGGGATGCGAACCACGGTCCTCTTGCGCGCGAGGTGTGTGCTCTACCTCTACCCCACCGCTGCACCTTACACCATGCCACCAATTCCAACAAACACACTATGCCCTATAAATAAAAGCGGTAATCGCTGGTTTCGTTTTTGAAAAGCGCTACCGTACGACCTCCGAGGTTTCGACGCTACTGAGGGTCAGCCAGTGACGCTCCTTGTTCCATTCTTCGAGATTCCGTTCAAGAAGCACTACCGTGCGACATTCGGCGTTTCTACGCTACTGACGCCGAGTGAGCGCGGAGGATCCACCGTGCTCCATTCATCAGGATGGCCACATCGTCATCCTGAGGTCATCGGACTGTCTCTGTGGCCGCATTGATTTCAGATACTGCTTTGCATGTGTTACAATCCTTTGTCTTTCTTACGAGTGCTTGGTAATTCCTATTCATCATTATTCTTATTCTGAAAACTAATTTGAGAGCGTCACGTACATATAGTTTTAGGATTATTAGAGACACGCAGAACATGGCAGGCAAGAGCAAAATGTACAAACAGTGCTTCAAAGACTGCTGGCTTGAAGAGGATAAGTACAAGGAGTGGTTCATGGCGATATCCGAGGACCCCTACAAGGCTTTCTGCAAATTTTGCTTATGTCCTATGGAGGGGAAGAAAGTGAGCACCGATAAGCACGCCACGTGTACAAAGCAGCTTGCATGTGTGCCACGCAAAGGACCTCTGATTCCTGTCATGCCACATGTAACGCCAAGTCCTGTGTAACAAGCGGAAGTCATGCTAGGTCTTTTTGTTGGTAAACATTGCGCGATAAATACCGCCGACCACTTGGGAGACGCTTGCAAGCGGATATTTCAAGATAGCCAGTTCTAAGGTCAAGGCTCACCACACAATTTCTACCAATCTGATAAAGAGCAAAACGAGAACAATGTGAAAGCGCGAGCCAACGTTTCGACAAGTGGACTTGTCTTTTTCCAAGGCACGTCCACTTGTCGAAACGTTGGCTCCCGCTTTTTTGTCTTCTCTTTTGTCTGGAATTTCCATCTCCCGCCTTCCGCGTATTTTCCCTAATCTCTTAAAGAACTTATTTGGACCGCATTCTCTTAAATATCGCTGAGGGAAGGTATTGACAAAGAAAAGTACAGCATTCTAATCGGTGAGTCGACCGATGTGAATGTCGTCAAGGTCCTCGGCATCGTCATCGCATATTCTTCCCTGTAAAACGGTGAGCTCGTTTCGACGTTCCTTACCATGCATGAAGTCGAACAGTGCTATGCTCAAGACATCGTCTCAGCGCTTTTATAAAGGTAGCGGACTAAAGCTTTGAATCCCAAGAACCTTGTTGGGATTCGAGTAGGCATTGCAAGCACCAGTATGGGCGTTAATGCGTCTGCACTCGACTAAGAAAAGAAATTCCTATTCCTGTTATGGTGAGAGGCGTCTGCCATTCTCTTCAGCTTGCAGTTTCACATACGTATGCCTTGGCGCGAGATATAGAACTTCTGGTGAGTGAGGCATACCGATGACTTCATCACTCCTAAAGAAGGAAGCTGGAATACCAAAGCTTACACCGTGAAATAAACGATGGAGACACTCCGATTACTATACCACTGGCACGTGACACAAGGTAGTTGTCAGTATACAAGGCAGTAAATAGGATACTTCTCCAATGGATTAAACTCTTAGGAGTTTTTCAAAAAGCACTGAGAAACAAGAATTGTTCCACAACAACGAAACTATAGTAAATGTACGGTGACCCCCGAAGCATATGTTACGTACCGGTGCTGGACCGGGGTTTAGGTGAACTTCAGCGTCTCAGCCAATCCTATCAAGCGGAGAAAGCAACGCCCGATGAAACTTTTTGAAGATCAGTTGAACCTTGTGAAGTCGACAGCCCCAAAAGCATCTTTGCCAACTACCCGATGGGACGTGTTGACGGTCAATATCAACGAGCATTACGACCCAAATGGGTACATTGGTCAACGTTTTGTAACAGCACTCCGATACCCATGATTGCCACGCCACGATGACAAGGAAGAGGGGAAGAGCCTTTGGAAGGAGGAGCCTTCGCTCTCGACGTTTCATTGTGGAGCTCTTTCAACCAGCTGCGTCAGCGGCTTATAGAAAACATTCAGTCCTCCTCTCTTCAGTCTCCTCTCTCTTAAATCGCATGCACTTAAATCAATAGATGAGCCATTTACGTAATTGGCGTTACAGTTTCATTGCGTGAAAGTCGTGTCCGCTTGCGAACCGCAGTGGAGGAATAAACTCGACGTTTTCTGGTCAGAAGTCGGTCCCTACTGCGACGCGCAGGCTGAAAACACCTTCGCTAAACTGGCCACGCTCGCCATGATAGTGCTGCTGTTGCCTCTCTTAAACGCTGGAGTGAAACATGTTTTAGCGACATGAGCACTGCGAAGCGCAAGCGTGGTAATACTCGGACAATGACACACTAAATGCGCTACAAAGCGTGCGCCACCGCCTTCGGAGGCACGAAAAAGCATTTCATGGATATAGCTTGCCAAGTGATGTGGTAGCAAAAATCAGCACGATGACATCGTACACAACGGCAAAGAATCATTGTGCAAGCTGAAGGTATTATCCAATAATTGTGTGTACAGCAGGACTGATTGTCTTTACGTATTGCCATAGCTTTCTGCATTCTTGTACTGCCTGTAATGCTGCGCATTTAAGCATTTCGAAGCCGGGTCATTCCAATGTTTGTTAGAAATGAGAATACTGCGTATTGTAAGCTTGCTGTTTATTTTGCTGTCCATATTGTACTCATCTGGTATAATTCTCTTGATCTTCTCAAGTTCGCAAGCAGATTTTTGTCACTCGGCCTTGCCATATTTTAGGCTTAACTCTTCCGTAATTAATATAGTGTTCTTCTTGCTGACCAATGTGGTCGGTTGTAAGCTATGAAGTACGCTAAAATCTCTATTGTAACGTGTCTCTATCAAATGCTGTTCTGGATTGTTCCGTTCGTTGCAAGAGTTTGATTTCATTGAGGTGTGTTCAATCATCTGATGCATGTGACAATTTATGTGCACGGAAAAGTTGTGCACTCCGTACGAGCTGCGAGGCCTTTGTCTACGTCACAGATATGTTTTTCTAGTGCGGAAGACTGTATTCTGCTTTGTTTTTCTATTGCATTGTATTTTGCTTATCAAAACATGGCGCAGTGAAATATGTGTTTTTCATGTTTTCTTCAGCAAGTCTGTTTTTGTGTTTTGCCTAAAGAAATGTCCTTAATGAAAGTACTCTTGTGAAACTTTTTGCAGGGCGGTTGTGGTATTTCCTTGTGTGCATTTGCAACGCTTTATCCAGTATTTTGAGAATAAGATCAACATCGTAAAAGCTTTTAGTAACTGTCTTTGTCGTAAAGTTGGGGTCTTCAGTCGGAGGATGACTATAGTTTACCAATGTGTGCCTTTTGTTTAAGGTATCTTTCAGCAGTGTAAATTTTTTATCTGATGAATCAACCAGACCACTGGCCATCCTCCATGTCACTGTATGGTAGTGTGCTTTGCCAGATGGTAAACGAATACAATGTAGAAATTCTTAGCGTATTGCTTCAGAATGAGCGCCAAAATTATATATTTTCTTGAAGAAGCCGCCAGTATCTACGTGGCAATTTCTTGTTCCTTTTAATTTTCTACAGTTGTACATTCTGCTATAAATTTCAGTTTCGATATCATAGGCCTTGGGTACGCCCATAAAATATATGTAGTTCATTTTTTTACATAGTTTCGGAGCAGCGATGTATTCACAGCTCGTCTTTTGTGAGCGCGCAGACCTTCACGCTATGCGGATACTCTCCTGCCCTAAATTATTGGAACCAAAACGGGAGCCCACTTATTATTCGTTCATACATGTTCTGTGTAGTTTCCTGAGAGAAAATATGACTTGAGAGCTGCGTTTAATCTTTTCAAATAATAGAGCTGCGAATAAACGCGTTATATACACAGAATATGTTAAGAACGCACTTGAAAAAACATTCTAAATTCAACTCTTCGCGAATAAATATTTAACTTCAGGCTTGAGGCCAAAGGGCCTACAGGTGAAACAGAAGCCAGCATTGAATACGTTGGGTGAAAACTAAAAAAACAGTGGAATACTAAACAACGGTAGCCCTCGCTTGGCCTCACCGGGCTGGTGGCGCAACACAGCATGCGTAGAGCATCGCAGCTTAAATGTGAGGAGCGAATGTCGTTGGGTCAATCAAAGCTCACAGAAATAGGAATATTGGTAAGATCTCGATGGAGGGCTCGTTGGTTGATACTTAGAACTGAGGTTAATCAGCGCGAGAAAGACGAGGACACAAGGGAAAGAATACCACAGACTTGATGTCGCAGATGAGTTGATGTGGTTCATCAACTCATCGGGAGGACTTAAGTTCAGGTATGAATTGCCAATTAACAACCGTATTCAGTTTCTAGATATTAACCTCTGTTTTCTTTGGACTTGCATGTATGCTGGGGATATCATTACAGATCTCCGAAAACATTGTTGCGCTACGACAGCGCACGCTCTAAATTGATTAAGAGAGGCATAGCAACAACGTGCATTAAGGCAGCACTTCGTAATTCATGTGAGCATGAGTGCGATCAAAGTTTTTTTTTAATTCAGATAGCGCGATTACAGAACGCATGCTTTCCCAGTTCTGTTATCACTTCAGTATGTGAAGTCATTTTGCAGAAAGAGAAAAGAAGTTCCGAAACTTCTAAAAAAAAAACAGAAAGAAATACAAGCGCACGTGGTGCCATACTTACACAAGTTGTCACACAACCTAAAAAAAGTTTCCAATAAACATATATAAAATTGGTTTTCAGAGCCCCGTGTAAGCTTTCCTCAATATGTAATCGCAAGAACAAGCGCGAAAAGCACTTGTGCACCAGAAATCATAAAACTCATTTCACTGAGTGCAGGCGCAACGTTGTCTATCAGATACCGGTCAGCTGTGAAATATCTTACATAGGTCAAACGTGACAGGTGCTTCAATGAAAGAGCTCGTCAGCACAGAAGTAGCATAAAAATCGCTATGGGAGTCATTTAGCCGCACACTGTAACAAGTGTCACTGCACCCCCATATTTGAAAAGACAAAATTCATAGGGAAAGGAAAAGGTAAGAGCGAAAGGGAAATAGTAGAGGTTTTTCACATTAGAAAGGAAGGAGATAAATGTGTAAGCTCTCCCGCTTTTGCCTTGTCGGGAAACGAAATAATATTTTGGAAAGAAAAATTATAGTGTTGCTGATTTGCAGATGTTCTGCGACGGGTGTGCGCATGCCTATGCCGAAAAAGGTATAAATGTCAGGTGAATTTCAAATAAACTTCCAGTTGGCAGCAAGCGCTTGTCTGTGGTATTTGTTTCCCTGAGCCCTCGTCTTTTTCGCGCTGTTTAACCTCAGTTCTTGGAAATGTTGGCACTTGTAATATACGAAGGAAAGAAAAATTTCAACATACAAGAAAAGCAAATAAGGATACGCGAGGGTGACAATGTCCCAACGCCCGCCAGCAATGATTCTGAAATTCATAATCTTGAATCCAAACCGATCGATTCTCCTGAAGCAAAGAGCGAAAAGAGGACCTGGGACACTGTCTAAAATGTCATAAACATGGCGAGTAGCCCATTGTCGAGTACGCAAATAAATCTCCTTTCAAGAGGTCTAACTTGTCCGCCGTCCGCAATGATGAATGAGTTACAATTGTTCCAAGAATTGGATGACTTCGGGAGAAATTTAAGCCCAAGGGAGTACTTCTGTGAACGTACTACTTTAGAGGGGAGCCGTGATCAGCCACTTGGACTTTCAATTGAATTGAATGCTTGCTGTTTAATGGCGCAAGGGCCAGGTATGGCCCACGAGCGCATGCCCGTGGTCATGAGTTCGTAGTTCAGTTATTAGTTCTATGAAGTTGATCTGAAGTGTCTGTAAAGGAGCCTTAAGAATGGTCGCTCCAAAGCACGTAAATCCATGTGTAATAAATATATGGCGGTGAGAAATGTCGTGTACTATGAGCATTAAGATGCATTGCGAAAAAATGAGACGATATAGAAAAATTGTCAGATTAAAAATTGGCTAGAGCACCACTGCCTCGTTAGAGCCCTTGAGACACAAGGGCCTGTAGGCATGTTCTATACAATAGTGCTATCGCAGCGCATCCTCTGAAGAGGGCAAGCACTACGAATGTATGGAATTAATAACATGTAGGACAGCATCATCCAAGATAACGAGGACTCCATTGCTGCTAAAAAGCGGTTCTTTACCACTAAACATTACCTCGCGAAGTGGGATACAATAGCGCTATGCCAGAGAAAAATGTTTCTTTCCCTTAGCTTCGGCTTCCCGACACTCCAGTAGGACGTAGAGCACGGTCGGTCTCTCTCCGCATCCACCACTGCTTGGAGGTGCATTTCCAGTAAGTAGACAATTATGGGTCTCAAATGTGTGTCCTATTCTGAGACGACAGAATAGGACATGTGTTCGCCGTGATTTTGTTACGGAGGGCCAAAAACCTAACTGTGGCTTTATAACGTGCACTTCATTATTTACTTCGGCGTCCCCCATACGTTGCAGGCGTTTTCGCAGTTTCTTTCGCAAAAAATTCTTCAGATCAGTCACAGGCACAGCAGCTGTATGAATATTAGCTAGTGATGTGAACGATGCGGCCACTTCGTCAGCTACCACATTGTCCTTGGTGCCTCTATGGCCAGGTACCCAGCATATTACATCTCTATGTGGCAAATAAATGTTGCATAAGAGGGAGTAGAGCTAAATGAAAGAAGGATTTGTAGGCTTTTGTAAACAAATTAACGCTTTTACATGACTTAACGATTCTGTGAATACAACTGCTCTGTCAAGTTTTTATTTCTTTCAATGTTTTACTGCACACAGTACTGCATAGGCTTCTGCAGTGAATATACTTGTTAGGGGGGTTCAATTCAACATATTTAGAAAAAGAGGGACCAGCAGCTGCATAAGATACTCCAGAATGTGATTTTGACGCGCCTGTGCAGAATTCGGAGCAGCAGTACTTTGATTGAAGTTCATGGAAATGCATACCCATTTCGAGGTCATTAGCGTGCTTGGTGACTACTACAAAGAATACATCACATTCTACCACCTGCCACTCCCAGGGCGCTATTAGCTTAGCTGGATGCATTAAGCGAAGCTCCAGAATTGGGACATCCATGTCTTCGCTAAGGTCTCTTACACGCAGTGACAAAGGTAGTCTCATAGAGGGTCGATTACGAAAAAGTGTTCCACACGTTAAATCATTAACTATTATGAAACAGGGATGTTCCTTATTAGAGCGCACTTCGCGAAAATAGGTAAAGCTTATGTATGTTCCTGAAAATGTAGTGACCACTCATCTAACTCTGCGTATTGGCTTTCGACAAGGCTTGTTCTAAAGGCGCCACTGGCCAGACGGATACCCAGATGGTGGGCTGTGGTGTGGATACCCAGATGGTGAGCGCGCTCGTGGCGGCAGTGTGATATACCACGGCACCGTAGTCTAATCGTCATCAAATAAAGGTCGTCTAAAGATTCAATAAGTCCTTTATGTCGCTACAAGATGTTGTGTGGTATAGGATTTTAAGTAAGTTCATTGTTTTTAGACATTTTTCTTCAATATATTTTTTGTGCGCAAACCTACAGTCAAGTATAACACTTAGGAATTTGTGTTCTTTGTTGACAGGTATTTGTTGCCCATATATTTCGAAACGAGGATCTGCAGTAGGCCCTTTCCTCCCGGTGAAATTAAAGCAAGATCTTTTTTTGGGGCTCCATTTGAACCAGTTTTCGTCTGCCTTATAAGAAACTTTGTTGAAGCACTGTTGCATTTGTCTCTCACAGACTGTTATGTTGCAGGATTTGAAGCCTCTTTTACGTCGTCTGTGTAGACGGAATAAAAAATAGATGGTGGCAATGCTTTACGAAGCGTGTTCGTTTTAACGACAAATAGCGTGCAACTCAGTAAGCCTCTCCGGGGTACCCCAGTTTCCTATATAAATGCACGCGACTGTGCATTACCTATTTTCACCCGCAATGCACGTTCGTGCAGGTAGCTCTCTATAATGTGGGGTATTTGCGCTGTTTCCGAATCGGAATGACAAGCGCTACTTTCCATGGGGGAGGGAGGTGCCCCGCCGCCCATATAGCATTAAAAAGTGCTAGCAGAGTAGTTTGAGTGTCACTGGGGAGGTGTTTAATCATGTCGTACATGATGCTATCCGGTCCAAGTGCAGAGCTCTGACATGGAGTCAGCGAGGCTCTCAATTCGGCATTGTTAAAATGCACGTTAAAGGGTTAGTTCCGTTTGCATTTACGGTCGATATCCTTGTGTTCAGCTACGTGTTTGTGTTTCAGGAATGCCTTGGAGTAATGATCAGAACTGGAAACGCGCTGAAAGTGGTCGCCATGAGCGTCAGCTCTATTTTCCAAGTGGTTCCCTTTATCGTTCACTAGGGGCAGCGGATGAATTTTTCTTCCCTTTATCCTTTTCAGCCCGTCCCATACTTTAGCTTCTCGAGTATACGACTTTATACCTGAGAGAAACCTCTGCCAGCTCCTCTTTGCATGTCGTCGCGTCCTTGTTCCCTGTGATTTAAGCTGTTTAATTTCTATTAGATTTTCCGCTTTAGCAGTTTCATGTAGTTTGCCCCAAGCTTTATTTTCTCTCTTCCTAGCCTTTCTACAATCGTCATTCTACCAGGGGACCCTTCTTTTGAATAAAGTCCCTCTTGTTTGAGGAAGAAGCTTTTGAGCGGCGTCAATGATAAAAGCGGTATAGTATGAAACCGCGTGATCTATACTAATATTATCTATAAAATCCAGTGATATGTGGGTGAATTCCCAAAAGCGTTCCCAGTCAGCTGAGGCCACTTTCCAACCAGGGAAGTCTGGAGGGTTATCATGTTGGTTTACGAAGTTCAGCGTTACTGGGAAGTGATCACTTTCGAATGGATTTTAAATTGCACACCATTTTAAACCAGGGAAGATAGGAGCGGAGCCGATCGCAGGTCTATTGACGAGTATGAGTTATGATGTGAATTACAATGCGTTGGTTCTTTCTTATTAAAGAGGCACGCACCGGAGGTTAAAAGGTCACGCAGTGGGATAAGTTTCGGGAATCATCGATTGATAAAATACCCTCACAGCCCTCAGAAATTATTCCCGCTTTGCAAGAACTGCTACGGAGGAACACCACTGTAACCACAGTTGACGAGGGACAACCGAAACCGGACCTCGCCCTTTTGCAACTTTGGGCAAAGCGACGTCAGGCAGAAGTGTATGCGTCGAGGAATCCCGATGCACCAGGTAGCCGTGCACGTGCTAAACATATAGCGGCGAAGGCGCGTCGGCAGGAGAAGCAACTTTCCCGACGACGATTGTATGAGTGGTGCGATAATCTTGGATCGGGCATTGGAAACAGAGCACTTTGGCGTACGTTCCGGTCACTGGAACGTGGTCATAAGCAATCTGACCCTGCAACGAGCGTTAGCTTACCGATGCAGAGTTCGCCACATCAATTCGCAGAACACGCTTCTAGAGCGTTTTTCCCGGAATACGATCACTGGTCACCCATAAACTACCCCGAAATTGATGAGTCTGACAGAACTTCCAAATCCCAAATATCCATCCCTTTCAGCATAGCCGAGCTAATAGCGGCGATTGAAACTTCGAAGCAATGAACAACGCCTGGTCCCGATGGTATTCCTTATGAGGTTTTCAAGAACGTGGAAGCAGCAGCTCTCGACGGACTTCTTCAGGCAAGTATGGGAGACTGGAAACGTTCCACCTGATTGGAAGCATTCAATTGTGGTCGCGATTGCGAAACCAGGAAAGTCTCCAAATAGCCTGCAGTCCTTACGCCCAATTTCACTAACCTGAACCGTCTACAAGCTCGCTGAAAAGATGCTGGCCACACGTGTTTCCTGGTGGCTTGAACGCCACGATAAATATCATCCTGCTCAAATTGGATTCCGTTCTTACTTGGGAACTGAGGACGGACTTTCTGTTTTATCAAACGATGTTTAACAGGTTTCACCACACAGTCACGCTGTGGCACGGTAGTAGCCACAGACATAACGAAACCTTGCAACAATATAGACCATGAAATCATTATAGCCAACCTCATCGACCTGGGACTTCCACCGCGGGTGATAAGATTCATCTACTCATTCCTTCCGAATCGCACATTTGCGATTAGAGTAAATGGAAGGCAAGAAAGATACTTCACATCGAACAGAGAAGTCCCACAAGGTTCCGTTTTGGCTCCTCTTCTCTTCAACGTTGCTCTAATACCTCTAGCCAGGCAACTACACCGGATTCCAGACTTAATGTTCTTAATCAATGCGGATGATGTCACTTTGCGGTCCGTGCATGAAGATATACCTAGACAAACTCAACAGCTTCATGAAGCCCTTGATGTTCTGAACAACTACGTTCGGAAAGCAGGGTTGGACATTTCCGCCCAAAAAGGAAGCTATGTTGTGGTGGCCAACAAGAAAGGACGCACAAGAATCACGCAGCACACCTTTACATTTAGATTCGGCGCAGTGACAATCCCTGAGGCTTCTGAGGTCCGCATACTGGGTCTCGATATTCACCACTCTGGCGGTGGTGAACACTTGCTTCGTAAAACCAGACAGAGTTCGAGAAAAACACTTCACCTTATTCGTCGCATTGCAGCAAAAGCAGCTGGAGCTCGTACTCACGTAGCTCGACGGTTGGTGCGTGCAGTCTTGCAGCCACGAAATTTATATCAGGCACAATTTCAAGGGCTCACTTTGGCACAGCTGGCACATTTGGAGACGATTAATGGCGATGCTATGCGCACAATGCGATGCTATGCGCACAATCGCGATGCTATGCGCACGGCACGGCACCGCATCCAGTATGCAGCGTACTCAGCTACTGCTATTGCAGGTGATCGTCACTTGGGCCGTTTGCTCAGCACTTCCCGGCACGTGCAGACTGCGCACCGATGACGCGACACCACCTCGGCTTGCCTTGGTAATCGCAGCGCCGAATCCAGACAAGACCTTCGCGCACATCTGGCAACGGCGATTGGGGACTACGACGGACGCCACCGGAAGAGGACTTAAAAGCCAGCCAGCAAGCGTCCACTTCAGTCACGGCACAGCATCGAGTATGCAGCGTACTCAGCTACTGCTATTGCAGGTTAGTTACGTACGGTGTGCTTCATGCATTAGGAGTAACAACTGCTGTTTGATCGCGGTGTCGTGCCCAGTTGAGTGGATTGATGTTTTAAAGCGTTCTAATTTACTTCTGTGTTCGCTCTACCCTGCAATGTTTGAGTTGCTCCTCCTGCTTTCTGGCGACGTTGAGTCGAACCCAGGTCCAATGTCAAAAGGTGAGGCAGATGCGTTTGCCTCCGCTCTTGAGGCGATACAGAAACTAGAGGCCGTACAAGAGGCGCTCTTGGCGGAATTAAAAATCGCAAAGGACAAACAAGCTGCCAGTGATAATGAACTCGTCATTCTAACAGCTAGGGTTGCGGCGATAAGCGTCGACAGTAATCGTAAGATGAGCTCTGCCGTAGTTTTTGTCATTCTTTGTTCTATTGTTGCTTACTACGTGGTAAGGAAGGGAGCATGAAACTGTCAGTTAAGGAGGGCGAGTTCAAATTTATCAGAGAGACATGTTTTCCAATGGTTCTTAAAAAGAGTCGAGTAATATGTTTCTTGCAGCGGTTCTTCTCTAACTTTGTGCATAGCTCGAAACTAGTTGAACGCCGACTGCAGGTGTCCTATTTATAATCTTGTGCTCGTGCTCTGTAAAAGCAGTGTGCAGTTTCAAGGGAGGCTGAAAACGTTGTCACATTTTCCATTGTAGCCCATCAAAAAGCCATCTGTAGAAGTATATCATTCACTAGTACGATAGTTGCTTTCTTTGAAAAATATTGCGATAACCTCTCGAATCCATCGTGCCTGCCCTTACCCTTAAGCACGCTTTGCCGCTCTTCTACACACACGCACACACGCGCGCGCGCACGCACACGTGTTCACGTATCTGCTGACCAACACTTCCGCGGGACAGAAATCGTACATGCTTCCCACCTCAAGCCATTCCATCGGCGCTCTAGGCTAGCTTAATTTGTGGCCAGGCTGGTTGCTTCCGTCCACTGGGGCAAACTAGTGTGAGAATATATATTATGGACGTCATCTTTCTCATTTTCACAGGACCATCACCATCGCCTAGCTCCTGCTAAAATCATCAGCCGTTGCTTCTCAATAAATAAATAAATAAATATATATACATATATATATATATAGATATATATATGTGTGTGTGTGTGTTAGTTATATCATCAGAAACCAACAAACACTGACACCATAGACAACATAGGGAAATTACTTATGATAAATAAATCAAACAAATAAACTACGAATTAATGCAATTTAAAGTGGATGAAATACAACTTGCCGCAGGTGGGAACTGAACCCACAACCTTCGCATTTCGCGTGCGATGCTCTACCAATTGAGCTACCGCGGCTTTGTGTTCCCCAATCACTTTCTTGGGTATTTATGTGTCCTAGTAGAACCCTGGGAGTGTGGGAGTGGGAGCGGCAAGTTGTTCTTTCATCCACTTTAATATCCGTTAATTCATACTTTCTCTATTTGATTTATTAATCACAAGTAATTTCCCCTATGTTGTCCTTGGTGTCAGTGTTTGTTGACTTCTTATGATAAGAGTAATAAAAATCGGGACCCTCGGTTAACACTTTTTTTCTTGTTTATTACATAACGAGGGTCTCGAATCCTGCAACATTGATGCCTTCAGGTAGCATGTGTGGCTTTGTTGACCAGTTGCCTTCGCCCAAAAGAGATCACGTTCTCGTGACGCCTGCGGCAAAAAGGACGTTCCACGTCCGCTTCCAAGGTCTGTGTGTGTTGACGCTGGCTAACACTCCCAGGGTTCTATTAGGACTCAGAAATACAAATGAAATTGGATGGAGAACAGTGCCGCGGTAGCTCAATTGATAGAGCATCGCACGCGAAATACTAATGTTGTGGGCTCAGATCCCACCTGCGGCAAGTTGTTTTTTCATCCACTTTTATTTCCGTAAATTCATAGTTTCTTTATTTTATTTATTAATCACAAGTAATTTCCCCTGTGCTGTCCATGGTGTCAGTGTTTGTTGGCTTCGTATAATATGACTAATAAAAACCGGGACCCTCATTTAACCCCCTTTCTTCTCGTTTATATATATATATATATATATATATATATATATATATATATATATATATATATATATATATATATATATATATATATATATATATATATATATATATCGTGTGTTTCATAACATACAAAATGATACACTTTGCACAAACGAGACCACGGCACATTCTTCGCAATTGTCTGCAGATATTCAGACTTGAAGTGCGATTTGTTGACTGCTTAGGTTTACTTGTGCGAAATTTTAAACATTCCTTTTAAGAAGCAAGTTACGTTTGAGAAATTATGGCGCGTGCTCTCAGAAACAAAGAATGTGGTTCTTTCCATCTCTTCTTCATTTACGTTAGCCTATACCTCAGCTCTAAATCAAGCCGAGCATAAAGTTGTAATCTTAAGGAACTTCTAGTCACATGCAATGTTCCTGTTTATGTACTGTGTAAGTAACAGCCTTCATCTCACACACAGTCCATGTATCTGCTCTGTGCCCTTCACAAGTTACGCGGAAATGTAAACACCAAATCAGACGTATGCTCAATGTTGTACGTCGACGCAACAAGCGCGCAAGAACGAAGGCGATGTATGATGCTTGTCGAGAGAAGAATGGTGGCGACAAGTGTGTACACAGACAACTACGACGCATACCTAAATGTATGTAATGATTCTATACGAATTATGAAACAGTGACTGATAGCGATCCTGTTGTTTTAGTGAAGAAAGGGCACATGTCCACCGGCATATATGCAAGGGATCGTAGAACAATGTACCCATATGCGCTACTGTTGCAAATAGAAAGTATCACGGAAAACGTCTCTCGAGTATTTGCGTTTGCATGTGTGGTGGTTGATTATCTCAATCGTGCGGTGTTGAATGAAAGCACAAGTACAAGATTTTTGAAAATCTTAGGTTACGTTTCCTCTTAATTGAAGGGCTAAATTTTCTCAGATGCTCTTCAATGTGCCCATAATATTCTGTTACATCATTCGCTCTTCAGACTGTGGAGAAAGTGCTAGGCCGGACAAGTACATTTATGAAGCATATAGTGAAACTGCTGCTCGTTTCCACGTCAGAGTGGCGCAAGATGAGCCCGCCATGCAGCTTGCCAAGGCGACCGCGAAGGATGCATGAAGTCTGCGCCAGCGCATCGCTGTCACCGGCGACGCAAACGGTGGCTATACTTTCTCGTCAAGGCAAACGAATGGATGATGGAATCCGCAAGCTACACATTTCAGGAGAAGGGACGCCTACTGTCAAACATTTAGCATGCGCGAAACAGAGTTCCCACAGAAAGGAAGTTCAGCTACAGTGCACGGCGAACGGCACAGCTGATCGGCCGTGCTCGGATCGTAGATGGCAACACTACGAATATGATCGTATTTTCTTCTTACAGTAAAGTTGTTTAGAGGAGGGGGTCAAACGCTAACAACGGTAAGAAAACATTGTGATTTGGGAGCTGCGGTGCTCAGCTGTGCAGCGCCGTCCGCTACTGCTTCGATATATTCCGGAAAGGGTATAGCGACGATATCCACGCCCGGCCCGGCAAACACCGGCGGTGAAGCTTTACCAGCGTCGTTACACAGAACCTGACCACTTGCGGGTCCCTAACTGGCCTCGCTCTTGTGCGGCTACTGCAGACATGGGTCCATAGCCCTTGCTATACGGCAAGCGAATCTTGCCGATCGCTGTCAAAACTATCATCTCACGGCGGCCCACGAAATGCAATGGCCCACGGCGAACGTGTACAAAACTCTGCCACTCTTTTAGCAGTCATGTTCGTTAGGTTCTCGGACAACGTCAAGTCTGATGCATTCATGTGAAGGTTTCAATCTCTATATATCAGTAACATCGCCGGCAACATGTAGATTGAGGTGAGTAGATGTCAGTCTTGTAAAACACCCAGAATGTCAAAGTAAATATTCTTGATATTCTCCTGATGTGTCCGTGCACAGTGTATGTATAAACGTTGTATTTTTCACGATGTGCGTGAATTCGCGCGAAGCTTCCAACGGTAACTTGGCAGACCTCCTACACACTTTCACGAACGTCATGAAAGACGCTAATTGCTTGCTGATGTATCAGCAAAGGCTGCAGTGCAGTATAAGGAATCCTTCCACACTAATGTGCTAGAACTTCCAGCTTCCCCACGCAGGCAAGCTAATCACCTGCGCAACTACACTTAGCGCCAGGATAGTGGAAGCAGAGAAGGTCGCTGTGGCGCTGGCTGTGGCTGAGGGTTATCGAAAAGACAAACCAGTGATCATTTTAACGGATCCAAGAGAGACATGCAGGAACAAAACAAAGGGTACAATCTGCAGGGCTGCCTTAGCTACCCTCCGCAAGGTAGTCAACCTCAGACAAACCGCAACCCACAAAATAATCAGGATTCCGGCAAACACGGGGGTAGAAGCAAATGACAGGGCAGACAGCTTGGCTCGGGAGATCACGTACTGAGTCTTGCGGCCACACGCCCTGGGACAGCACTTCACCATGGAGATCGCCTATTCAGAGTTACTGAACTACCACAGAGGCAAGAGAATTAGATACTCCCCGCCACACAAAGAGTTAGTACAGCAAGAAGCAGCTAGTTGGCGGAGGCTGCAAACCGGAAGCTTCTCTAACTTATATATGCTAAGAAAGATGTATCCTAAAGAATTTAGGAACACATACCCATGGTGCGGGGCAACCCCCACGCTTTACCATATAACCTGGAAGTGTGAACGTAACTACACATTCCACCAACACAAAACCCCGAGTGCGGAGCAGTTGGAGAGCCGGCTCTCCAGCGGCCAGCTCGCCGCCCAAAGGGCAATGGTGCAGCACGCAAGCAAAGCAGCGCGGCTCAGTGGATCCCTGGACTAGGGACCAAACCCTGCTAAGAAGCTCAAGCGTCTGCAGCGATGATGACGAAGACCGAACGCTAAACCCTTAATGGACGAAATAAAGTTTTCTCTCTCTCTCATTCTCGGACGTAGCGTGGCGTAGTGTAGCAGTTAGCCTATGTGGTGATGTTGACTCAATGTACGCGAGTTCGGATCCTGTGTGTTTGTGGCGCATATTCTGCGATTCACTTCAAAGAGTAATAATTGTGTGTGGATTGTGTACGTGATAAACCAGCGTGTATATTATCCAAATGCCCAGTAGAACAACCATTAACCGTAAAAAAAAATATTTTTCGCCGCTTTAGATAGACACTTCTATAGCCAGGACGGAGGAAGGCCACGCATTCAGGAAGCCGCCTGTTACGAAGACGATTCGTACCTCAAGTCACGCAGAATCGGGAGATCGCTAAACGCGGCCTTGTAACAGCCAGGACACCAGACTAAACAAAACTCCGGGGTTACATCGTGTCGTGCCTATCACATTGGGCCGCTGAGAAAATTCCAGCCTGCTGTCCAGGCCGCTTACGCGCCAGGAAGGGTACGGCTGGCACAGTGAGCATTGGGCCGCCTAAATAAACCGCTTACAGGCATTACATTTTTGCTCTGGCTTTTTGGCTATACGATACAACTTTACGCACAACATGATTAAGAATGAAGATCTGAAATTTCTGAGAACGCTGCCGGTCGCTGACGCAAATAATTTGTAATTATTGGCGCTGCGATGTGTTGCGGTTGCAATAGGTTGGCCGCACAGGAGAGAACTCATCTTTAGTTCCAGCGCCCAGGGACATATTACGATTCACGCCGGCAATCCAAAGAAACCACAGCTCTTCGTTGAATAAAAAAAAACTGTAAAGCCAAAAAAGTTGGCTTTATTATTTTGTTTTAGTTGGCGTTATTGTTTGCCCCCCCCCCCCCCCCATCTTCAGCCAAACCGCGAAAGATTATGTGCGTCGCATGTTTGAGGAGCCCACGGAAATGTTCATACTGTATAGTTACCGCAGCAGCGAATGGCTGCACTCTGGTTCTTCGACGGCCTGGTATGGACTGGCATCGCGCAAACTTAACGGAGAACGAGCTGAAACATCTAGGCCAGAGGATTGGCCGACCTGGTATTGCGTTCTAAAATTGTTACAGCGCAACACGCAAAGGAAGAAAGAAGCCGAACTGTTCCTTTCTCTGGCCGGCTCTCCTTGTTTCTCCCTTTGTATGTTGCGCTGTACCAATTTTAGAAAACATGTCCAAATCGTTACGCAGCACGCAACGGCAACAGATTCAAGCTGCACCGCGCGAGCTCGCACACCCCGGAGAGAAGGAAGGGCTCGCCCTTCCCTTCTGTCGACCGACCGACCAACCAGTTCCCTCCATCGCTCGCTCACTCACTTCCTCACTCACCGCGCCTAAAGGAGGCAAGAAATGCTTCAAATACAGCATGGCTGCAGAACCGTATTGACCGTTTTCGCGGCGATGCCTTGGACGCTACGATGTTTTATCACGTGGTGACGAGCCCATTGGCTGTTTAAGCTGCCTTTGCGCTTACAATGCATGATTACAACGCCGGTGCTGCTTAGCATTCGGTTTCGGGGATGTCGTAGACGGTGACTGGGTGGTCGACACGAAACTTTGGCCGGCCACAATTTCACAGCACATGTAAAAGCGCTTTTGGAGCTGATTAAGCAATGTCCAAGCGGCACGAGCAGCTATATAATGCTTGTTCTGAAAGCGGGGCTAAATATGCGTTCCGAGCTATCCGAACTTTTCGCTTATGAATATAATCAGTATCAGCGTGTTTTGCTCTTGGTTCTTTATTTGGCAAATACTTCCAAGCAGCGTCTTGTCCCGTTTCTGACTCGGTAAAATTCTTGGCTGTGGTCACTACCCGATGATTTTCTGCCTAATCGCATGCGCGTCTGCTCTGTTCCGATATATTTGTTCTTACTGAGCACAAGTCTTGAAAAATAACTGTTCTGTGCATTTTAACACCTTGTTGCAAACATGTATTAGCGCTAGTAAATTGCTTACTCGTGTGAACCGTCATCAAACATTCAAACATTAAGCTTTGACCATTCGTGTGCTGCCGGCGTAGTCCGTATTTATGAAGATCGCACAGATTCAATTGTGCGTCCATCCACTTATTTTTGATCCGTTGGCAAACGACGAAGCGTGCCAGCTCGGGTATTTTTGTGTAGATAGGGAGCGTGAAACTTACTATGACAGGAAGCGTCACTACTCCCTTTGTCACTGTTGAACGAGCGCTACTCACTGTTGCCGACGTTCCGGTGTTGAAATACTTTCTTTGGACGTTGGCGATACAACGCTGGCAGACAAGTGAAGCAATTTAGTCTGTGGGAAAGTCGTGCATCGCCAAGGGCTGGCAACACGTGCTATCCTTTCGTAGCAGTGGTCCGCAAGCTTGGTCACACAGAATCATTCTGTTCCTTCAATACCAGGCACTAACTTCGCAGCCAACTACCGCAGATGCATTAAATCTACCACCCTAGAATTAGCGAAAACTCAATTGCATTTACGACAGCTGATCGCACAGACGCGAAGTAGACGCGGTAACGGTTTTGTATTTGTGCGCTGTCGTTGAGGCCACGTGTTGTGCGGCGCCGAAAGCGCCCGATCGTTTCTCTAGAACAAACTGCTCCGCGAAAAGGGTCAATGGACACGGTGGAGCGGCAGCCATGCAGTCGCTCAAAAACCCGATCTTGCTTTTTGTGCAGTTTATCGCTCGGTCTGGCACGTGGCTACAACCTTCGGATCCAGCGATCACCGGCTGTCCACCACCAGCGTTGCTGACGGTCCCGATCTTCAATAATGCGTCCTCATGTCATTAGTTCTGCTTTACCGAGCACATCCCTTCCATGGTCAGCGGGTCCACAACACTGTTGTCGACTGCAGCGACGCAGGAGGATATAAGAGCTCTAGAAATCCTACGCCCCTTCAGTGGGCACGGTGGAGCGGCAGCCACGCAGTCGCTCAATAACCCGATCTTGCTTTTTGTGCAGGTTAATAACCCCCCCCCCCCGGCCCCTCTCTATTGGAAGTGGACTAGCAACGTCTGCCTGCTGCTCCTACCGTACCCAAGTGTGCTCGTTCATTGCTTGTGCGAATGCGTATTTGTTACGAAGCTCTTAATGTGTTGCGGTGACGTTGAACTCAACCCTGGTCCTACTAACAAAGAAATACTTGATGCTATCACTAAACATTCTGAAAACTTTGACCGCCGTCACGTTGAACTGAAAGCAGGTCTCGACGACCTAAAGACAAAGCAGGAGGCATTAGTACAGACCTCGCTAACCTAGCAGTAAGATTATGCGCGGTTGAATCCTTCGTTGAACCATTCGACGGTTCTGCAGCTTTTATTGATGCACCACGTCTAATCACCGAAGCTGTCAGAATGGAAGGCCAGGCACTCAATTTTCGACTGGACGATCTTGACGACAGGTCGAGACGAGATAACCTATTGTTCTTTAGAATACCGGACTGCCCGACTGAAACATGGGCTCAGTCAGAGGGCCTTGTTCAAGACGTTTCGTCTCGTCACCTTAAAATACAAATTTCCGACTCGGAAGTTTCCCCAGCGCATAGATTAGTAGCCTACACAGATAAAAAGACTCGCGCAAATATCATCAAGTTTTCGTCGCCTAAAGTCAGGGATGTAGTCGGGGCGCAGAAATATAAGCTCAAGGAGACTGGTGCATCAGCTAGCGAAGATTATTGCAGACCTACGTGAAACTCAAGCAGGAAACTTGCAAAGGTAACCGGGAAGACGTACTTTCTTCGCATGAATAAACTGATCATGGACAAAAAAACGTACGTTTACTGCTCAGTAAGTGACAGCGTACGCAAAATCGCTTCAGCACGATCAGGAGATACGCATGATAGGGCTGGTACTGTAACTGCACGTGCTGGCACTTCCAGAGCTACACACCTATGCCCGCCCAGATCCTGCGCAAAAGACGGCTTTATTTTTCTTTCCAATATACGGCGTATTCTGAATAAACGCGTGGAATTGCCTTCCGTTATTGATTCCTGGTCTGCTGATATTGTTGGTCTGACGGAGACTTGGCTTTCTGCAAAAGTTAAAAATGACGAAATTTCGGACTGTGAAAAGTGCTACAAATTTTACTGATGTGATCGTGATTACCGGTCCGGTGGTGGTGTTCTGCTGGCGGTTGCCGATAGTCTTGCTTCCCATGTTATTCCAATTGATCCTCGCTTGAGCTTGTGTGTGCGCGCGTGCTCATTGATTCTCGCAAAATAACTTTTTGTGTCTGTTATCGGCCACCAAATGCATCGTTGTCCTTTTGTAATGAACGGCACGATGTTGTCAATCAGGTGTTCGTCACATACCCAAAATCGCCCCTCTTCTAACTTGGCTACATCAATTTTCCTGACATCAGATGGGAACGAGACTTGGTTTCCTTAAAACACAACTTTGCTGAAAGCAAAGAATTTTTAACTTTTTGTCACGGCTTCAACTTAACTCAGCTCGTTCACTTTCCCACTCCCATAACTTCGGCTTCCGCTAATATTCTAGGCTTAATACTCACCACTACACCAGACCGAGCTACCGGCTTAACTCATTCACCGGGAATTAGCGATAACTCGATAATTCACTTCACTATACGGGCAAAGATTTCTAACAAGAAAAAAAAAACTAGGGTCATCCAAAACTACGGTAAAGCAGACGTAACTGGATTGAATTGGAAACTTCAGGTCTTTGCTGATCGGTTTTTCGGCGGTTTTGAGCAGCGATCAGTTGAGGACAACTGGTTGCTTTATAAAAACAAACTCTTGTCTCGTATTGATTGTTTTGTAGCTAAGATGAAAGTTTCATTATGTACTCGCTCACCGTGGTTCAATAACACGTTAAAGCGCATGCGCAACAAAAAGAAGCCGATATTTCGACGCGCAAAATTCACAGCCAGAATAGGCCGCTGGTCTTTCTATCAAAAATGTAACAGAGAATTCTGTACTGCGCTCTGACAAGCCAAGAAGGAATTCTTTCATAAAACTCTTCCTTTGCTTCTGTGTTCTAATCCCCGTAAATTTTGGAGCTATATTAACGGTACTATAAGGACATACATTCAGCTAAACCAATCTGATGTCCCAGTAATTCAAAGTGAATGCTGCAATGTTCTGAACAATGTGTTTGTTACTCATTTTCAGAAGAGCAGTCCCAGAGTATTTCCGCATATACGAAAAACCAACTTTTTCCCAATGGATTATATCGCTATTGATGCAGTTGGTGTCGAAAGGCTGACTGTCAACTTAAAAGTGTCTTCGTCGGCCGGTCCAGATTGTACTTCATCAAGAATGCTGAAGTGTACACAAGTTTATTCTTCACTAATATTGTCAAAGCTTTTTCAACAGTCATTACACATGTCTACACTGCCCTCTGATTGGAAGATAGGGAAGGTGGTCCCTGTGCATAAATCTGGTGATGTACATTTCCCCAATAATTTCCTCCCCATATCATTAAAATCTATTCCAGTAAAAATCCTAGAACATATAATATACTCGCACCTCATTGAATTCCTTGAGTCGAATTCCTTCTTCAGCATTTATCAGCATGGATTACGTAAAACAGTTTCGTGCGAAACGCAATTGCTATGTTTTACTAACGACTTGTTTATTAACGCTGATTATGACTTTGATACTGATTGCATATATTTAGATTTTGTTAAAGCATTTGACTCCGTCTCACACGATCTACTTATCTTCAAGCTTAATCAACTTAACATAGACCCCAATGTACTGGCATGGATTAGGGAATTTCTCTCTAACCGTAGTCAGTATGTGACGGCTAACGACTTCTCTTCACCCAATTCTGCCGTAACATCTGGTGTCCTGCAAGGGTCCGTTTTGGGCCCTCTGTTCTTCTTGATTTATATTAATGATCTTCCTACTTGCCTTTCTTCCTTAACTGTCCGACTGTTTGCGCATGACTGCGTGGTTTACCAGAAAATTACTAACCATGACAATTATCTCAATCTGCAACGTGATCTAGATAGGGTATTTGAATGGTGCAGTCAATGGCTCATGGCACTTAATACAACTAAATTTAAAAGTACGTACATTTCCCGCCGCAGCACTAATCATTGTCCGCATACTTACTGCCTCAATAACATTCCATCACAATCTGTTGACAGCTATAGATACCTTGGTGTTCACATTTCTTCTAATCTATCGTGAAATACGCATGTAGAATATGTAACTAACAACGCTAATGGCATGCTTGGTTATCTGCGTCGAACCTTTTTTGATGCCCCATCGTCTTTGAAGTTAACAGTTTACAAAACCTTGCTACGTTCTAAATTAGAGTACGCATGCGTTATATGGGATCCTACTCAGACTACACTCATTCAAACTCTTGAAGCCATTCAGAATCGCGGCGCACGTATCACCTTGTCGAATTATTCACGTCATTCCAGTGTCACATCTATGAAAAAAACCCTAAACTTGCCTGACATCTCGTTGCGTCGACAGCCATCTCGACTTGGCCTTTTTCATAAAATCTATTATTATAACAACGACATGAACGACGTTTTGTTTTATCCACCTCACTACATATCTTCAAGGACCGATCATCGCTTCAAGGTGGGGCTACCTTCATGTCACACAAAATTGTGTAATCACTCTTTTGTTCCAGGAACAAGTGTCGCATAGAACAAGTGTCACCTTCCCTCCACAATCGCCAGCATAGCTGATGACCACAAATTCAAGATTGCTTTACAAGACGCCTTGTAATATTTGTGTTTGTTTGTTTGCTGCAGGCCTTGCCCTTTCATCCCCACTCCTTTCTGTAGTGCCTTTGGGCCCTGAAACTATATTAAATAAAAAAATAAAGAATAGATGCACTTCTAAGTTGGGCTCCTGCGCGAACGATGAGTTGCTTTACCGCTTAGCGTTTGAAAAAAATTGCGAAAGTATGCGCAACTGTGCTCCCTTAGGGAGCATCTACCGCGACACTAGAGTTTGAGTCGGCGCAGACCTGGGTCGGAGTATCCGAGAGAGCAAAGAGCCACCCGGCCGTGCCTGTGGCGCGTGTTTAGAAAAAGAAGTAAACTTTCAGAGCTAATAGGATTTATACCTTGCGGTAGCGTGAAATATGAACAAGAAAATCGAGGCGAGTAGCGCATTGCAGACTGTCAAACGCGAAAAAAGAAACGGTCAACTAAGTATCGATGCAAAGGAACAGAAGGACGACGTAATTGCACGTGACACAGATTATACGAAATAAATACGAAATATGTCAATAGCGAGAACGAAAAAATTCACCTACAGTTGCGATACTCGCTAACGCCAAATTTCAGCGGAGCTCCATACGTGCTGTAATTCCGCGATGGTTGGCGCGGAATATATGTCTCCTGCGGCACGTTGAAAATGGAGCGAAATGTGGCGCGACTGCCTCATTATTCGCAGACTTGCGAGAGGCAGCCTGTGGGTGACGCGAGCGCGTGATTCACAGCAGCCGCCGCACACAGACCTCCCAGAAGATGCGTGCTACTCTCGCGCCATCTTGTAGTGATCATCGCCACAGAGCACGTCTTGTGCGACACTACGCATTTTTTGTCTCACTTCCTCCATAATCTTCTCCTCCGCTTTTCGTCTCAAAGTTCCGCTGCACCCTCCTTCTCCGCTTTCCTCCTCGCGCTCTATTCGCTTTCGCCATCTTTTATCCGCCGCTGCGTTCGTTCTTTCATCCTTCTATGTGATCGTTCGCTCGGTTGTGCCGATGCTCCCCGCAGGAACGGGCGCCTAAGCTCTGCACTCTAAGAAAGAATGAAAGAGAAAGATCAAAGGCATATAACAAAAATTTATATCAAATTAAGTATGGGGTTTTATGTGCCAAAAACAACATTTGATTATGAGGCACGTGGTAGTGGGGGACGCCGGAATAATTGTGACCACCGGGGCATATTTAACGTGCACAAAATGTGCAGCACGCAGGCTTTCAGGCATATAAATCGAATGACTTGCTTGCTTCCATCCTTGATTATGGCGCGAGACCACTACAGGTAATTGACCAAGAAGTCGGCGGTTAAACGGGTGGGGCGGGGGGAGGAAACTTGGGGATGAAGTATATGTGAAGCAACACTTGAAGTTATACAATGAATTAAACTAGACATACTTAGGTTAGGGTCATTTCTTTTAGTTGTAGACGTGTGCTTTTCGAAAGGAAAACAAACTAGTAGGTTATCAATTTTAATTATTTTAAATAGGAATTTTGTAAACTAATGCATCAGAAATCATCAGCCTCGATGTAGGTATGTCGAAGTTGTCTTCTTTAACATCGACAATTCGGTGATCCTTTCCTTTTTTAATTTGCTGCCGACTAGAAATAATATCTGATAAAGGAAGCAGATTTGCCACTTTGCACAAATGCATCTTTGAAAGGACCACTCAAACCATGAAACTTTAGGAGTTCGAAATTCGCTTCGACTAATGAAACAAAACCTTTGGCAAGTATGCGTCTCCGATAGAGATAGTTTTAAAGGTAATTAATCCCTGTTTTAATGAAAATAAAACTTGCTTTGTTAACAGTCTGGTTTTGGTGGGGCTCCGAAATTATATAACGCTGACATCAGTGAGAAATGGCCAGCGAGGTCTCGCGCCAATTCCTCTCGCCACGAGGTAGCACTAGAAGAAGACGAGGGTTCGAGGGCTCGCACCCCTATTTCTTCCGTTTTACTTGATTGAAACGTCTCTGGAGTTCGCTGCGAAAGAACAAGCGATATGGCCCCAAACAATGATGCTCCCGACGAGAAGAGAAGCAAGAAGCGACGTCGCTCTCGCATACATAGCGTGAGTACCAGTGGAAGTGTGTCGTCTCGCAGCTCGTCGTCCTCGAGCAAGTCCGAAGCAGCACGCAGGCGTCCCAGCCATACCGATCTAGAAAAAGATCCGAAAAGCTCCGCGATTGCCGCGCTGGAATCGAACTTGCCGGTAGCCACGGCCAGCGCCCTTCAAGTGGACGAAGTAATTCCTTCACGCGACAAGACCCCTCTCAAACGGAGGCTGTCTTTCGCCGCCGATTTCCATCGCAAGACCTCGGACCCCAGCGAGCCTCAGCAGCAACTCGCTTCCGCTGACATTGGTCCGGTAGAAGCTCACGTTGCTACTCCCACTGCTCTGGAATCGCTCGAATCGTACTTGCCGGTAGCCACGGCCAGCGCCCTTCAACTGGGCGAAGTAATTCCCTCACGCGACAAGACCCCTCTCAAACAGAGGCTGTCTTTCGCCGCCGATTTCCACCGCAAGACCTCGGACCCCAGCGAGCCTCAGCAGCAACTCGCTTCCGCTGACATTGGTCCGGTAGAACCTCACGTTGCTACTCCCACTGCTCCGACGACAGAGAAGCCTGGAGAGAGCAACCTGCTCCCAGAGCAGAAGGAAGGAATCCAGGAGTACCAACAGGCGCCCCAACCAGAATGTGAAACCTCCCTGCCAGCTCAGTCTCCGGAATGCGCAGCCAGCGGTACGAATACACTCCAGACGCTGTCCGCGACCTCGATCAAAGAGAGGGCCGAGGGTTCTCCGACGCTCTCTGAAGGACAGCCGGAGCCACTAGTTGGACGCAAAGTGAGCCACTCAAGTCGCCAAGCGAGCTTATCTCACCAGCACGCTTCGTTGTCCTCTGTCCTTCAAGAACTTAACACCATCAACAAAGAACACCTCGAAGCCCAGCGAATCAAGTCAGAAGCTCGGAGGACCTCGTACTATGATTCGTATCACGTGAGTTTCATACTACTTGTCACATTTTCACTCTCCTACCCCCCTTCGTGCCGTTCCTCACAGTTTTGTGTCCAACATTTCGGAAGATAATATTGTAGTGATAAAGAGACGAGAGCAGTTTTGCGTAAGCCTTCCCGGTTCAAATGCGTGTGAATAAACGAAATATTTTTCTCGTATTGGCAATGCGGTCGGCATAGTCGCCCACTGGCGAACAAAAACGCGCAGTGCGCCCCGAGAACAGACACGGACGCAGGGAGGAAGCAGGAATGAAGCATGACATTTAATGAATTGTTTGCTTGCTGAATCAGATGCTAATAACCTTTGTGGTATATTCCTTCAATTAAGTGCCTTTCTAATGGTTAGGTAGTGCCCCCGGCGCCGGACTCGCCTCGTGGGCACAACGCTCTTTCGGGAACGTGGCATCTGTTTCAGCAGCAAATGCGGTCTCCATAACGGTGGCCTCGTTATATCCGCGCGAACGCTTGCAGTTGTGCTGCTTCCAACTTCTATTAATGCCCAGTGGTTTCGCGTGCGGTTGATCGGCACTTTTTTCGAACACTTCCGTTTTGTCCTCGCTGACCAACGTTTTCAGACCGAGTTCGTCCATCCCGTCGTTTCCATCTGTTGGTCGGTGGCAATGTTATTTTAGAAGTTCACGCTGAGTCGTCGTCTTGCCGATCTTGTAATGGTACGTGCTTTCCGTTTCTCCCTCCTTCGCATTTGTAAAAATAGGGCTCGTCATCTCGCTTGGGCTTCCCCGTCGTTTGTGTGATGTCGTTCGTATCGTTGTGGGATGGTGTGTGCATCCTGGAACTGCCCATGCAATTCTTCACCTTAAGTTCACGAAAAAAAAACATTTGAAGGGCTAAGGATTGCGTTAGCAATCAGTATTTGCTACGTAAGGTACTTAGTTGATTCTTTTCAACTTATCTTTCTGGGCGGAGTCAGTTGTGTTCACATTGTTTATGATGTTCCACTTGTAACTAGCAGTCAGAGCCTATCGAAATGGTGGTGTCGCTGTTGTCTTCGCCCCAACAGGTGCTATGAACGTTGATGGAATTACGTCGCATTGCATCAATAGTCACCTTGTTAGGACAGGGAATCGGCTGGCTGCAGATCGGTCTAAGTTACAAGGCTTCGTATAGCATAGTGGTGGCATTATTTGTACCATTGAAGAGTTGACTAAATCTATTCATAGCGTTATGCGCCTCCCTGCTTTCAGTACTCTTGGCAGGCTGAACGCAGTTGGGCTCTTTGAGCGTGTATATATATATATATATATATATATATATATATATATATATATATATATATATATATATATATATATATATAGCGGTAAACTGCCTTTCGTTGCCTTTCTTCTCTATAACGCTGGGCGCCTGATATTCCCGGTCACACAAACAGCACGTGTGTTATCAGCGTCGCATAGCGTTCTCGACAAGAAAATAGCAAGCGCGCACTTTTGAAGAAAAGAAACGACAGCAAGACAGATGACGATTCTTGTTGTTGCAAAAATAGGCCCTTCGCCGATGTCGCCGATGAGTAATTGTTATGGTACTATGACTACACCTGACGACGTAAACAGTGGTTGCCAGTAGCAGGTCTCTTGCGCGCATTCGCCTGGTGCCCCGGTGACGAGCATCTTAGGCCTCGTCGCTCCGTCTTTTTAGCCTGACCCCCTTCAAATCGGCTCCATAAGACTGACCCGACTATCTCTGTCAACCGTAGGAAGCTCAAGCTGGGGCAACTTCATTCGTGCTGCAAACGTCACACTAAAAAAATTAAGGGGTTTTTCGTGCCAAAACACTTTCTGATTATGAGGCACGCCGTAGTGGAGGACTTCAGGAATATCCACCATCTAGGGGTTCTTTAACGTGCACTTAAAGCTACTTAGAGAAGTATGGGAGAGGCCTTTGCCCTGCAGGGGGTGTAGCCAGGATGATGATGATGATGATGATGATGATGATGATGATGATGATGATGAAGCTAGGTACCGCGGGTGTTCTCGCATTTCGCCCCCATCGAAATGCGGCCGCTGTGGCCGGGATTTGATACCGCGACCTTGTGCTCAGCAGCCGAACACCATAGCCACTGCGAAACCACGGCGCGTAACGTCGCACTAGTGGTAGGAGACGCTTGTGAAGTCCACCGAGTCTGACCGCTTGGCGGTTCTCTAGAACGGTACTGAAGCTCTATCCTAAACTGGACCGCCTTGTCGCCGAATGTCATCGCGTCCGATTAAGTTTCTTCTTCAATGAGGTCGTTGGGTGTGTCTGCACACATCTTCTCGTCTAGTTCCTGGATTGGCTGAAAAGGCCACTCGATCCTCCTCAACGAAACCGCGAAGTAGATCACCAAATTCAAACTTCCGGATTTGCCAATTAGTGCGCTCAACTTCGCATCTTGTGTAATACGTTGTCGTAACTTCATTTCTAGGAAGGCTTTCTCGTAGCGAATTTGGCGTCGGCACGAACCGTCGGATTAATTTACATCGCGGTCATCGCTGTCGTTCTACTTCATATTTCTCGGCACCAGGTGGGGTTCGTTTGACTTGTTAGTGATGTAAATGCCTTCATAACCTAAGAAAGGCGACCTTTAGGTCACATAGCTGTACACGACCGAGGAGCGAGGTCACGCAGCTTGAAGGACAACGCGGAGCGACGAATGCGATGCTGTTCGTGTATGACAAAGTTCCTGCATTCGTACTCAGGAATTAGTAGTTGGGTGCGACTTAAACCTGTGTCTTAATGATGTATTCAGACTGTCCAACAGAGATGCGTCATAGCGTTAATGCGTCCTAGCGTAATAAATGTGCGTTGCGTTGAAATTCCCGTGTCGGGGGGGGGGGGGGGGGACCGTGCATGTGCTCAGGTTGTGGCATCAATACCGATATTCAATATATAAGCAGTCTGCGTCACATACAGTCATGTTAAATGAATATTTTCTCTGTGCGCGTAGATGGTCGAAGCAATACACATACGGTGTCCACAAATGATCCGACCAGATGCGAAGTAAATTGGACATCAAAGCAACCAAATTTCCGAAGAACAATATTCCGAAGGTTTTTATGAGCAGTAGAAAAAGATTAAAAACGTAGCTAGTTTGAAAGAAAAAAGAAAGGTTCACAAAAGTGATCGTTCCCTTGCATTCTAGAAGCTCGCTGTTGCAATGTTGCGAGAATGACTCGCATGAACAGTTTCTTGGAGAGCGAGCAAATGTCCACCAGAACAGGCATCCTAATCAAAATAGTTACATTTTTCCTCATTGGTTATTGCAATCTTAATTAACGCCATACGAAATGTTAAGTGCATTGTGCCATCTTTGCAGCAACGCACTAGGCGTCATCTTCTCTAAGAGGCGGCAAAACGAAACTGCTCGTTCGCCAGCTTAATTTCACGCATAGCTACTTCATTTACCCTTGTTTTCTGGTGTTCTCACCCTGCCGTTCGCTGTTGTGTGCGAAGCAAGAGGCTTTTGGTAAAGCATGCAACAAGCCAGGATTGTTTTTTTTTTGCGTGTGTGGTTATTACTGACGGGAAGAAGGCAATTGCCATAATAAAATCATCGCAGCAAATATAATCCGCATGCTGATCAGTGGCCTACGCGCAAGGGTTTTTCCATTTTGTTTCAGCGTGCCCATTTGTTTAATGCGACATGTATAAGAGACCCTTACAACACCCCCTCCGGACCCCCCCCCCCCCCTCAGGAACAGTTTATTTTTTAATCTGTGCGTTTTCTTTTAACCCCATCAGCTTCGATTAAATTAACGCTGGAAGGCAACGCACCCTTCCGTGCAACTATTTTTGTAATTTTTATGCCAAACAGTGCTGTTCTACATACACGGCAGGTAGTGATATTAGTGTTTGGAGCATTTTGGCTGTACGAAAAAAATTTCTAAAAAACTGAAAAACTCCTCACGCTTTAGTGCGGCACATCTTGATTTAAATATTTTCCACGCGAAAGTAAAATCAAGGTAACTTCTGGGAAGAGAGCGCGTCTTTCGTGAAATTTGTAATTTTTACTCATACCAAAAAGAAAAGAAGGAAATCGCATTGACAGATTAACACTTGTGCGCAGGTGGGTCATTGATTAAAGCCATTTATTCAGTGAGAAAAACTGGCCAGCTCAGCAAAGTCCATCAAAGCATGTTTGGTCACGCTAGAGACAAAAATGGAAGAGCGCGCACCACGTTCGGTGCACATGGCTTAACCCATCTTCCCAGCAGCTCACCGACGGCGTAGACAGACAAGACTCCCGCGCTTTATTCTCAAGCAAGTCGCTGCTTCACCACTCAGCACGCTGGTGCTTTTCCGTGCTTCATTTTGACATTTAATTAGTGCGCGTCTCTTCGTTTTTCAGTTCTCGTACCGAGCCGCTGCTCTGCATAGTTTTGCTAACCGCGTGTTTCCAGGCTTGTTCGTGTTACTGCGCTGTGCTTGATGCCGGAGTGCCTGTAAGCAGCTAAATCTGCAATACTTGCGAACGCCTGCAGCACAAAAGCCGTGCGAAAAGCAGTGTTACTGAACGCGAGTGGGAGAGAACCCGCGCAATGTCATTTCTCCCAAAACACTGACACATGAGAAAAAACAGCGCGCGAACAGGTTACATCTCGGCGCTCAACTTGCCGATCACACTCTTCCTGCATTTTCACGGCATCATGCATGTGCGACCTCACTCGCACAGTATCGGGTCGAACGCTCCAAGCGAAAATCCCAGCGCAAGCAGAGCATCCAGAGTTCATGCATGGAGCTTTGTGCATGGAGTTTTATAACCCCGAAGAACACCACTATAATGCCGGAGCTTCGATTTTTCACGCGAGACGCGTTTTCTTGCCGACGAAATGTGTCTGGGGGGTTGTAATGCAATGCCATGTTATCATAGGCGCGACTGCGAGGAGGGGGTGGGGCTCCGGAGCCCGAGCCCTCTGCGAAGTTTTCATGGGTGCCGGATTCGAAGAAGCTGAGCCATCTCATGCGCGGCGTCAAAGAGCAGCTATTCGCTGGTCTCGTGCGTAACCCGCCTACAACAGTGGAAGAATTCATTAAGGAAGCCACAGCAATCGAGCGGGCGCTCCAGCAGCGTTGTCGGCAATACGAACGCCTGACTAATGATGCGCCTGCAGGAGCCGCAGTACTAACAGTGACATACGAGACCTCGCTGCGTCAACTGATAAGAGAAATTGTGCGCGAGGAGATTGCGAAGCAAAATGTGACACCGAAGGAGTTTACTGTTGCTTCGGTCGCTGAAGTTGTTCGCCAAGAAATTCGGCAAGCATTAGCACCTCCTGAGCCACTCCCTCAACCGAGTCCCGAGCCGCGCTTCGAGCCACGCGCATATAGCTACGCAGACGCTGTCCGTCGCCCGCTTTCTACCATGCCGGTACAGCAGTACCACCAGCGGCCACCTATTGCTGCCTGGATACAGAGGGAGCATTTCAGGCGACCCCAGCCTCGCAGGACCGACGTATGGCGCACTGCTGATCGCCGACCATTGTGTTTTCACTGTGGCGAACCAGGGCACATTTATCGTTTTTGCCCTCATCGCCAGGGTGGCATCCAGGACATGTCACCTGCCACTCCGCGCCAGTTTCCAGAGAGACATCCACGCTTCGACGACAGTCTCAGTCAGGAACAAGGCAGCTCAGCTAATCTGCGGTCGCGCTCGCCGTCTCCATTACGTTATTCTTCGCCGAACCGTCGCAGTTTCGCCGACGTGGTACGAGGCCGCTCTCCAAGCCCACGGCGGGGAAACTGAAATCAGCGACCTCCGGGGGGAAGGTTGCAAGTCGTCGAACCGCCGAAAATCCCCCATTATTACTGAGAAACGAGCAGAGCAACCCGGAGAAACGGGACGCCGACGAATTTGTAAGTGCCGACCTACTCTTAACAATTTATGGGCACGACGTGACAGCTTTAGTTGATACTGGTGCAGACTTTTCGATAAGGAGGGAGCAGTTGGCAGACCGGCTTAAGAAAGTCAGAATGCAATGGACGGGCCCTTATATTCGAAATGCCGGAGGCCAGATAATGGTACCTACAGGAAAATGTACTGCACGGCTCCAGATAGGAAATACAGCTTTTGTCGCCACTTTTATGATTTTAAAAGAGTGCTGCAGATCACTCATCCTTGGATTGGACTTCTTGCGGGAGTACGGCGCCGTGGTTAACATACGGGATGGCGAGATAACCTTGTCAACTAGTACAGACTCGAGCCAAGACGAAGAGCGCCGACGTACATCGTTACGTGTCGCCGACGACGACGTTTGCATACCATCACTATCATGCAGTCTTGTCTCCGGAAGTTGCGTAGAACAGTTTGACAAGGACGGTGTAGCCGAACAACTAACTGCACTTCTGTTCCATCAAGGTATTGCCATCGCTCGGGGTATCGTCAGCCTAATCGGCGGTCGCACAGAGGTACTACTGACAAATTTTACCAATGAACGCCGGCACATCAGTAAAGGCACCGCTGTGGCGTACTTTGACGAAATTGACCACGTTCAACACTGATTTGCTGTAACAGAGGAATCAACCACCGACACGATGCCATCTACACCCGTCGTCGACGTTGACCCAGGTTTACCGCAGCAACAGAAACAAGGGCTCAGAGAACTGATTGACCATTTTAAGGACTGCTTCTCTAGAACGTCCCGAGTGCGTCAAACACCACTCACGAAACACCGCATCATTACGGAGGAAACAGCAATACCCATCCGACAACATCCGTATCGCGTGGCTGAGAAAGAGCGTGTAGCAATACAGCAGCAAGTCAAGAAAATGCTGGACGATGATGTTATCCAGCCGTCGCAAAGCCCTTGGGCATCGCCCGTGGTACTCGTTAAGAAGAAGGATGGCAGCCTGAGGTTTTGTATCGACTATGGCAAGCTCAATCGGGTTACGAAAAAAAATGTGTATCCCTTACCACGCATCGACGATTCCCTCGACAGGCTACGGCATGCACGTTACTTCTCATCGATGGACTTAAAAAGTGGATACTGGCAAATAGAGGTCGATGAGCGGGATCGCGAAAAGACTGCGTTTGTGACGCCTGATGGGCTCTATGAATTCAAAGTTCTTCCTTTTGGTTTGTGCTCCGCCCCAGCCACGTTCCAAAGGCTAATGGATACTGTTCTCTCAGACCTTAAGTGGAAGACTTGCTTAGTGTACCTAGACGATGTGATTGTTTACTCTGCCACATTTGATGAACATCTCAGTCGGCTACGGTCAGTTCTTCAAGCCATACGGTCGGCTGGGCTTACCTTAAAACCTGAAAATGCCACTTTGGCTATGAAGAACTACAGTTTTTGGGCCACATTGTAAGTCACACAGGTGTATGACCTGATCCTGAGAAAATCGCAGCCGTCGCAAAGTTTTCAAGGCCTACGGACCAGAAGGCAGTCAGACGCTTCCTGGGCCTATGCTCATATTACCGGTGGTTTATTGCGAGTTTTGCACGCATCGCCTCACCGCTCACCTGCCTAACCAGAGAAGATGTCACGTTTATGTGGGGCGAGGAGCAGGAGGCGGCATTTAACGAGTTGCGGCACCGTCTACAAACTCCGCCTGTTCTTGCCCACTTTGACGTGGATGCGCCGACAATGATCCACACCGACGCCAGCAATGTGGGTCTAGGAGCCGTCCTTGTTCAGCGGCAAGATGGCGCTGAGCGAGTCATCGCTTACGCGAGTAGAACACTGTCACGTGCCGAGTCGAACTACTCCACCACAGAGAAGGAATGCTTGGCTGTAGTATGGGCCGTTACCAAGTTCCGCCTGTACATATATGGCCGCCCATTTCAAGTCATAAGTGACCATCATTCTCTCTGTTGGTTGACCAACATGAAAGATCCATCTGCACGTTTGGCACGCTGGAGCCTACGGCTTCAAGAGTACGACATGACAGTGGTCTATAAATCGGGAAGACAGCACTTAGACGCTGACTGCCTTTCCAGATCACCGATCGAGTCGTCAGGCCGAGATGATGACGAATCCGCAGGCTTTTTAGGAGTTGTTGGTGCAGCAACCATCTCTCAACAACAGCAAGATGACCACGAGCTCGCTTCACTAATTGATTTCTTAGAAGGCCGCACCACAAACAAGCCCAGATTGTTCTCAAGGAACTTGTCATCATTCTGCATACGAAACAGTGTTCTTTTTAAGAGGAACTTCTCTTCAACAGGGAAGAGATATCTACTGGTCATCCCTAAAACTCTCCGCAGTGAAACCTTGCAGGCCTGTCACGATGAAGCTACCTCGGGCCACCTAGGCTACACAAGAACATTAGCACGGATCAAAGAGAAATACTACTGGCCACGGCTCGCAACACAGGTGAAGCACTACGTTCGAACGTGCCTTGACTTTCAGCGACGAAAAGTGCCACCTACGAAACCTGCCGGGCTATTACATCCCGTTCAAGTGCCGGACGACAGCTTATCACCCGCAAAGCAATGGACTTACGGAGCGCCTCAACAAGACTCTCGCAGAGATGTTGTGCATGTATGTCGATGTGGAACACAAGAACTGGGACCAAATATTACCTTACGTAACGTTTGCTTACAATACGGCTCTGCAAGCAACAACAAGAATGACGCCATTCAGTCTCCTCCACGGTCGAGAAGTGACTACAATGCTGGATGCTATGCTTCCTCATGATTCCAGCGATTCCGAGATTGACGCCGCAGATTTTACAGAGCGCGCCGAAGAAGCAAGACAGCTCGCACGCGTTCGCATAACTAGCCAGCAAGACCGTGATGCGCGACGTTACAATCAACGCCATCGATGCGTCGTCTACCAGCCCGGCCAAAGAGTCTGGGTTTGGGCTCCAGTACGCCGCCGAGGCCTCGCGGAGCAACTTCTGCGCCGATACTTCGGACCGCACAAGGTTCTACGACGCCTTAGCGACGTCAACTATAAAGTCATTCTTGACAGCCAATCCTGCTCGAGGCGCCGTCAGGACCTGCCTGAGACTTTGCACGTGGTGCGCATGAAACCTTATTTTGCTGAATGACATGGACACTTGCTGGTGGGCTGGACACCGGGTGCTACTCGCCAAGCATCGGGACGATGCTCCTTCTGAAGGGGGGCAAATGCCGCGACGGCATCTGTGCCCAACCATGCTGACGACGAGGACGACGACCTCGTGTGTGCAAGCGAGCGTGCTAGAGAAGAAGAAGCTAAAACTGAACGCTTGCTCTAATTGTCTAGATTAAATAACGATCTCCGCTCTTGTCTCAAGTGAGCCGTGACAGTATCTTTAAATACGTACAAAGGAAAAAGGTTGTTATATTAATTCAAAAAAAGCGGTAACCATCTAACAATTATTTCTAATGGCATGGAGAGTCTATGCATAGAGAACGAGTATGTTGCCGTATGCTCACCTCGCTTCAAATTATTTTGCATGCTTTTTTTTTATCCTGAAAGAAACCTACAGACTTCAGTGACTCCTTCGCCAGAGCATTTTATCAATACCGTGTGAAATGCACTTGAATTGTACGTGCCTCAGTATTGCTTTTCCTTCCATAGGCAATGCTAATCACTCATTAAATAAGAACACTTCAAATAATTTACACTTATCAGTGATGGAAACATCACCACTTTCATGCAAAGGTCAAAAATACATACATAATTCCATCAGAAACCCAAATGAGGCGAAACGGGATTCACTCGAAATCAGATCCAACAGCAGTCATGCGCAGCAGCGCTTATACTCGGACTCGCAGAAAAACAAAAGAAAAAGAGACTGCAATTACGCCGCGAACGCGACTTTGTATCAGTCATAGCGAAGTATAAAACAATTACAGGAAGCAAAATTATTACCGTGCAAGTCCGTGTAAGGGCCGCACCCGTGTAAGAGCCGCACCACCAACTGGACCTTCAATATATGTAAATAGACTTTTATATATTAATTTACATACATATTGCTCGGATATATATATATATATATATATATATATATATATATATATATATATATATATATATATATATATATATATATATATATATATATATATATATATATATATAAGCGCAGCAATCGCGTTCTGTACGCTGGTTCCGATCACACTCGAGATCGAATTTTCGCACACAATGTACTTGCGCGCGCCGCTACTAGATGGCGAGAGCAGGCGATCGCGGAAGTGCACGACGAATTTCATGCATGTAGTTAGAAAAACTAGGTCGAATGGACGGTCCCATGTGAGGCTCGTCAAAATCGCGACAGAATAGTGCACTCCTTGCGCGAGCCTGTCTATACGTTAATTCTATCGGCCATATAGATGGTAGGTAACATTAATTTAATAATTAAAATAACAAGCCTAGCGTAATGCACGGACCAAGTAAACCTGTAAATATCGCACGGCATGACCACGTGCGCTGTCACAACGCCGGAATTATGAAGATGGCCGCCAGCGGGGACGAAAGCTTCGTACAGCCGCGCGATTCACCTCGCGACTCCGCAGATTAGATTGATCATCATCATCTGTCTATCTTTATGTCCGCTACAAGACGGTCTCTATCAACGATATCTCCAATTACCACTTTCTCTTGGACTACGCAATCAGCAAAACTAGAGGCGCAGAAAGACAGCCCGCCAAGGAAGAGAGCGCACATGAAGTTGGCAGCCATCCCTGCTTGGCCTTAATCACTGCATCCGCCAAAGATTACCGACAAATAGATACGACACGCGGGCCGCGTAAGCGTTAGCCGCGCACAGTCATTCCCAGCTACGCATTTCCTTCCCAAGCGTGAATTCGATCACGTGACCTCCAACAATCCGAAACATTGAGCGCGTGGGAAGATAATCCCCATCAAGCCGCAATCCTTCTCGGCTCACTGTTACGTGCTTATTCTCGCACCCACAGTTGCTCATTCAAATGGCTTTTGTACTTGCAAGGTACAGCGACGTCGAGAAATAAAATGAAAAATAGAAAATACGCGTGCAGCTCGCTTCTGCCGCGGCTACGGACGTCTCGGTATGCACCGGCTACAAACACGCATGAGCGCCAACGACAGAGCCAACTGTGGACATGTCGCTTGTCGGTACTTGACCATTACCCGTCTGACGCTGAGAAGGAAGCGTATTTGCCACTGTATATCAACACCAACGGAAGCATAACACGGGGCACGCGGGGAGACAGCGCACGCGAAAGGACCACCCTTCTCGGATTGCAAATTCCAACGCGGCGCAGAAAATAAAGCGCGCCACCGGCGTATGTAGTACTCCCCAGCCGCACGGACAGCCAAGCGCGGTCTCTAGACACTAGAAGAAGACGCCCGCTCTTACTTACTGATTGGGCATAACCGATTAATTTGTACAATCGTTCGTTGTCGTTTGAATGGAGCGATGCGCCTTCATGAATGTTGCGTTGCGATAAGCCTTGATAAAAGAAACAACTCGGGCGCTATCGCGTAGATCTCACGCGTTTTGTACCAAGGCTCCAGATTTAGAGTGCTTCTTCTACAGCAAGGCATTCATCAGGTATTCAGTCTGCAAAAGTTATCAGGCGCTAATACGAGGCAATGACCCAGTGAGGGGAGCTTCAGTGAATAGAGGCAAGCTTCAAGCAAACCATGTCGCGTATAAAAGAACGTAAAAAGTTATACACAGGAACATAAATGGGGTGCATAACAGCGAAAGCAAGGTGAGCCCTTTTGTGCACGAAAAAGCGCTTCGTTGCGCTATTTAAAACTAGATATTCTATGCTGTACATTTCCCTTATTCATTTTTACTTGTCATATATGCTTTATCAGCTGCTCAATAATGTAGTCCGCGCTGTTCCTACTTGCTCTCGTGTCGTTCCGCACTTTTCGAATCTCGCTGTGCCATTATTTGTTCATTGCTGTGCTAATATGCTTGTTTATTCGTGTGCCTCATAATCTATTATCCAATATACCTTTATTCATCCGCCGAGAAATAAATTAAGCCAATTGCATAAGGCATGCTGTAATTAACCTTTGCGTTGCGGAGTCGCATTGTTTTGTGCTAGTAATTGTAGTTATAAGTTGTGTTCAGAAATTCTTGTATATTTGTAAGTTTTATAAATGTTGCAGTTTATCTGCTCATATGAGCTTCCGACAGGAAAATATTTCTTGATTACATCGATGTGTAATAACAATTTCAGAAGACGTTACATGGCTTTTACCATTGATGTGTATTTGTGCAACCTAATGCGCACAAAACACATATGTATACCTCATTATTTGAATTCACTTGTCGTTTGTCTCATCCGGGAGACTTAGGCTGTGAAATTAAACTGTCTCCTTCAATGAGGTCTCGTAACTACTCAGTAAGGCTGGAACTAGAGTGACGAATTCTTTGAGGTCACCCGAACTTTCTTGAAGTGCGAACGTGATTAAAGGTTTATATTAAAGGATTATATATATATATATATATATATATATATATATATATATATATATATATATATATATATATATATATATATACATATATATATATCAACAAGGAGGAGCGGTGTGTCCGGAAAGCTTGTCGGGCTCCAGCTCCTACCCCGCGCCCCCCCTCCCCTGGAAAAATAGAAGCTTTCCGTCTATGGCTGTCTCAACAGCATGAGTCAGAAATTCGTGAGCGCAGAGGAAATTCTTCCGAGTAATTAGCTCAACGTTCACAGCACACGTCACCTTGAAAAGAGACTCGACGAAAGCTTTGGTTGCAAAGCACCACGCCACCCAAGGCCGTCTGGACGAATATCTAAGGCTGCAAGAACAGCCGCCGCAGCTTCGTTAATTGGTGGGAGCGCAGTGAAGTTCCCTTTGCCCGATTCGCTGGACGATGAAGGTGAACGATACATTATAGAGTTCTGAATAGCCACACCGCGAAGATCGCCTTTCCGCACGACATGAAGGCGATTCGCAACTACGTCACAGAGAAGATGGTGGACGCCGCCACTGTAGACAAATCACTATGTATTTTGAACAACCTTTTTAGCCGAAATCTGCTTAAATGCCTGTTTATTTTTATATTTTCTTGCAGGCTCCGCGCAGCTCTCAGGTTGTCCTAACTGCAACAGGTGTGTCAATCAAGGTGCAGCACATCACCCTTATGATCGTCCTCATGCTGATCGTGACGGCCGTGACAATGGTCATTGTGTTTCTGTTCGCACGAGGCGCCAAATCACCACCATCGCCACCGTTCTGCAAGACTGAGGACTGCCTCGTCCACTCGTGGCGCCTCTCTAATGGATTAAACCGCCACCTCGATCCATGCCACAACTTTAGCGCCTACGTCTGCTCCGCTTGGTCGCCTCCGAAAGGCTACCTAGAGTATTCCAACTCGGCCATGGATGACGTAATGAAATCGTGGTTTCCGCATTTCTACAGCGTACTCAGCGAAGGGACGAAAACCATTAGTGCGGGCCGTAAACCAATGGCCATGTACGAGTCCTGTATGGGCAACCGATCACAATACGGCTCGAACTTGGACATCTTCAGGAAGTTCCTCAACGAATGCAGACTATCCTGGCCAGAGAAACCCGCACCAAGTGACACCAGCGCCCTCGACGTACTGATGACGCTAGCATTCAAGTGGCAGGTCGCGTTATTCTTCCAAGTGCGCGCAATGCGCTTGTCCCCACCGAATTGGCGTTTCATATTAGAGCCCAGTTCCCTCATACCAGTTTTGTACCGGCAGCATCTCACAGTCAAAAGCACTGGCGGATACGCGAAATACTGGGCCACGTTTTTCTACATCCTTAACCGAAACTACAGTAACTATCGGGTCGACACGAAGATTATCAACATGGCTATGGTTATGGAAGGTGACGTCTTCAGAAAACTGCTGAACGCTAGGCGTCTTCCGGTGACCGAACCAGCTCTGGTGCGAATCGCTCGAATCGGACTCCTCACTCCGCCGCTGGCCTCCAAGCTGTGGCTGCGTGCCTTCAGGCAGACCGAGCTTGAGCCTGAAGTGAAGCCCAACGACCAGGTTTTCATAGGCGACGTAGAGTTCTTCCGGACTATGGCGACCGTGATGTCATCGTACAGAAAAACGGAGCTGCTGTCCCTGATCGCCTGGTCTTGTGTGCAGCTGTTGGCTCCGGCAGCGGATATCCAGCTCCTTGAGAATCGGTACGACCAGGGCATCACCATATATCGGCCGTACTTCTGCGAGCGATTCGTCGAGGCCGCCTATCGTCTCCTGGTGATTGCGCTCAGCTCCGTGTCGCGCTTCACGCCAGCACAGCGCGCTGACATCAAAGCAGGCTTCGACAGCTTGGTTTTGGCGGCTGCGGATGCGGCCAACGCAACGCAATGGCTGGACGTTGAGAGCCGGAAGCTCGCGGTCGAGAAGCTGCGTTCGACTCGACTAAAGTTGTGGCCCCCCGAGCGTTACCTCGAAAACGGCGTGCTCGAGCGCATGTACAGCGATTTTCCAAGCACTGAACTTTCATTTGCCGAGTACTGGGTGAAGACGAGCCGCTGCGCTGCTAAGACGCATGACCCGCACGCTGACATCGACGTCTTCAGCTTCGCGGTGAACTATGGACTGCCGTACGTGCTCTATGATGCCTCAAGCGGCGACGTCAAGGTGGCCGTGGGCGCGATTACTCCGCCCTTGTATTACCCTGGCGGGACCGAGGCCATGTTCTACGGGGGTCTGGGCTTTTCCATGGCACTCAATCTGGTCGCGTCCGTAGACAGACAGGGACTGCGGTGGCACCCGAACGGTACATTCGGCCACTTCTTTTTGTCCAGGTAAGCTTCCCCTTATTGATGCGGAAATAGGTATTCTGGCATTCCTTTTCTGTAATCGCGTTAGGCCTCAAACACACCTTACATATTTAAGGATTGGTACGTTGAGTCATTAATTTCGTTAAAAACCCCATGGCAGCACTAGGAATATGAGAGACGCCGTTCAGGAGCGCTTCAGATCTATCTTGAGCTTCTGGGGTTCTTTAAAAGGGAGCCGAAGAGTCTGTCGAATTCAATAAGGCGCTCATATACGGATGCGGGAACCTCATAAACTATGAAGGTAAAATTTTGGGGGGGATTTTTCACTTAGGAGCGACGCAATCGTCGGTTAAAATTGCGCTGTAGCTGTGCCCCCCGTCGAGCGCCGCGCGCTGCTGCTGACGCTGACGATGCGAGCGGAGAAGGGAAACCGCGGCGTAATGACGTCAACACTGGTGTTCCGCTCCTTGGCAGTCTCCGCGACAGTGCCTGACCGGGCTTATTTCGGCGTGCGTGCCGTCGTAATCAGCTTCGCTCGACCCTACATTCCTTTGTTTGTGTGTATATAGGAGTGGTAGTTGACGTGTGCAGCATCAATTGAACTTGTAGGCCGATCATGCTGGCGTTCTGTGCAGCCTACGCTTGCACGAACACCAGTGGCCGCGACGATGTTTCGATGTTGCATTGGTTCCTGCAAGACAAGAAGCTTTAAGCTAAGTGGGAGGCTGCTGTGAAGCGAAACAACTTCAAGCGCTCAAGAACAACAGTGTTTTGCTCTAACCACTCCCGTGACGATTACTACCGGAGTTTATTAATAATGCGTGCTTTGGGTTCTGAAAAAAAAAAATTGGCACGCTGAACGGAAGGTGCATGTTTATCTCCCACCATTGACGCAGGTTCCATCGCCAAGTGCCGCGAATTTTTTATTCGCACGTGTGTTGTGAAGCAGCCTGCATGCAGCTACCATAACGCAGTGCAAGCGTAAAGTTTGCATGTGTTGGAAAGCCTGCTCACACCAGGACGCTGCGCTCCACCTTCTCTCGCACACATAGAGAAACCGACCATCTCACGTAGCTGACGGAAATTGCCGGTTACAAGTAGCGTGCGGATATCGCGCTGATGAAGGTTCTATACTACACGTGCTGCAAGAGCCGATAAATTTTCCCGCGTTTAAACCGTCTATGTAGGTTGCCGACAGCTTTGGGGCCGCGCACAAATGCCGAAGATCGCATCTCCGCTTACATTCTACGAGGAGGCATGCAGGAACATAACACTACAGTTGTTTCCCCGAAACGTACTCACTAGAACGCTGAATGCAGCTTAGCAAAAACATACTCGCCAAAGAACATTTCCAACACAAAGGGATGCTAACACTTCGCCTTCGTTCACGTGGAAAGCAGTGCTTGCACCAGCATTTTTTGCTTCTTGGAGAGGCCGGCTCTTCGCATTCGGCTCGTACATGTAGGGAGTAAAGTATAAACCCCTTACAAGTGATCTTGCACGCGACAGCGACAGCGCGACAAGCGAGGCGATGTCAGTCGCGTTCACTCGTCGCCTGCAAGCGGAACTCCACGCGAGCGACGGCTTTCAGCGACGGCTTCCCGGTAGGAGGGCAGCAATATACGCGCCGAAAGTAGCGTGATGCATGCTTTATCAATTTAAGTTGATGTATTTTACTGGAGAAGGAGCATAAAATATTTCTGAAGGGCTTGCACTAATTTCTTATTCTTGCACGTATAAAATTCAATAGTTTACTCGTTCCCTGCGACAAACAGTAGTATATGAGTTATGTACATCCAGTTTCGGCTTCGCACTATTGGCTAGTCGCTCATAGCAATTCCGGGCGACGAGCGACGACTTCTAGATTTCTAGAAACGAGCGATCGAGCGACAACACCGAGCGATCTGTTCAAGCGACGGCCCGTTTTGTGGCTAGAAGCCGTCGCCCGTCACCGTCGCGCGCAAAATCGCTCTCGTGGAGTTTGCACTCAATGCCGAACTCCTCGGAGAAACGCAAGCTCTCGAAATTTTCCATGACCGTCTCAGCAAAACACCACCAAACTACTTTAAAACGTGCTTCGTGTGTAGCGGCAGCAGTCGGTCCGGACGAACGCCATTGTTGACGTCACGAGGAGCCCGACCAATCACAGGCGAAAACGAGGCGCGCGAGCTGGGCGTGTCTGTTGATGCACTTTTGGTCGAAATAAAATATGTTTGAGTTTTCTTTCGCTCAAATTCGATGCGATATTCGAATTCACAGGATTGAAAACCACGACGTACCTCTCTTCGCTCATTTTTTCTGGAAAAGCTTTCACATTCCCACTAATGGGCGCGTAAATATGGAGGCTTTTATTTTATAAGCACTCCATTTTTTTACATTTCGGATAGGCAAACAGAGCAATTGTAACCCTTAATCTGAACTACTCAATGAGGCGTTAATTACTTCTAAGGGAAATCAATACATCTGATTGAACAATTAACATAATTACGACAATTACATTTTATTTGTAATCCCAGAACATATTGTAGCCGGCGATTTCGCAAGCCATGTGCACTTTAACGAATTCTCAGGACTAAGCCAGTTTCTACACATTCATTTTCAAGGTTTCCAACTAAATGCATTGGCGTTCCAGTTACTTCTGTGCTTCAGTGCATAAAACAACAATGCCTTAAAAAAGTAGGGAGCAGCAACAGTGAATTCTTACCGCAAGTTTGACGGTGCATATGTCGGAACCTGCGCCATCCTCAGAATTTCTTTTATGTCACCATGCCTTGCATATACAGTGTGTCCCATATAACTTGAGCCAAGAATTCTAAACAGAAAGGCACGTCGGAAGCGAGTTGAAACGAACGCATGCTATTTGCAATAGCCTATAGTAACTCAGACAATCTTGTTTTTTGCCTAGAACTCGCTAGCGAATTAGTTTGATTAGCCAACTTTTTAATTATTAGCGGAGAATCTCAAGTGTGATACCTAGATTTGTAGAGCACCTTCAGAAACTACCGATCGAGTTGCTTCCTTTACGATACGTCTCACGTAGTCCTTTTTCCCGGGTTGCAAAGAAATCCCGCGAAATATGGCAAAAGCTACGTGACGGAGCGGTTGCGCAGTGGTATCGTGCTGCTCTCAAGCGTGCGTTCCGTGCACAAGGGCGGCTCCCGTCGGATGACGGCGAAAATGCATGCTGCTGGCCGAGCGCTGCCGACGATATAAAGGAACGCCCAGCCGCTTCCTCGTCGTCAGTCACGATGCAGCTGACCTTGTTCACCTATCGCAGGCTCGAGAGCAGCACAATACCGCTGATAAAACGCTCCGTCACGTGCTTTTTATTATATTTCGCGGGCTTCCTTTGCAACCCGGAAAAAAGGACTTCGTGAGACGTATCGTAAAGGACACAACTCCATCGGCGGTTTCTGAAGACGCTCTACAAATCTGCCTATCATACTTAGGGTCCTCGGCCAATAATTAATAACTTGGCTAATTAAACTTTATCAATTAGTGATTTATGGGGAAAACAAAAAAATGTCTGAGTAACTATGGTCTATGGCGAATAGTATGCGTTCGGTGACATGCGCTTCCGACGCGCCTTTCATTTTAAATTCTTGGCTCAAATTACGTGGGACACCCTTTATACACTACCTAGCTACAACTCGTAGGTTTAAATATGTGCCGTCAAGAAATTAATCAAAACGGTGATTAGCGTAATTACGATAATTCTTCAGTTAATCTTTTTCATTTCTCGTAGGAGTAATGGACCGCCTCATCTTGTGATTTAGGTCAAAGGTTATTATCAAGTCATGTTTTGGAAGGTTTTAAATACCGAAACCATCATCTGAATATAAGGGACGCCATAGTGTAGGGCTCTGGAATAATTTTGACCACCTGTGGTTTATTAGAGTGCGCCCAACGCTGGGTACACGGGTATTTTGGCATTTCATGCTCGGCCTACCCGTCCCCACGTAGGAGCGGCCCGCAGCTCTGCCCTAGGGCAAAGCTTCTCGGGACCTTGTAATTAAAGTTCTTTGTCTGTCTGTCTGTCCCCCATCAATATGTGGCAGCCACAGCTGGGATTTCATCCTGATGCTTAGCAGCGTAACGCAAAAGCTGGTAAGCAACTACGGCAGGGGCTAATGATTTGAATTGTGCTGTCTGCCACAGGCAACATATTAAAATTTGCAGCAGCTACAAGAAAAAGCACCGTGTATATGTGGCGTTCTTGCTTGTTTTTGTTTTTTGCACCATATCGTTTGTTTTTATTCACCCGTGAGAGCGAAATTGTAGTCCTTGAGCTGAATTACTCCAAGCGGCACACTTTACTCGCAAAAGAAATCGAAGTGCATAATAGTTTAATTGCCAGAAAATGAATAGGTAACTTTTAGAATATTTAATTTACTATAGATATTGCCAATTAGGAGGTAGTGAAAAGTAGGGAAATTAACAAATTGTAGTCGGTGGGTTTGCAAGTCATATCCACACTGCTAGCAAATGCTGACGATGGCGCCGTAATATGCGTCGCCACACTTGAGATAAAATTTATTGTTCGGCTTCTATTTTTATTACAACGACATTCCATACATTGAAGTACAAACGTAACTGCGACGCCAATGTATTTTATCGCCAACTTCGGGATTTAAGTACTAAAAACTCGTATCACCCTGAAAATTAAGACCAAGATGGTACGTCTTGCCATTTAACCGGCTACAGAATAAATGGCAAGATGTGCCAACTTGGTCTGAATTTTCAGGGTGATACGAGTTTTGAGTACCGGCTACAGTTTGTAAATTTCAGAAAGTGTTGTAAAACATAAGTATTTAGTGAGAAACCCGATCAGTGTAAGTTTGTTAAATAGTCGATTGTCCAATGCGATTTCTCGTACAAGCAATGTCCACTTCTTTGAGTAATTCAGCTCAATGACTAAAATTATGCTTTCTACCCGAGGTGAATTTTAAAAGAATAATTCCGCATAATCTAGAGAAAAACATACCGGGTATAAATTTGCGAGAGCGTCTTCGCATTTCGTGTAGATCAAAATGCCGCAGCCATGCCCGATAATCATACACGTGACCTCCTCCTAAGCAGCAGAACGCCATATAACCACTGCAACACACGCCGTTAACGCCAAAGTATTATTTTTTTTCTGCGATGATGTATGGTTTCAATATCTTCAACAACCGTCTGCAGCTCTTCCGCGAAGGCCTTCGAGGAGAGAGACGGCTGCCTAGGGGCGCTTCCCGGGCACGCCGCCAGTGGCGGAGACAACACCCAGAGCATAACCGGCGCGAGGGCCAGCATCTTTCCCGAGATTCCCGCTCTCGAGGTTGCCTACGCGGCGTACCGCCGCGCAGCCAGCGACAGGGGAGACGAAGCTCTTCAGGGAATTGTGGGGGGCTTCTCGGGAGACCAAGTGTTCTTCATGACGCTATGCTACATGACTTGCACGCGACCCGATGCCGTGGGTCCGCACACAGTGGACTGCAACAAGGCGGTGCGCAGTTCGGAGGCCTTCGCCCGTGCATTTCATTGCCCGCCCGAGTCCCAGATGAACCCCAAGATGAAGTGCAAATTCTTTGGGTGAGACTCGGGCACTTCCCAAGGAATGCGAGACGACGTTCACGTAGCGTCGAACGACACACCTTCATGTGGCGTGTACACATACCGTTTTGTGTGCAACATCGAAAGCGATGTCGTCGCCAGCCATGTACTACATACGCACTGTTTTACTTCGTGTCTGGACTGACGTTAAAAATCACGGGCTCTCTCTCTTTCTCTGAGGCTTTAAAAGTAAATACCTATGATATATTCGTTGTAAGGCTTCGTTGCGCTTTAAATTCAGTCTGAAGATCTTAATGAATTAACTTCAGACAAGATGGGTGCCACCTGACTGTAGCTTTCATTTTCTATATGCAAGTCGCGAGATGGAACGCTGACGCACTTTTTGAATACTTAAGATATCTATAACGCGATGTGGTTGTCATTCCTCGGAATTTACAACGTTGCCACCTCCTTTACGCTTCTTCGCCTTTTTTTTTTTCATTGCAAAAGCTAGCTGTTGCTGCATCTTTTACCGTACGATATAAATCGCTGATGACACGGCTTCTCATATCGCGCAAATTAAGTAATGATGCACATGTTGCTGCTTCATAGCTAAAGCTTCCCGAGGACTGCATACCTGCCCATGCAGAAACGAACTTTGCGGTGAAAGAGTTCATAAAGGAAAGGAATAGGTGTGGAAAGTGCTCTGTAACAATTATCCTTTTGGCTTAGTTATTCTATTGCTCCCAATACAGAAAATAGAACAAAGCGCTCCATGCAAGTGACCGCCACTTGTACATTTCGCAGAGCTTCCATTCGAGAGTTAACACATTCTGATTCACTCAATCACTTGCGACGATAACATTTTTTTTTTTTTACAATTACGCCATTGATTTGTGGTTGATGTGGTTTGACCTACCAAGTTAACACGGGCACGCCGAATGGAAACGCCGAGCTCTTCATATTGCATGACTATGGGTGTGACGCTGTTAAATTGACGCCACGTAATCGCTCCGAATTTCTCTGCGCTAAATATGAGCCCTACGTTTGACGCTGCATTGCCACAGATATTCGAAAGTGTCTGTAAGTATCTTGTGCGGCTGCGCCACGACGTAAGCGCCCACTGCCGTAAACAATTGCGAGTGGGCAACACCCTCTAGAGAACTTAAGGCCTTCTTGCTGTACCCTCTCCCCTTGAGTTACGTCTCGCAAAAAAGGCCACATTGAAGTTCCGTGCAGCATGCTACTAAGCTACGAGCGGCGCAGCTGTGTTGAAAATGAGACGCGGAAGACCAAGTGGGCGACGACGGCCATAACAATTCGATTAGTTCCGGGAACCCTGCTGCTCCTTGGATAGCTTCGAGGTTAGAAAATTCCTGGCATGCTGCGACATGCTTGCGAGCGCTTTCTTTTTTTTTTTTTTTTTTGTGGACGTGAACCGTGCATGGTATTCTGCGCTTGTGCTGCGATTGCGGTTGTGTGTCCTGCACGCCCTCATTGCCGCGGAATGTGGATAACGTTCATGCCTGGATATGTCTAATAAGTGTTGCGTACCCAATTGCTGGAGCAATTAGAAATAGGGACCGAAAAATCAGGCGTTCATGTTTCTGCAAGATCAATGACTGAATATTGGGTGCCAATGCTAAGGCAACGAAGAGAAAAGCTGGAATTCAGTGGAATAAGGCAGCTGTTTCTTTGTAAATAGTTGCACGAACGTTTTGTGTCTCCATTGCTAAACTCATTTGAGGTGTTGTAAATATGCGGACTCGAAAGCGAAATTAATTTAGAGCATAATCTAGTCTGGAATAAATACATGTGTCCCGAATGTGAAGAAGGGCACACCAGTGAAGTTGTCATGAAATATGTGTTATGGTGCAGTGCAAACATTCTGTTGAAGAACTTTTGTGGTCACATGAGCGTCAAACTCTTTGACGCCGACGATAAATCAAGGCAGAGAAGCTACTCTGAAGGAGAGGGCAGCACTGTGAGTTTTCAATATAAGCCATGCTCCCTGTCATCATTTACCCGAAATTCGTTCTCAGTCCTAAGGTTGAACCATTTCATTATTTATGGACGGGCTTTTTAATAATGCCGCGCATCAAGAGTTTTGCATAAATAAAATAATATTGGAACACCCTCTGTTCTCTGCGGGCTATCTTCTCATCATCATCATCATCATCATCATCATCATCATCATCATCATCATAATCAGCTTGGTTACGCCCACTGCAGGGCAAAGGCCTCTCCCATACTTCTACAACTACCCCTGTCATGTACTAATTGTGGCCATGTTGTCCGTGCAAACTTCTTAATCTCATCCGCCCACCTAACTTTGTGCCGCCCCCTGCTACGCTTCCCTTCCCTTGGAATCCTTAATGAGCATCGGTTATCTTCCCTCCTCATTACGTGTCCTGCCAACGCCCCGATTTCTTTTTCTTGATTTCAACTAAGATGTCATTAATTCGCGTTTGTTTTCTCACCCAATGTGCTCTTTTCTTATCCCTTAACGTTACACCTATCATTATTTCCATAGCTCATTGCGTCGTCCACAATTTAAGTAGAACACTTTTCGTAAGGCTCCAGGTTTCTGCCCCGTGCGTGAGTACTGGTAAGACACAGCTGTTATAATCTTTTCTCTTGAGGGATAATGGCAATCTGCTGTTCATGATCTGAGAATGCCTGCCAAACGCACCCCAGCCCATTCTTAGTCTTCTGATTATTTCATTCTCATGATCCGGATCCGCCGTCACTACCTGTCTAAGTAGATGTATTCCCTTACCCCTTCCAGTGCCTCGCTGCCCATTGTAAATTGCTGTTCTCTTCTGAAACCGTTAAACATTACTGTAGTTTTCTTCAGATTAATTTTTAGACCCAACCTTCGGCTTTCCCTCAACAGGTCAGTGAGCATGCATTTCAGTTGGTTCCATGAGTTACTAAGCAAGGCAATATCATCAGCGAATCGCAAGTTACTAAGGTATTCTCCATTAACTCTTATCCCCAATTCTTCCCAATCCAGGTCTCTGAATACCTCCTGTAAAAATGTTGTCAATAGCATTGGAGAGATCGTATCTGCCTGCCTGACGCCTTTCTCTATTGGGATTTTGTTGCTTTCTTTATGGAGGACTACGGTGGCTGTGGAGCCGCTATATATATATATATATATATATATATATATATATATATATATATTTCAATATTTTTACATACGGCTCGTCTACACCCTGATTCCGCAATGCCTCCATGATTGCTGTGGTTTCGACTGAATCGAACGCTTTCTCGTAATCAATGAAAGCTATATTTAAAGTTTGGTTATATTCCGCACATTTTTCTATCACTTGATTGATAGTGTGAATATGGTTTGTTGTTGAGTAGCCTTTACGGAATCCTGCTTGGTCCTTTGGTTGACGGAAGTCTAAGGTATTGCTGATTCTATTTGCAATTACCTTAAAAATACTTTGTAGGCAACGGACACTAAGCTGATCGGTCTATAATTTTTTCAAGTCCTTGGCGTCCCCTTTCTTATGGATTAGGATTATGTTAGCGTTTTTCCAAGATTCCGGTACGCTCGAAGTCAAGAGGCATTGTGTATACAGGGTGGCCAGTTTCTCTAGAACCATCTGCGCACGATCCTTCAACAAATCTGCTCTTACCTGATCCTTCCCAGCTGCCTTCCCCCTCTGCATATCTCCCAAGGCTTTCTTTACTTCTTGCGGCGTTACCTGTGGGATTTCGAATTCCTCTAGACTATTCTCTATTCCATTATCGTTATGGGTGCCACTGGTACTGTATAGATCTCTACAGAACTCCTCAGCCACTTCAACTATCTTATCGATATTACTAATGATATTGCCGGCTTTGTCTCTTAACGCATACATCTGATTCTTGCCGATTCATAGTTTATTCTTCATTGATTTTAGGCTTCCTCCGTTCCTGAGAGCGTGTTCAATTCTATCCATATTATACTTCCTTATGTCAGCTGTCTTACGCTTGTTGATTAACTTGGAAAGTTCTGCCAGTTCTATTCTAGCTGTAGGGTTAGAGGCTTTCATACATTGGCGTTTCTTGATCAGATCTTTTGTCTCCTGCGACAGCTTACTGGTATCCTGTCTAACGAAGAGACCACCGACTTCTATTTCACACTCCTTAATGACGCCCACAAGATTATCGCTCATTGCGTCAACACTAAGGTCCTGTTCCTGTGTTAAAGTCGAATACCTGTTCTGTAGCTTGATCCGGAATTCCTCCAGTTTCCCTCTTACCGCTTACTCATTGATCGGCTTCTTATGTACCAGTTTCTTCAGTCCCCTCCTCAAGTCTGGGCTAAATCGAGATGTTACAATCCTATGGTCACTGCAGCGCACCTTGCCGAGCACGTCCACATCTAGTATGATGCCAGGGTTAGCGCAGAGTATACGGTCTATTTCATTTCTAGTCTCGTCATTCGGATTCCTCCACGTCCACTTTCAGCTATCCTGCTTGCGGAAGAAGGTATTAATTATCCGCATTCTATTCTGTTCCGCAAACTCTACTTATAACTCTCCCCTTCTATTAATAGACCCTATGCCATATTCCCTAATTGACTTCTATCCAGCCTGCTTCTTGCCTACCTTCGCATTCAGGTCGCCCATCAGTATAGTGTATTCTGTTTTGACTTCACACATCGCCGATTCCACGTCTTTATAGAAGCTTTCGACTTCCAGGTCATCATGACTGGATGTAGGAGCGTAGACCTGTACAACCTTCATTTTGTACCTCTTATTGAGTTTCACAACAAGACCTGCCACCCTCTCGTTAATGCTATAGAGTTCCTGTATGTTACCAGCTATATTCTTATTAATCAGGAATCCGATTCCTAGTTCTCGTCTCTCCGCTAAGCCCCTGTAGCACAGGACGTGCCCGCTTTTTAGCACTGTATATGCCTTTTTTGGCCTCCTAAATTCACTGAGCCCTATTATATCCCATTTACTGCCCTCTAATTCCTCCAATAGCACTGCTAGACTCGCCTCACTAGATAACGTTCTAGCGTTAAACGTTGCCAGGTTCATATTCCAATGGCCGCCTGTCCGGAGACAGGGATTCTTAGCACCCTCTGCTGCGTCGTAGGTCTGACCGCCGCCGTGGTCAGTTGCTTCGCAGCTGCTGGGGACTGAGGGCGGAGGTTTGATTGTTGTGCCATAGGAGGTTGTCGCCACGTACTGCAGCAGGGTGGCCAATCCTGCTCTGGTGATGGAGTGCGTTACCGGTTCTGGTCACCGGGATCAGGCCACACTCCAGGCCTGATTATGCAATTTTATCAACACGCGTATTTTTTTCTCCCTTTCTTCTTTTTAATCTGGTGGAAAATTGCCACCGCTGCACACAACGGCGCAGCGGTGGCAATATCTGCTCAACTATACCTAAATGAAACAGTAACTGCGCTCTGGTCAACGTTCATAATACGGGCGCGATCCCTTCATTCAACCCGTATCCCCGTGCACTCCGCCGGCCTCTTCTCCGTGACGTCACTCGCCGAGCGCTCAGGCTTTCTCTTGTCTAGGCGTTGGAGTGAGGCGCTACCGCCGATAACAGTTACAAATGGAAAGGGGGAGGCGCATAGGAACCAGTAGGAACGACAGAACATGTGAATGCACGCGAAATGGCGCCGGCGCTTACGTCCATCCCCACACACTTGTCTGTTCACTGTTTTCATTGAATAACATGAAACCTGAGTTTCAAGGGTAAATGTTAATCCTAAATTTTCACCTTCTTTTTCAGAGATATAAGCCAGACGGTTCATATCACTTTGCTTGTTAGCAAAGTTTCTACTATGGTGCCCGCCTGCTTGTGTGAGAGGCTAAACCCAATATCACTTCCTTCTAGCGCCCTTTCCATCAATATCATGTACGCCATGAAAAGCGGCTGGTAAACTGGTCAACCCTGTCTGAGTCTCTCCGTGATATTAACTTTCTCTTCGCTTATCACCCGTTCCCATGCAAAGCAAACGGTACTTTAGCCGCCAATGATCCGCGCCATATGCCAAGAGACACGTAACCCACGACAGAAAAAATCATGGGCACAGCAGCCTCGTTGAGACACCTTATCTGTTCTTCTACCGTGGTACCGGTCCCCACTTCGGCTCTTCCGCTGACTCCGTATGTGGGACATGTGGCATCGAGGAGGAATACTTGGAACACCTAGTCCTCCAGGGCGCCAGTTTGTCCCCGCGACAAACCGATGGCACCACACTCCCGCCAGCATTTGGGTTTAGAAGCGAAAACGGAGTGCGGGAACCGGGTGTGGTGGTGTCTACCGCAATGCGCGTAACGAAGGCCAGGCTAGCACAGTGGTGGCGTATGACTTGGCAACGGCACAGATTGGCCAACTATGAGGGGAAGAGATGAAATTCAGTGTCTAAAAGTCAATGTCTGTGCACCAGGTCGGGCAGTGTGTACAATGGAGCGGGGGTCGGGACTCCTCCCCACTTATATTTTCCCCATTTTTTATCGCCATGTGTATATTTATCCGGCAAGGGCGCTTTAAAGCAGCCCGCCCATTATAATGGGATCAGCCACAAATCATTTTCTTCATCATCACTGCTAGCAGATAGCACTACTATCACTATGGAAACAAAAAACTCATTGCCCTTCCACTCTGTGAAGAAGGATGGCGAGCGAAGCTGTGTATGTGCACCCGTTAATGGCGAACTGCATCTCCGCCACCGGTCGGGCCGGTACTGCACTATCTTCTGGATCGGTCCACGTATGGGGGAGTGCTCAACGCCTGTATCGCCTCCGCCGCGGTAGGCCACTATTGCACTATCATCGAGATCGGCTCACGTATGGGCAGTGCTTAACGCCTGCTTCGTCTCCTCCGCGGCTCGGGCCGGTATTGCACTTTCTTCGGGATCGGTCCACGTATGGGGAGATCTTAACCCCAGCGTCAACTCCGTCTCGGGTCGGGCCAGTATTACCTTATCTTCGGGATGGGCCCACGTATGGGGTGTGCTTGATGCCTGCTTCACCTCCACCGCGGGTCGGGCCGATATTTCACTATTTCCGTGATCAGCCCACATAAGAGGAGCTTTTTGCTTACGACACGAAAATTTCCTTGGGCGGTAGAAGTATACAGATTCGCGGTAATATAACCATGGGTATTTACAATGGGAAGAAAGAAATGAGCAGGAAAAATCTGTAAAACACAAAGGCATTGCCTTGCTGTTTGAGCCTCGACCTGGTTGCCTAAGGATAAAAACATACTGTAGCAAATATGCGCAAGATGAGACATGTGCCTGCTGTAGCGGCAGTATACATATGCAAAATTCCGGATACCACTGAGCATATCCCAATTGAATCCGAAGGAATTCACCGAGTGAGACCCGTAGGTAATGAACCTTTTCCAGAAGCGCTTGGACTCAAAGTGGACGTCAGTAATCGAGATAAGTACGTTACCTGTACATTATAGGTGAAAAAAAGCAGGGATGAGATTGATACGAAGGGATCCGCTTGTGAGCCATTCCAATCTGTGAGGTGGATTACCAACGAAGCTGTTCAGCACACGACACAGAGGTGGCACGGAATATTGAACAAAGGTATGAATTCATTACTCTGATTTTTTGTGCACATTGGCATGGACGACGGGACCGCCGTCCAGAGTAGCTGGACGAAACTAGACACACGCGACGTTTCGACGGGACCGCCACTACGGGAGAGCGGAAGGAAAGTAGATACGCAAGCGCTTGGAACGCCGACAAAGAGAGGATCATGCGAACGTAGACATGGCCGATGCGTGTCACCTTGTAGTATATGTTCTTACCATATTAATATCTGATACGGGTTCTAGTGGGACCCAAGATATTTATTGGGACCCAAGAACTTATTTGTGCAATTTCTTAAGCTTGTTTCACATCCTCCGCTGTCGGCCAGTTATTTCACTACCTCAGGGATGGGCCCGCGTTTTTCGCCCATGCAGAACAAAACTGCATGGAAGCCTAACCATCAACAGCTTCGCTGCAAAATGCTACAATAAACAACATGTCCAGCACACCTCAATAATTCAAGTAGGCTAGGTGGATATTTGTCATTGGCCCGCTGCAAAGGCGACGCCAATAAATCATTATCATCATCAGCATCACCGGGATTTCAAACAGTCATAAATGCATCAACTTATTTCTGCAGCAGCCTTTTATGTTCAGAAGTGGCTCAAAAGGTCAAATTATCGATCGTTAACGAAAGTTGGACTCACTCCTGTGAAACCCACCCATCGCTCTGCTTTGCAAGGGGAGAAGCTGTTTTCACAACTCACTCGTCTAGGGAGGCGCTTGTGCGCCGCCAACTTCAGCAACGTCACACGTCACATGCGTGGCAGCTTTTCTTTTCTTTTCGTCTATTCGGCTTCAGATCAGTGTTTTCCGGGCGCGTGTTCCCACGCTCGCTCGTTTGCTTTCCTCCATGCGCGTTCTGTTTGTTTATTAACTTAGTGCAAATGACACTGGCGTGTCAAGAATGAGCTATACTTTTGATCTTCAGGCACCCATCCTAACAAAGCACTTGCACGACTAATAACATGACGATGACATTTGGTCTGTCTGCTTAAAATCGGAAGACGAGCTGAAATAGGTAGAACGATCACTGGCTGCGGCCAACGTGCAAGTCGCGCTTCGTTCGTCACCAAGGCAGGCGAGTGCACCAATCGGTAGAGGCGATTCATACCGCTGTCAAAGGGGCACTTTAGTTCGCGGATTACATAGATCCAAAGAGGAATAAGATCTGAACGAGTGCTACTAAACGGCAATTCTTGAATCGCAATTGATTTTGTCTGTCCTTAACCCAGATAGGCTATAAATGTTTGATTCGGATTAACCTCAATCGCTAATGAATGTAGAGTGGATCGAAGGTCCTGAACACTGGTGTTTAAAGGTTGAACGTTCCACTACTTGCACATGGCTGGCTGTGCCGGTTTGTGTGGGCGGTGAAAATAATTTATGCATAGGTAGTGCTAATGATACCGCATCGAGCGGTTTAAATTTGTTCGCTTATCGCTTATAATTTTGGTGCTACAAAAACGAAAAAATCAGATTCTTATCTAAATCAAACTAACGTGCGCTTCTCTCTTGACGGGTAAGTCAACGACATAATCATTTATTTAACTTTTGGGAACGATGCAGCTGGGTCAACTTTGAAATATCAGTTACCGGAACAGAGATAAGCCTACTCCGAAAGAACAAGAACCAGTCCTTGCATGGCTCATTGAGTATCCTTTACAACGCACAGAATAATTATATTTGCACGCGTAATGCGAAGGTTGTGGGATCGTTCCCCACCTGTGGCAAATTGTTTTTCATCTACTTTCATTTCCATGAATTTATCGTTTCGTTATTTCATTTATTCAGCACAAGTAATTTCCCCTATGTTGACCTTGGTGTTAGTGTTTCTTGGCTTCTTATGATACGACTAATTTCGCAATTATAACTTACAGCTAGCATTACGCTAGCACAAACTGGATCTGTCAGTTGTCTTTTGATATACTTGCCTGCGTAAATGGCTTTAGCTTTCTTTAAATCCGCTCGGGTCAATGCGTGAGGGGTTGGGTCAGAGCAGCGTTGCACTGTTTGCCTTAGGCTCACCTAGGTTTGCATAAGCAACTGAGTACAGCTAATTAAGCCTCAAGGTCAACTGCAGAGCAGCTTTCAGCTTGTGTCAAAGAATCAGGGGCACACCTGGAAGGTTAGTGGGGGATACATTTTTCATGCAACCTGAAATGTTTGTTGTAAAGCTGGTTTGTCACGCCATCTCCTATAGCGTGTTGTCTTGCTGTATTTCTCACTCACAATTCCTGCCTGCCTCCTTGCCCAGCCACACATCTGCAGTATGGCCAGCCATCCAAAGTCCTCCTACATCTGCTAGCCACAAGCTTCAGCGTGGATCTGCACCTCAAGTTGACTGTGAGCTTTTCTTTTATGAATTCAAAGCAGATTGTCAAAACTGAACATAAGGTATTTCCACTGCTTAAAAATTACACGGTATGTTGCTGCTCATGTCTTACGATTCGGTTTTTATCGTTGTTTCTACTAGGGAGCTCAACAAACGAGCTCCTTTCGACAACAAATGTGGCTGCTGTGCGCAAGAGAATCGTGGAACTAGAGAGTGAGCTGCAAAGCAGGAAACGAAGACTGTCTATTTGCCTGCGACAGAAGAATGCTGCAGTCCAACAATAAAAACCTCCTGAAGAGGTAGAGTCGCCACTTTTAGGTAATGACCTGCTGCAATGCATGGGAACAGCTACTATGCTTGGTACACCATGGTCAACTGCTACTATCGAAAAGCGGTTGAAGATCAGGCTCACATATGGACCTAGCGGTTACAACGTCGTTCGAGAGATTGGGACACCACTGCCATCTGAATGCTTGAGAGACTCCTAGAAAACTTCAAGTTTTTGCCTGGTGTACACCATGGAATCTTACCGTCTCTTTCTGTCAAAGTGAGTATGCTTGGTAGGGAGAGACTTCTTTCTTTCCTTAGTAATTTAACCTGCTTCAGTAGTAAGGGTCACAGCCAGTATGAAAAGTAACTTCAAGCACTGTTACTTGTTTCGAGGAATGAGGGAATATATGCAACGGTAGCTGCTTCCTCATAGGCTACTTCGTTTTTTTTACTGGGTACGTTTTTGTTTTAATGCTTGTATAGTATTCCTCACTCACTGACCTGGAGAGGCAAAGCAGAAGTGTTGGCCTAGAAATTAATCTGCAGAAAACTAAAGTAATGTTTAACAGTCTCGGAAAAGAACAGCTATTTGCAATAGGCAGCGAGGCACAGCAAGTGGTAAGGGAGTACATCTACTTAGACAGGTAGTGACGGCGGATCCGGATCATGAGAATGAAATAATCAGAAGACTAAGAATCGGCTGGGATGCGTTTGGCAGGCATTCTCAGATCATGAACAGCAGATTGCCATTATCCCGTCAAGAGAAAAGATTATAACAGCTGTGTCTTACCAGTACTCACGCACGGAGCAGAAACCTGGAGCCTTACGAAAAGGGTTCTACTTAAATTGTGGACGACGCAATGAGCTATGGAAATAATGATAGGTGTAACGTTAAGGGATAAGAAAAGAGCACATTGGGTGAGAAAACAGACGCGAATTAATGACATCTTAGTTGAAATCAAGAAAAAGAAATGGGGGCGTGGGCAGGACACGTAATGAGGAGGGAAGATAATCGATGCTCATTAAGGATTCCAAGGGAAGGGAAGCGTAGCAGGGGGCGGCACAAAGTTAGGTGGGCGGATGAGATTAAGAAGTTTCCAGGGACAACATGGCCACAATTAGTACATGACCGAGGTTGTTGGAGAAGTATGGGAGAGGCCTTTGCCCTGCAGCGGGCATAACCAGGCAGATGATGATGATGATGATGATGATGATGATAGTATTCCTTACCATGTGACGTACAATGTTTAGATGATTTCTTATATGTGGCTGGTAAACCTCATGGAGCGCTACGAGCGGCATGCAGTCCTGATATTGGACGAAATGCAACTTGCGTCGGGACTGGATTAAGACCAAGGAAATGGAACAGTGATTAGGAAACCAGCTATTCCCTTGGATGAAGTTGAGAGTATGACGGAAGCCCGTCTGGTCGGGATGATGCATAGTTAAAAGGAAGAGGTCCGGACACCGACCAAAAATGGTTTAAAATAGTTATTTACGTTTCGTCTCCCCCACGGGAGCCCTGTTCACAATGAAAGAAGCGGCAGAGCTGGCGCCCCTTTTTATGTGCGTCTCAAAACATGATTAAGGCACCTGGCATACATGGGCGGCAGATTGCCTACGTTGCGATTAAGAGTGTGCGCCGTGGTTTGGATTATTAGGGAATCAAGATAAAGACGCGAAGAATGATTTTGTTCCTTGGCAATCACATTAGATTTCTCACAGTTAATCTTATGTGATGTGGTTGCGCAGTGTTCGGCCAAAGCATTCGATGCAACGTGTCGTTTCTGGACGTCATTCATGTGTTGCTTAAGTCTTGTTTTGAAGTTGCCGGTTTCACCGACGTAGACATACCGACAGTCCGCACACGGAATGACATACACCACGCCTGGGAACTTGTCCTTTTCCAAATGGTCTTTCACATGCACGAGCTCGTGTCTAAGTTTCCGGGAGGGCACGTGCCAGCCTGCACGTCATACGACCATAGGACGCGTGCAAGAGTCTCGCTTATGCCGGGGTCGTACGGAATCGAAGCCCGTCTTTTGGGGGGTCCAGGCTGGGTGGGTACTGTGCGAGCCAGCTGGCGCCCTACTGAGTCAATGACGTACTCAGGGTATCCACAAGCCATTAATTCCCTCCGCACAAGTGCATTGTCCGCCATGTGGTCTTCCGCTGTTGTGCACACGTTTTTTGCCCGACGAAGAGGAGAGCCGACAACAGACCTCTTTTGCGAAGCAGGGTGCACCGATTTGTAGTTTAGGTAGCGGCCCGTGTGAGTGTGCTTCCTAAACACCTTGAATAACAGGTTTGGCCCTTCTCGCTGGACAGGGGTGTCCAAAAACGGCAGTTGCCCTTCAGATTCCACTTCAACGGTGAACTTGATTCCTGCTTGTATATTGTTTAGGCGAGCCGTGAAAGGGTCAAGGTTTTTCCTTTGCAAAATACTGAAACAGTTGTCGAGATATCTGAGGAAGACTTTAGGTGCCGGTGTAAACGAGGACAACGCTTGAGCTTCGATAGCCTTCATTGTTAGGTTAGCTACTGTGACGGAAATCGACGCACCCATTGCTGCTCCGTGTACTTGCCGATAAAATTTCTTCTATATTTAAACATTCTATATTTATATTCTACATTTAGGCCGATAAATTAAACACAATGATCAGACGAAGCACAAAGGCAGCCTTGGGCCTTCCGGACCACGCGGCCACCGCAAGGCTAGACGCCTTAGGCATGCATAACACGATCGAGGAGCTCTAAAACGCTCACCACACAGCCCAATTCCGTCGTCTCTCGCTAACCCCGGCTGGCCGCACAGTCCTCCGGAAGCTCAGTCTCGAGGTTATCCGCGAGGTTACAGAGTGGATGACGATTCCGCGAAAGGTCAGGGGGCATATTAATACCCCACCTCTACCCCGCAACATGGACCCCGAATTCCATCAGGGCCGTCGGCAGGCCCGTACCGAAGCCATTTGGCGACGCTACGGCTCGCACGATGGAGTGGTCTACACCGACGCAGCCAGACACCCTCGCAGCGACCTCATGACCGCGGTGGTAGCGGATCACAACGGAGGATTGATAGAACCTACAACAATCACGGTTGGCCGAGTGGTGGAAGCGGAGGAAACCGCGATTACCATGGCCATGGGAATACCGTCATCGAATACCGAATACCGTCATCAGTGACAGCAAGCAGGCCATCGGCAATTTCGTCCGTGATAGAATTTCCAAACAGGCGTACCATGTCGTCACAGGACGCCCCCTAAGCTGCTTCAAAACCCTCGTGTGGACCCCTGCTCACGCGGCTGTGCCCGGCAACGCGTCGGCTCACAGTTGGGCTCGAGATCTCGCGCGCCGAGCCTCGTCCGCGGATGCGGACGGCGTGAATAAGGAGGCGAGACATGAGGAACCCTGCGAGACTTGTTATCAAATAGCCTGTCGGTATCGCTTGAGGCGTCATGCGCTCCCACCTCCGGCCAAGCAACTCGACAAAATGCAAGCGGTCGCGTTTCGGCGCATTCAGACAAACACATACCCTCACCCAAAATACATTAACAAAATCACAGGTGGCAAGGAAAGAAACCAATGTAGGCTGTGTTCAGAAACAGGAACACTCACACACATAATGTGGGAATGCGCCTCGCTCCCGTTCGCTCATCCCCCCGTCAGCAGCGAGACTGACTGGACAGCCTGGCTCAGTTCCGGGGACGTTGACCGACAGCTTGCACCGCTGGACTTGGGGGAAAAGGCCAAGCAGGCCCAGGGCCTTACTTGAGCCCAAACCCTCAGCCACGTACCGCGATTACACTTCCCCCTTTCAATAAAGTTTATCACCCCCACCACCATACGAAGTAAGCCTAAGCAATGTAAAAACGTTTGTCGAGCTCGACTCTAAGCTGGAGCTCAACATTGCGCCTCACCTTAAGTTTCCTTCTCTTGACCCCAGCCATTACGAAAAAATGAAAGTTGGTTTTTGTTATCGCTGTTTAACCATGACACAACAGCTGCATTACGCCTTCTAGTTCAAAGGTAGGCCGTGCGAGAGGGCGCCCAGACTACAAATTGGTTTTTTTAAAGCGTTTTTAAATGGTTTAGAATTCTGGCATCCGGAATTGCAAAGCTGGCCATCAGAAAATTTGATGAAGCAAAGTACGCATGCAAGGCAAAATACGAACTCTCTCAAGCGTGTGTTCGGTGAACAAGGTCGGCTGCATCGTGTTTGGCGACGAGAGAGCGGCACAGCGTTCTTTATCTCATCGGTGGCGCTCGGCCAGCAGCATGCATTTTCGCCGTCAACCGACAGGAGCTGTCATTGTTCAGCGAACGCACGCTTGAGAGCAGCAAGATAGCTACTCGCAAGCGCTCCATCACGTGGCTTTTTTTTCATATTTCGCGGGCTCTTTTTCCAACCAGCAAAAAAGTACTACGTGACACATATCGTAAAGGAAACAACTCGATCGGTGGTTTCTGATGGCGGTCTACAAATCTGCGTATCATACTTGGAGTCCTGAGCCAATAATTAGAAAGTTTAATAATTTAACTTAGTCATTTATGGGGAAAAACATGTCTGAGTTAGTATAGGCTAATGCGAATAGAATGCGTTCGGTTCAATTCGCTTCCGACGCGCCTGTAATATTTAAATCGTTGGCTCAAGTTATGTGGGAGACGTTGTATAGAGTGTATTTGTTTTATCTCAGGCACCTGCAGTCGGGTTGAACTGAAGTGTGCGCTGCCAAATGCCTCACGGTGCCCCTTCGACAAATGATGTCGACCAACCCGGTTAATTTGCGCTTAATCCCTTTGCCGCTATCAACTACCTGCGATGTCGCATTAGCAGGTGCAACGGGATTAAGCGCGACGTCATGAAATGCCGACAAAGGAACCCATTGGCCTCCTTTGAGGGGCTTCTGTTGCAGTTTTTATTTCTACATCACTGTAAGTGTAGAAGCACCGTAGGAAAAGTGGTGTGCATGACGCAAGTACGTCTGAGTGAGGTCACGACTTCCATGAAACGCTCATGTGCATGGATGAACAAGAAAAATTTGGCTGAGGTTTAGCTTAGATAGCCTTGCATATGTAAAGCGAAATCTTGGTTTAGCCCTGACAAGTCTTGGTTTCACTTGGCTAACCTTTAATTTAGCTGTAAGTATTATACTTAGGTATACAATCACCGTTAAGCCAGATATGACGGCCGTGCCTAGGTCGGTGGCTAGGTTAGGCATGGGTAGACCCGCATCGTTCGACGGTGCGACTGCTGTTGTGCCACAGGTTAAAGTGCAAGTGCTTGACATGCGAAAAGACGACCGTCGAAGCACAACGAGGCAGTGCGCGAACGCGGTCGCTACACTGATCTCGACGGTGCGACGCCTGAATATTGAGGACTTTCTCCAGTGAAGCAACTCGCTGGGCGACAACCGCGGGCTCGTCAGACGCCGCTAGGTGACGACGGCTCAAGGCCTCCCCATCACGCGCAACGTTCAGACAAGACGGCGCGGCCTCGCTCTCATCCACAGCCAAGCTCACACTTACTAGGCGAGCTCGGCGCTGATCTTAAGGCAGGGACACATGGGCGGAGAGCGCTGTGAAGTTTGCAACGTCGCGCCGGTGCCTGACTGTTCGCAACGGCAGACCATCGGCCGCCGCATAGGTCTAGCGGAGTACGTATTACTGGCATGCCGCAGTCGAAGCTTCGCACCGGCGAGTGGCAGCAGCCCATGAGAGCGGCGAGAGCGCAACGTCACGGTGACGTTGACATCTAGTAACATTGATAATAGGCGATGCTTCACCGACCCGGTGCCACCGGCGCGCCGCTGCGGCGATCGCTCCCAGATGCGTTTCCCGCTTCATGGCACGTTCACACTGTGGAATGCGGCGTCTACAGCGAATGGAATAATCTTGCCGCCGAAAATCGCGTCGTTCACACCGCTTGTCACCGCACTGCCGGAACGAGATAGAGTGCCATCTGTGCCATAAGTGCTAACCTCGAAACAAGCGCGGAATATCCCGGATGTTCGCGCGGCTCGAAATTGCGCAGTTATCTCCGCTCGCGTCAAGTTAGTGTGGTAATTTTGCCCGTCTTCACCACTGCTTGGAAAGGGAATGGTGAATCCTGCACAAGAAGAGGCAGTACTGCTAGGCCTGTTGGCAAGTATCTTTCTGGCGATGCATGACGCGCAGGAGCAGTCGCTGAAGAGACGGCGGCAGCCGAGTTGGTGGGTTCGTCCAGCTCTGGAATAGCGGGAGCAGCTTGGTCACGGCACGAAACTGCAACCGATCCTGCGAGAGCGCGACGTGGAGTACTACAGAGAGTAAGTTGAGATCATTGTTATTCGTGACAACATTCAATCACGAGCAGTTGAATTCTTCGATGTCGTGTAGTGCTGTGGGCAATGTCTTTTTGTATTCCTAGGTACCTAAGGATGCCTCCAAGTACTTTCGACACGCTCGCGCACCTGGTCGGACCCCAAATTCGGAAGAAAGATACGAATTTCCGAAAAGCAATCAGTCCCGATCACCGGCTTGCACGAAATGTCAGGTAAGATGTCGAAACCACATGTACATGCTACTGTTGAGGACGTTTTGGTACTCTGTGAAATGAGAAGCAGAAAGCATGCATTCTAGATTTTTCGAGCGTGTTCAATGAACCTGGCTCAGTGTCTGTTTGGGATTGCGTTAATAAAGTAAGATTCAGTTGGCGCAGTGAACGGCTTTTAGGTATGTGAATATTTTGAGCAGATATTGTTAAAAGCACGCTTGCCATAAGCAGCGTTTCTTCAGCATAGGCGCCATGTTTGCGGTTTCACGGCGTCTGAGAATAAATGATTATTTCGCCAGGTTAGTTCTGATTGTAACGTTGAAAAGTGGTCCTAAATATCGCAATAAATTACATAAGTAAGTCCAACCGCATCTCATTTACTTTATGTGGATTTGAAAAATATGCAACCGTTGTCGTAACCATAGAACAAGCTAGACAATGCGCAATAGAGTGTCCTTGTAAAGATTTGAGTGGCTTCCCTTAAAAATGCAGATTTTCCTATTTAGTTAACCTTGCACCAACCTGGAATTGTGCACTCTCTGAATTTGTTTACGTATACTTTTTCTTCAGATTGTTGGACGCAGGGGACACGCTGCGGTCATCTTGTTTCAGTTTCCTAACGGACACTTTACACCCGTGTCGTCGGTGTGCCAGGTGCTGTGGGAAGTCCTTGGACCGCTATACGTTGCCTGTCCATCAAGTGCAGATTAGTGGCTACGGGTAAACCCCACGTTATTGCATGGTCTTCAATGCATGTACTTTAATTGTAATAGAACGTACATAACTGATATGTCATCTCACCAATGGCTGCTTTCACTGATGTTGCTCTTGCTCGCAGGACAGGGTTATGTATTAATTCTCAATTCGTGTACCCTCATCCTTCACATTGCAAGTGATTTCGAGGAGCGGTGGAAGATGCCCCACTGTGTGGGAGCAATTGATGGAAAACATGGGGCCATCGAATGTCCCTCCAAATGAGGAAGTGAGAGCCACAACTACAAACATTTTTTTTTCAGTAAATCATTGCTTCCCATCAGCGACGCCTGTTAGAGGTACTTGCGCATGATTGATGCATTACTGGTAGTGACATTATTCATGGTGAGCACCACCTGGTACTATTGTGCTCAGTGTGACTTACAATTCAACAGCATACTGAGGGTTGCTTTTGAGTAAAAGGCGTGTGCTTAGGTTTAGGTGGACACTAAAGAGCTCAAAGCTAACCCGCTGTCGCTGACCACGGCGGCCTTGTAATGACATTCAAGTGTTTGCACATAAAACCCCAGCTATTATGTATGAGTATAAGGTAGTAAGTTTTCGTACATGTGTATGCGCAATTATTGCAAAATTTGTGCATCGATTAAAAGAAAAAGAAAAGGACGGCTTACCTTAAACGGCCCCTCACCAGTTCTGGCTATATTGAGCTGACAAGCGCAGAGCACGGTCGTGCTCTGCGCTTGTGTTCCCACGGTCCCAATTGCGTTCCCACGGTCGTGCGGTCATGTGCGCAGGTACCGAAACTATGCCAATTTCTACCGTGTTCCAGCGCCCGTGATCATGGTCTGCGATCCGCTTGTTCTGCCTCAGTATTCGTGTAGCACTGATTTATACCGTTAGTCATAGGTCCTTGTGCATAGCGATTTAAATCGTGCGCTGCGCGAAACCATAACCGCTCGCACGCAACGCCGCCGGCGGAAGTGCGCATTGCCGAAAAAAAAAGAAAGCGAGAAGAAAAAAAAAGTAAAGTCGGGGCCCGTGACGTATGGGTCACGCGATCCTCGAGGTCTGGCATGGGAGAATGCAGGGAAGGCATTTCGCTTGCGAAGGCTAGACGGGGCGCGTGGAGGAATCTCGCTATGCAGTGGAGCCCGCCTTCCGAAATCATGGGTTCGCAGAACTGAAATATTTCTATTTCAGCTAATAATGAGCCGATTTGAAAACTTTTTGCGGCAGAAAGCTCCTTAGAGGACACGTAACAACTTCCAGCGTATAAACAAAATTGGTTATGGGGCATGGTGAGGGGCCCTTTATTGTAGCCTGCGAAGTTGTATCCTTGGTTTGTGTTACATAGCTTCTTTCCTTTAGCCACTACTTTGTAGCCAACCTAACAGGTACAAAAATTAGCGTTTACAGAGAAGTATTTCCGTTATCTTCTTAAGATTTCTGTACGTAGAAATAGGCCACCACGGGAGTGACTCAGATGGTGGTGTGTTCAGCCGAAGTAGGCTACAAGAGGCCATACTTTCAAACAATCAAGGATTCCCCCCTGATGCACCACTGAGAAACGTTGGCTATATTCCTATCTACCTGGTAAAAGAAGAAGCGTTTCCGCTGAAGACATACATGACGCGGCTGTATCGCAGGAAAAGCAAGTTCAACCTTTTGATCTCTTTGCAGGGTGGGCAGCATTTTTTATGATACGTATTGCAAATTGTTTATTGACATAATTTACCCAAGAATGAACTTCTCACAACACATTGTGATTGCATTGCATGCCGAACACCTGAATGAATATGTCCATTAACAGTGCTTCATGAATGTGGGTGCTTCAATGAAGGAATTGAGCTCCAGATGATCACATAGTCCTTGAAGATGCAAATTCCTCAGTATGTTTGTCTTGCTGCAACGGCGTTACCCCTTAATGGATATGGTTTACACTGAACGTGTGCATATTGGGCTATAAATCTACAACATGCAAAGGTGTGAGTTAGAATTATTGTAATTTCTTTCCAAAAGGGGCGCCTGAAGCACTTCGGTCACATATTTCTACACTTTTGTTTCGAAGCCATTTCTTTGGTCTTTCCTCCTTTCCTGAGGAGGCATTTTCTTGACATATTACCAATACAGAAGTACAAACGGAAGTAACGATGCACATACTATTCTTGCATCTTATCTTCTTGCTTGGACATTGTCACAGCTGTTACAGAAAAATTTGTCTTTGCAGCTCAATATGAGCATAACTTATCATGCAGGTATTGATCCATTTATGCCTGCTAGCACAGAGGAGCAGCCATTATAAGGTGATTCTGCAAGAAGCTACTTTGCCAAGACCCACAATAAAGGATCTTTAAACGGACCCTCAAGGCAAATACTAAGTCAAGCTGAAGTGATATGATAGCGCTCGAGAATCTCTAAAGTGTCAATATTATCGCGAACAAAGCCTTAATAGTCGAAAAATATGGGTAAATGCAGGGCATATCCAGAGACTCTTCCGGCGCATTGAAGCACTTGTACGATGAAAAAAGCACTCCTCAGTTAAAATCTAACACAAGTGCTCAACTACTTGGTGCATAAAAAGAACATCCTTGTGTTGTATTAAAAAATGAAATAAAATGCTACTTGCGCAGCGCTATTTCATTTTTAGAAAAAAGAACATTGAAATTGCCGTTGACAACGATGCGGATGGTCGAAAGGTTTCATTTGCACTCGACTGTCCGCCGCCCACGCTTTCGCGTTTCAGCACTTTCGTGATCGCGTAGTGCTGCGCTGGTTTCACTGTCTCGCGAAACTCGCAGGAACTGCAAGTAGCCGAAAATTCAACTTCCATGTTATGTCGCGATATGCCCGAAAGATCCTCGCCACTTGACCAAAAAGCAGCTGCAGCGGCGAATCAAGCGCTCCGTCTTGACTCGGTACCGCTGTCTGTCGGGCGTCGTTTCACTCACCGACGACAGCCAGCAAGAGGTGGTGATGGCGTATGCATTGGCACCACTCCCCCCCGTTGGCAGGAGTTCTGAATGTTGAAAAAGGCATACGGGCACTTCAGATGGAATTTTCTCGTAAACTAAGTACTTTCTTGACACGAAACAAGCCTTGCGAGGTTTCTGGGATTGTATATAAACAGTCCACCTCGACGGAGTACTTGCCCTTAACGCCCCTTTAACTACTGTGTTAGTAGAACCTGTCGGTTCATAGTGTATGCCTTCGGCACAATTGCACAGAACTAGCGCATCCCTGCGCCGCCTGTTCAAAGCTAAGGACGACAACGTGAGATGCGTTATCCCTGCTTGCGTAGGTCTGCACAACTTCCTGCTCAAGGAGTACCCGACTTTGCGATCTGCATTCTGCACTTCTGGAACAACTGGTCATGCAGACTCGAAGGGAGAAACCGGCTTTAAATGTTCATATCACCTTAATTTTGTTACATGTAATCTGCTTATATAATCTGCGATGATCATCTATGAGGCTCATCTGAGCACATCATCAGACACACGTAGTGAAATCCTCGCTACAGTCAACACTGCCAAATTGCATCAATACATAGTTTGTCTCGTAATCACCGCACACATGTTGCAAATCAATAGAAACTTTCGCTATTTCTATTGTCATGCCTGCAAGTTCTTTACAATGGCTACCAAGAAGCTGCGCTTCACGTGGAGGTGTACAGAACATTTATGATACAATGTGGGCATTCAAAGTTCACACTCAACGGTTTTCTTCAAGGGTCCATATCAACAGCATTATTTTCACATAGGCAACCTATTTAAAAGTGCATCAGCAAAATACTTGATTATGAAGAACTTCCCAGGAAGCATGCAAAATCATGCATTTGGGTAGTCTGCTGCTTGCTACTGCTACTCCTGCATATGCATATTTGTGTGAATTTCTTTTCTTAAAGCTGCCTTCAAAATGCGGCACGACCTTGCCAAGTACTTTGTCACTGATGGCCAGAGCCCTTGGCAAGAATCCATGATGATGTGCAGAACGCTGTACAGGGTAAACGGCTGAAACATCGCGGAGCACAAGCACACAGCTATCGAGAACCATGAAACTGGCGAAACTCCCCACGCCGGTCAACGCACAGCAATGCACGCTTCCCGATAACAGCAGACAAAACGTGAAACGTCATGCAGCAGGCTAAGCTCGCCCCGCGGCACGTATTTCCAATTGCTAGTAGGTAGAGCGGGGCGCGGCACTTGCGGAGACGACGGACGTTTGCGCGCATGCGCGAGTAAAAGCGAGAGCAAGATAGGAAAAGTTTAAGATTCTGCTCCTCGAATATATGACTCTGCCTAGGCATTGCGGAGGAGTTTCATGGCGCGCGTTATATGTGTTTTTCTCTAGGCGTGACGCCAGATATCGTGGGGCACGGTAGAGCTGAACTTAGCATCGCAAGTTAGCGGCTTGACGCAATTATATTTATTCAATCGTGTTTCTAAATAAAAAAAAACACCGTGTCATTATTCCCCGATATTGGCGGCTCCTCCAGGACACCAAAGCGGCAACGGGGACATCTAAGCTAGAATCCGGACTGGTCCGTGGGTTGGGGCTCGTCGAAGCCTACGTGTCCCAGGGGAGTAAAAGATCGGGTGTCCGCTATCGCCGGCAGCCCAACTTTTATGCGAAGACCCCCTGGCACGCTTCGGCCTCCGCGGCCCAAACCCACGGGCTGCTCTGCTTGGAGCTTTGATTCGCCCGCTACCACTTGGGTGCCCTGGAGAACCTGCGCTGGCTGCTTTGATATAACCTCAAGTGCTCTCCTGAGGCCTTCGTTGGCCGGTTACATGTGCTCTCTTCGAGCAGTGTTTGTTGAAAATGCAATGTATCGTCGCAACTAAAAAAGCGACCCGCAACTTATAGAATACTAGTCAGAACCTTGCCCCATCAGACACAGCGATCACCAAATGGGGTGTCCGCGCCCACTGCCTCTCCGCGCGGGCAGCCACGTGCGGTGCGTAAACAAACTGGATCGCACTCCGCAATGCCGGCATGCTAGTAGGTAGAGCGGGGCGTGGAGTTTCTCACGGCGTTCGACGTTTCTGCGTAGGCGCGAGTAAAAGCGGGTGCGAGAGCGAAAATCTGGGGCCCTTCGCTCCTTGAATATGTGAGTCTGCCTAGGCACTACGGAAGAGGTTTCTTAGCGTGTGTTGTATGCCGGCATTGCGGAGTGCGGTCCAGTTAGTTTACGCTCCGCCACTGGCTGCCGGCGCGGTGAGGCAGTGGGCACGGACGCCCCATGTGGCGATCGCTGTGTCTGAAGGGGCAAGGTTCTGACTGGTCTTGTATGAGTAGCGGGGCGCTTTTTGTCGCGACGAAAGATTGCATTTTTTACAAGCACTGCTCCAGGAGGGCACATGTAGCCGGCAAACCGGGGCCTCAGGGTAGCATCAGAGGTTATAATAATGGCAGGTGGCGCAGGTCTCTAGGGCCACCAAGGGGTAGCGGGGGGATCAAAGCTGGAAGCAGGGGGTGCCAGGGGTGTATAAGGTCGGCGTCAACGAACACCCCCTGGCACGCTTCGGCCTCCACGGCCACGACCCACGGACCAGTCCGGGTTCCAGCTTTGATGTTCCCGTTGCCGCTTTGGTGTCTGGGAGGCACCGTCTATAATGCGAAATAATGACAAGTTGTTTCAATTGGCAGAAAAGATGATTTAATATATATATAGTTACGTCCAGCCGCCAACTTGCGACGCTAAACTTAACACAACCGCGCCGCGCGACTTCTGCCGGCACACCTAGGGACAAGCGCATACAGGACGCGCTAACAAACTCCTCCGTAGGGCCTAGGCAGAGTCTTATATTCAATGAGCAAAAGTGCCAACATTTTCTCTCTCGCACCCGCGTTTAATCGCGTATGCGCGTAAACGCCCGTCGACTGCGCTAGTGCCACGCCCTGCTGTACCTAGTAGCGATTGTAATTACGCCAAAGGGGCGGCGGGCGCGCGCAGTGACAGTCTAAGGTGAGGGAGTTGCGAGAGAGGGCAAAGGGAGAGGGCTTTACTGGAGGGGCGAGACGACGTGGCTTACTGGGTCGGCGTCTTCACGAAGGCAGGCGAGTGCCGTAATCGGTGAAGGCGATTCATACCGCTGTCAAAGGGCACTTTAGTTCGCAAATTGCATCCATCTAAATAGAAATAAATTTGGAACGAGCGCTACTACACGGCAATTTTTCAGTCGCAATTGATTTTGTCTGTCCTTAACCCAAATAGGATATAAATGTTTGATTCTGATTAACATCAATCGCTAATGAAAGCAGACTAGCCAGAAAGCCGTGAACACTGGTGTTTAAAGGTTGAACGTTGGCACTACTTGCGCATGGCTGGCTGTGCCGGCTTGTGTGGGTGGTGGAAATAATTTAGGCGTAGTTATTGCTATTGATACCGCGCCGAGCGGTTTAAATTTCTTCGTTTATCACTTATAATGTTCGTGCTACAAAAACGAAAAAGTCACATTCTTATCTAAATCAAATGAATGTGTGCTTCTCTCTTGACGGGTAAGTCAACGACATAATAATTTATTTAACTTTTCCTAACGCCGCAGCTGGGTCAACATTGGAAAATCAATTACCGGAACAGAGACATGCCGACTCCGAAAGAACAAGAACCAGTCCTTGCATGGCACATTGAGTACACTTTACAACGCGCAGAATAATTAAACATCGCACGCGTAATGCGAAGGTTGTGGGATCGTTCCCCACCTGCGGCAAGTTGTTTTTTCATCTACTTTCATTTCCATGAGTTTATCGTTTCTTCATTTCATTTATTAAGCACAAGTAATTTCCCCTATGTTGCCCTTGGTGTCAGTGTTTGTTGGCTTCTTATGGCATGACTAATTTCGCAATTATATCCTACAGCTAGTATTACACTAGCACAAACTGTATCGGTCAGTTGTCTTTTGCCTCCGTAGATGGCTTTCGCTTTCTTTAAATGCGCTCGCGTCAATGCGTGAGGGGTGGGGTCAGAGGAGCGTTACACTGTTTGCATTAGGCAGACCTAAGTTTGTATAAGCAGCTGAGTACAGCGAATGAAGCCTCAAGGTCAACTGCAGAGCAGCTCTCAGCTTGTGTCAAAGAATCAGGGGCGCAGATATAAGGTTAGTGGGGGATGCATTTTTCATGCAACTACAAATGTTTATATTAAAGCTTGTTTGTCACTCCATCTCCTAAGCCGCATTGTCTTGCTATATTTTTCACTCAGGATTCCTAGCTGCCTCCTTGCCGAGCCACACATCTGCAGTATGGTCAGCAATCCAAAGTCGTGCTAGATCGGCTAGCCACAACCTTCTCCCAGGATGTGCAGCTCAAGTTGACTGCGAGCTTTTCTTGTTTGAATTCAAAGCTGATTGTCAAAAGTGAACATAAAAGATTTCCATTGCTTAAAAAATTACACATTATGTTACTGCTCATGTCTTGCGATTCGTTTTTTACCTTTGTTTCTACTACGGAGTTCGTCAAACGAGCTTCTTTCGACAACAAATGTGGCTGCTGTGCGCATGAGTACCGTGGAACTAGAGGGTGTGCTGCAAAGCCAGAAGCGGAGAGTGTCTATTTGTCAGCAACATAAGAAGCAACACTTTAAAGATTGCATGCATTCGAAGGAACTTTGTTTAGTTGTGCTGCCGTGCCCTGGGCTGCTGTGTGGACTAATCTTTGACATAGGGGATCTCGTCAAATTATTGCTACTAGCTGGAGATATCGAAACAAACCCGGGTCCTGATACACCCGATATTTCGCGGCAACTAGAACAAATCCTGAAGGATTTGAAAGAAATGAAAGAACAGCGTTTAACCGCAATAGGCAAGAAACTAGAGCAACTGAAAACCCTAGACAAAAAGATTTCGTCTTGCGCGGAGAAGGTAACTAAACTTGAGAAAGTCGTTTCAACGCTCGAAGTAAGACTAGACGATCTTGAAAACCGCTCCACACGATCCAATCCAATTGTGTATGGTGTGCCAGAAGAGGAAAAGGAAAACGAAGACACATTACAACTTACAGTAAATGCAAAAATTGTCAAAATGTCCTGAAACTCGAAGCTGTAAGTATCGAACGTATACATAGATTAGGCAGGCCGGATACCACTAAAACAAGACCAATAATTTTTAAACTTCTCGACTTTACAGACAAAGCTAAAATCTTGAGAAACTGTTTCAAGCTAATGGGGTCAAGTTTTTCGATCTCCGAAGATTTCTCGCCTCGCGTACGAGACTTAACAAGGAAGTTATGGAATTCTGCCAAACCAAGGAAAGAATCCGGAGATAAAATTGATCTAATTTATGACAAACTACGAATCAATGGCGAAATGTTTTACTGGGACGAAGAAAATAATAATGTAGCTCCTTTAAAACCAGGTTCCGTCAATCCTGACCCAAAAAACCAGCAACACGGCCCCCGAAGCCTACGTTCACGCCGAACTTGATATCCGACTTATCCTTCTTGCCCGCTAATATGCCCGTAGCATATTAGAAAAACAAATTCCCTTGAAGCCTTGATTCTTGCATATGAACCTGACTTTATAACACTAACAGAAACCTGGCTAACAGCTGATATTAAAGATGTTCAGATAGCCCCTGCCAACTACGCTATCATCCGGGAAGACCGGACCACACGATACGGTGGCGTGGCCATTCTAGTAAAGAAAGAAATCCCGTTTTTAATGTTACCGGATGTTGCGTGCGTTGAGGCTATCTTTTGTAAACTGAGCTTCCCATCTTATACTGTTGTCGTAGGCTGCGTCTATCGCGGTCCTTCTTCCGGCCTCGACAATGTGCGCCGATTGCATGAATAAACTGAGCAATATGCATCAGGGTCCAGATTAATAATCGCAGGTGATTTTAACGTTCCTGAAGTGAATTGGCAAACAATGCAGCATCATTCACGCTGTGCGGATGTGTTACTTGACTTTATGTTATCGTTCAACATTACACAAATTGTAACTGAACCTACACGTGTACAGGGACCCAGCTGTTCCATACTAGATCAAATATTCCTCAGCAATCACTTCATAAATGACGAAACAAGATTAAGCTTACTAGATGGTATTTCGGATCACAAAATTACCCATTGCACTATACCCCTTCGTGATAGCGTTACCCCTCAGCAAATCATCGCTTACCCCGACTATAGTAAAGCTAACGACACTAGTATACTTGATTACCGGATTAATGAATACCCTGGTTCGATTCCCACCCAGCCCCTTCTTTGCCTACTCACTGCGTGTGGGTCGGCAGCCGCCTGAAGCCGTTGTGTCGCTGCCCCCTGACGCGTCACACCGGCAAAGGTGTTCTTGGGAAGACATCAAACCCGCTTGCGTGCCTCCTTGAATGATATATTCGCTTTTACTCTGATTGTTACTTTCTTCCAAGACGGACATGACCGCGAGTATGCAGCGTGCTCCCCACCACAGTCGCACAGTGGAGAAAGCTTTCACATGATTTAGAGAGGTGCTCGTTAGTGCTGCATTTCGCACAAGTCTAACGCCCTCGGCACTTCTGCGAACTGTGGCCGAATCGCTGGCACTTGAACCGTCAAAAAGGATGTGGGATGTACAGTCTCACTCTTATTTTTACAAACCCTGTCTCGATAGTGTCGGGTAGGTTGATTGAGCCAAATGTAAATATTAGGCGCTTGCTATCCATTTCTTGTCCGTCACGCCTTCTCCAAATTATTTTGACATTGATCCCGTTCTAATCATTCCAACCGTATAGAAGTTCGCCTTCAGACAATTCTAACACATCAGCATCGGAGGCAACGCCGTGGGTAGTATTCATTGTGCGGTGGGGGGTCACTGTTACTGGAACACCCCCAAAAGGTACAAGTTTGGACATTTTTTCATGTTGTGTCAAATCGCGGAGCTCTAGGAGAAGATCACCATTACCAATTTTGATGCTTTGTATCCCGGACCGGAAACTTCTGTCGGAGATTTCAAGACTACCAAGTGTGAGATCATTCTTACCGTCTTCTCAGGCTTATCAAAGTGGATTACATGAAAGCGGGGAAGTTCAGTGTACGATTGCCGAAAAGTCTTTGACATCTTTGGTGTGCCCCCATATATAAAGGCGATCATGAAATGGGGGAGAAAGAAGTTTTCATGAAAACACATAAATATTTGGCAGCAGCGCCGACCGCCCTCCACGGAATCCAACGGGGAGATGCGGCAGAGCTCCCATGCAAGTCTGCATAACGCCAGAGGTACGCTGTCGCTATAACCAAATACGGTGTACCCTAGGCAGCATTGCCAACAAGGTTAAGCCTTACCGCCAAGGAGAAAGGAAGTAAATGGAAAACGGAAGAAGACACGTAAGGCCAGAAAGTGGGATAGAGACACGAAGACTGGAGGTGCCATCTATGTAAAGCAGAGGCCAAAGAGGTTTGTTACCTCTGCCGGGGCCCTTAAAGGTCCAAACGCCGAGGATAGGCTCAAGCTCCAGGATCCCCCTTTCCTCAGACACGGTTAAGCTGCGCACGGCTACACGCGGGAGGGTCCAACCCTCATGTGTTCTGGTGCGTGATGTCGCAGCACACCAAGCGCATGCTTGCGCAAACGCCCCTGCGGTGTTTGGGCTCTCCGATAAATCATGGACACTTGGTGAGGTACGCGACAAATACTTGGCCATATACATTTGCATGGTTCCAAAAGAAATTATAAAATAATGCCAGAGCCACCGTCCTGTCCACAGTAACCGCTCAAGAGAGAAACAGGACGCGCTGCGAACTCTGAGTGAGGATAAAACAATTGTCATTAAGCCAGCGGACAAAGGTGGTGCAGTGGTGCTACTTGACCGGAGTCTTTACATAGCCGAAAGTTTCCGTTAGTTGGCCAACACCAATTTTCACACAGAACTCCCAAGCAACCTTGCAAAGTAATTTGAAAGAGACATAATGGACGCCCTCACCACTCTGCTCAAAGCAGAGAAGATAACTGAAGGGACGTTCAAAGCCTTGACACCGCGAAACTCAGGCCCCGGCCGTTAACACTTACTACCCCGAATACCCAATACAAACAATCGCGGCGTACCTGTCGTATCCAACAATGGAACAGCGACCGAGAAAATATCCCCTTTTATTGACATTCTCATCAAGGACATTCCATGTTCATTCTCCTGGTACATCAAAGAAACAAATCACTTCCTTCGGGAGGTGTCAAACCTTGCAGTACCGGCGAGGAGTTACACATTGGCCGAAACATACGCACGCGCTCTTTCTCTATCTTTCTCCCTCGCACGCACACAGATACAGTGCGTAAGTACAGAAATCCATGCGCACACAAACAAGCACCGGTTTGATCGCACGCATGCATGCTGAAGCACGAACAAACACGTTCGCACATTTACACATTGACACGCGTCCACGCATGCACCTCAAGCACGCAAGAGCACGGGCACACGCAATAATGCGCCTGTACACGCACACGCGCATTCACGCATGCACACACGCATACCGTGGTACGCGCACATGGAAATACAAAATACCTAGGCACTCGCGCACGCGCACATACACACAACACATACACACTCATATACACAACCATACACATGCACACATCAGACCTGCGCACGCATAATATATATAGATATATATATCTGTCCTGGCTGCCTCTCAAACACCGGCGCGTGCAGACTGACTATATACACTCCCCCTACAATTGCTGTTCCAACGGCATCTGTAATGAATCGCTCTACGATTTAAATTTAGCGCTTCTTCAAATCAATGTGCCCTCTTCCGGGAGGGTGCGAAAATCTTTCCCCCGGTCCTGGTACTTCACCGCCCATCCTTGACTAAAACACTGCTTGAACACACCACAGGTGCTAGAAGGAACTACCCTTTTGAAATAGTAGGCTGAAGCTTTTTGATCGTCGGCCGATATTTTTAAATATAAATTTTCTTATAATTTTCCCCATTCAGTTACACATGCTCATTGCGCGAAGTTGCGAAGAGAAATGTCCAGAATTCCTGGACATTGTTCGCGACTACGAAACTTGGAGCACTCACTTTTTTAACGGGTTAATTGTGCAATATATTCCTCGTTCCTGCTTCTTTTCGGTTGCACATTTCTTTTGACAATTTTCAATAATTATTCAGTTTACGCGCCTTTCCGTCACCCCATTCTAAGGACATACGGGTATGTGCCACAACAGCGCAACATAATCATCACAATAATTCTGTTCAGGCCATGCGTCATTCATGCAACGAGCAAGCCCGTGGCATGTGGTGTGTTTCGCGTCCAAGCATTGGCGTGGCGCCACCATGAAAACACACATTTCACTTTTTAAACAACTAAAATATTCACACGTCACCTTACGTTTCTAAATTTAGACAATAAGTGAATAATATTGAAATGATCATCTAATATTAGTAAGTGAACATTTTCGTTTATCAGTGGAGTTAAAATTAGAATCCAGGCGGCGCTAGCGTCGCGTGAGAGAACCGGCCCCATTGGTTCTTTGCGTATGTCACGAGCTTGTTGCAAACAATACCAGAAGAAGAAGAAGCAGGGTAAAGGCATTTCGGATTGCTAATCTTGGGCTCTGCGATTTGCGACCACAGCAAGCAAATAAGAGATGCTTCCGAACTCTCAGCATCAAGCCGAGAAGAGCAACAGGCGACCTCGTGCTCGAAGAAACTCCGCGAGCTCCTATGGACGCGCATCTTCTCGGAGCTCCATTTCCTCTGGCAAGCTTGAAGGGACCCACCACTGTCCGGGCTATCCCAATCAAAGAGCTCCCGCAGACGCCCCGTTGGATTCAGCTCTACTGAGAGGCACGACCAGCGCCACTGGATCGGTCCATTTCCTCCTTTTTCGGTAGAACCAGGAACCACCGATGGGCGTCCAACAAAAGCTCGAGCAGTCGCCGAAGCCGAAGGCCAGCCTCCTCCAAGAGAACGCTACACATCGCAGCCGACACAGGCACTAGAGTCTGTTGCCGGTGCTCGGTCAATCACAGCCGCTGCGACATCTTCCACATCGAACAACAAAGCAGCCGAGAGAACCCTGACGGCCGAAGTCCGCAGTGCAAAGCTACCGCCTGGTACGGTTAAGGCGAGGACACGCTCCGGCTCTACCGTCACTCTGGCGGTTCCCATCGACGCCGTCTCGAGAAGCGGGCACTCAGGAAAGTCGTCGACGCAAGACTCGGGGTCCCAGCGCGAACCTTCGTTCTCGCCCTTCATTAGAGGTCTCGAGACGTTGAACAGAGCCCGCATTGCAGAGCAGCGGGCCAAGCGACGAGGAATCAAGTCTTCGGTCTGGGACTCGGAACACGTGAGCGAGCTGTTTCTTTTCCGCGTTCTCGCCGTAGTGCACAGGCTCAGCTGTCAGTGTGCGATCTCTGGCAATCGAAAAGGTGTCACATATAGTTGTTGCAATGCGCGACATATCGCTGAGTTGCGAATCCTGGGCTGTATTTTTCAAAGCGAAGCTTATTATGTGCCTCTTCTTAAGACTTTTCGGGCGCTGCTGCAGCGATCGTCTTGCCGCGCTTGCCGCTGGGATTCATGCAACGCTACCAGGTGGCACTAGCCTCCGCGCTTGCCAACAGAACCTACATGCAAGCTCTGTTTCAGGGTGGTGACAGCCTTTGTAAAGGTACTTACCGCCACCAGCTACATTAGGGAGTTAAGCTTTCCGCCAACTTATAATATGTGGGAAGCAAAATCCCGAAAAAGAGGCCCAACGGATGACGTTTCCTGAAACGTTTGGGGACATGAATTAATTAACCTTTACAGCGAAGCTGTGAAGGGCTACTTTCCCCACTACCGTGTCCGCACGTAGAAAAAAAAAAAGGCCCACAATATGGCAATCCCGGGCCGACCCGCGGCGCAGGTGACGCAGAGGTCAAGAATCAACGAAGTATGTCAGTGTTGCTACAGCTCCCTACATCACCCGATGCTTTGTCTCACCGTGACGTTTTTTTTCTTTGTAAAGCGAAGATTTCTTTCCCTCTTCTCACGATTTTCCGGGCGTTGCTGTGATGGTCGTGCCGTCCGTGCCGCTGGGTTTCTTGCAACACTCCCAGATGGCGCTCCCCTCCGCGAATCCCGACTGGCACCGCTGTGACAGGGTTGAACATTTTGCGCGTATGGCAGATGCTACGCTTGCTTTCCTATCCGACACAAATGCAGGTGCTGAGCAGTGGAGGTCACGTGCCGTGCTCTGATAGTGTAAACATTACAACCGTCCATAGCCTGAAGAGAGCCCTCGGAGCTGGCGTCTTAAGCATCTCAACAGCATGCTTGCCAGGAATGCAGAAGGAGCAGGTAAACACGCGCCAGCGAAATGGCTGCAAAGCATGCACTCAGCTTCGAGGACACGCAGGCCCGAAGGAATGGACGCGCGTATCAGGAGCGTCTTCGCTACGCAGTGAAATGTGGTGCAGACGCCGAATCTATGTATGCAATGCATACATGCAATTATATTATTTGAATTACGCGCAGCTCTATAACGCCATTTAACACTTCTGCCACGACGCGATGTGCCATGCGAAGCAATGATAATGATCAGTCCTCTCAGGCATTATATACAATGACGCGCAACAACGTATCAAGCAAACACGTCTCCCTGTGTATTCTGTGGAGTACGCAGAGTAACGTGCAACATCAACTCTCCACTCTGGTATTGGTCTAAACACTGAAGAACTTACGCACTCGCCGCCAACATCACCACTAATTATCGTGAATCACAGCAATGCCGCGTAATGCCCTCGAGCCCTGAGGGTAATGAAATAAATAAATAAACAATTATTTAATAATAAAACCACATACAAAGCTTGCTTATATCGATTACCACAGTGCACGGGATCCGTAGATGTTTTTTTCTTTGAGGCACATATGTACGGAAGGACAAGAGAAAATGTTTCGAGCATGGAAATCGCGAGACAGCCTAACTTTATTCGGACTTCGCTCCACACTGTGGAACTTCAGCGACCGGTGTCATAATTGAGAGGACTAGAATACCGACTGCTCCTTTCAGTTGGTGGGCAGTGGGGCTCGCAGTAACAAAATGTCGGGTTTTTTTTCTCAATCCTGTGCCTCAAAAATACCTCCGATCTAAGATGCTTTTGTGAAAAGCACCACAGCGCGTGCGACGCACTACCTGGAAATGCTCGAAGTTGGGAGTGCATAATCAAGCACGTCGTGCCAAACCATAACGGCTGAAACCACAGCGTTCGTGCTACTGCACCTAAATCTCGACCCTAGTCTCCATTATGTCACCGCGAACAGCACAGCTACTGTTGGTTTGCTGATACGACAGCTGAGTCGAGCAAACACTGGCTGTAAGCACACGACAAGCAGAAGCTCAGCGCTATGGTTACGTTCGCTGGCTCGTTCCAGAAATCACTGGCAAGATACCGCTGCCGCATGCAAGCACTGAAATTGTGACCTATAGATCCTTGCACGACAAGCCTCTTCACCATAGCGGCACGCAATTCTGTCACAGGGGAGCCGAATAGCGAGCTACAAATACCAAGAAGTGTCAACGCATAAGCCCGGTTTTCCTGGGTAACCTCGACAGCGTACTTTACAATATAACACATGCTATGGTTCCTCAGCAAAATCAGGCAAATCTACATAATGAAAGGTCAGAACATCCACTGGCCTGCGTCATTATCAATGTTTCTCGGATTTCCTTCATGCCCGAACGGCAGGTGTCGGAATATTCACGTAAAGAAAGCAAAAAATAAATTGAAAAGCGCATGTGCCTTCTTTCTGGTAACATACACGCGCCCTCACTTTTTCTCAGCACATAATTTGGTTATCACGAATAAGTGAGATATTTCTTTCGTGCTTCATTTTACAGGGGCAGCGCGGTTCACGGATAGTGGTCAGAGTAGCAGGGGTACCTATCACAAAGGAGCACATCCTCCTCACGGCGATCTTCATTTTCATAGTCACAACCGTAACAGCCGCCGTGGTCATCCTGTTCAGAAGAGAGCAAGAAATTGCTCCGACAAAGCCGTACTGCAAGACCAAAGATTGCGTCGATCATGCCTGGCGCCTTTCGTATAAACTAAACAGCAGCCTCGATCCCTGCCGAAACTTCAGGGCTTACGTCTGTTCCGCTTGGTCCCCACCAAAGGGGTACCTTGAGCACTCTAACTCAGCCATGGATGACGTACGAAAATCTTGGTTCCCACTGTTCGAGAATATTCTTACAGAAGGCGCCAAGATAATTCGGGTTGGCCGCAAGCCGCTAGTCATGTACGCCACATGCATGGGCGACAGTAAACAGTACGGCTCGAACGTGGCGATCTTCTGGAAGTTCCTAAAGGAGTGTAGACTGTCGTGGCCGGAAGAGCCAGAGTCAAGTGACACCAGCGCCCTCGATGTACTGATAACGCTCGCGTTCAAGTGGCAGGTTTCACTATTCTTTCAATTGAGACTACTGCGCTTGGGACCCGCACCGAATTGGCGTTTGACTTTAGATCCAGGCCCACTTGTACCGCTAATGTACCAGCATCATCTCACGATCAAAAATACCGGAGGATACGCGAAGTACTGGGCTGCGTTCTTCTACATCCTCAAGGGAAGCTCTGACAAGGACGCGACGATAAACCAGACGCTCATTGAGACAACCATGGTGTTGGAAGGGGACGTCTTCAGAAGACTCCTATTCGCCATGCGTCCACTTGGAGGCCAACAACTACTGGTGCCAATCGCCAAGATTAGAGTCTACACTCCTCCTCTGGACTCGAAGCAGTGGCTACGGGCATTGAGGCACTTAGAGCTTCAGCCTCAGATGGAATCCAACGACCAGGTTCTCATAGCCGACAAAAACTTCTTCCAGACCATGGCGGCCGTGATGGCCTCGTACACGGACACCCAGCTGCTGTCCCTGGTTGCTTGGTCTTGCGTGCAGCTCCTGGCACCGGCAGTAGATTTGCAGCTGCTGAAGTACCGGTACGACCAAGGCGTCATACTTTACCGGCCATACTTCTGCGAACGTTTTGTCGAGACCGCCTACCGACTCCTGGTAGTTGCTCTCACCTCTGTGTCGCGTTTCTCAAGACAGGAACGCTCCGTCATCTCTGCAAACTTCGACCACCTGGTTACAACCGCCATCGCTTTGGCCAACACCACAGACTGGCTGGATGCCGAGAACCGACAACTTGCCGCCGTGAAGCTGGCTTCGACACGCCTGCAGCTGTGGCCCCCAGAGCATTTCCTGGAGAACGAGGCACTCGACCGCATGTACGCGACTTTTCCGAGCGCCGGATTGCCGTTTGCAGAATATTGGATCCAATCGAGTCGGTCTGCCGCTAATACGTACCATACGAGTGCCAATATCGACGTCTTGAGCTACCCGGTCAACTACGAACTGCCGTACCTCTTATACGATGCTGCAAGTGGCGCAGTGAAGGTAGCTGTGGGTGCCGTTACTCCGCCCCTTTACTACGCCGACGGGACCAAAGCTATGTTCTACGGAGGACTCGGATTCTCCATGGCGGTGAATCTCGTCGCATCCATGGACAAACAGGGACTGCAGTGGCATCCAAACGGCACTTTCGGCGACACCTTTTTGTCCCCGTAAGCTTCTTTAGCCTAATTTTACGAATGTGATGATTTTCACTTTTACATGGCAGGTTATTCCAGAACAACGCAGATAGACTACTTTCCTAATAATATGGGCATAATCAACCCATTATTTTTGCTACTTCGCCATGTTACAGCTTATGGCGATGCGCCATCGTTGGCCATGACACGGTTGTTTGGACTAAGCTAGCCTTTGTATTTAACTGTGCGAAGAAATTTCTAGAATGGGTCAGGAGATCCTTTTACCTGTAACGATACACGGATGTTCGCGTATATTGACAATCGGACTGGAAGAGCTTGTTTCTGAACTGATTTATGACTGAAGAACATTGATATCGCGATATGCTCTCAAGTACGGCCGACTGCATTTTGAAATAGCTGGGAAATGTTTACAGAGTGAAGCCACCCAAACACTATACGAACTTCACATTGTAGAAGTTATCTAAAAGCGCATTGCTCCGTCCACAATATTCAGAACTGGATGTTTTCTACGAGAATTTTTTCCGATTTTTCCGCTTCTCCGAAAGTGCTTACTTAATAATTCCAACGACAATCTAAAATGTCCTGTCTTACTTAGTGCGCTATTAACGCCGCACCTCCGTTTTGTTATAACTATCAAATGTTACACTACTCATCTTTACAGCGCCGCTTCTCGAGCCTTCGAAGACCGGGACGGCTGCCTGGCGACTGCAGAGGAGGCTCCCGTCGTCGACTCCCCCACCTATCCGACCCGACCCGGCTCCAGGACCAGCGTCTTTCCCGAGATTCCCACGCTCGAAGTGGCCTACGCAGCGTACAGGCGTTCCATCAGCGAAAGCGACGACGACAGTCCGCAGGGTATTTCCCGGAATCTCTCGGGCGATCAGGTGTTTTTCATGACTTTGTGCTACATGACGTGCAGCCTTCCCGGAGCCGTGGGTCAGTACACGGCGGACTGCAACAAGGCTGTGAGCAATTCGGAGGCATTTGCGCGGGCTTTTCAATGCCCGTACGGATCAAAAATGAATCCCAAGAAGAAGTGCACATTCTTCACCCGATAAGTGGGGGCTGGAAAGGACCGAAGTCACGCGCGATGTTTACCACGCCACAAGTGTGAACGTACACAATATGTTTATCAGTGTCAGACAATATTCCTCTTACCTGGACCTTTCAATGCCTTGAAATGTGCTCGCCGTCTTTTGCAAAGCGATGGCGCTCTTTGTATGAGGGCGTCAGCAGTGCAACTGGCACTTCGTCTACGTGCCTTGTTCTGGCGTACGACGCACTCTAAAATACTGACGCGTGTGGTTTGGAAGTTTCATGGCGGGTGCGCAGTAGAAGACGCCTCTTTTTTACGTTCTTGGCGCTTTTTTGTTTTTGCTTTCTTCTTATGACCCGTTCTTCAGCTCTGTGACTTCTTTTGTATTTAAAGCGTTTACCTTTAGTTAGCAACAATGTGCCCACCTGGGTGCCTCAGACGTCGAAAAACATTGACGTCATCTACCGCGTTTGCGGGCTGTTTGCACTTTTGTTTAATTTTTGCTTGCGAAGCCGGAGTCATGAACATGTTTTCGAAGACAATGTCCAATGTATTTCTTGGCTGTGCTTAAAACTTTTTTTTATCACGATTTGCTTGGCAATTCGCGGCTCCCTAGCGTGTGTTTTCTATGCCCGTCTGCCCTGCACCATTGAATATTCTGCAGTTTGCTGGAGGGCACCTGGTGCACACTTACGGAAGGCCTGAAACAAGCTAATATTTGACAGGTTTGAACTGCTTGCCGAGTCAAATAATTCGTATCATTTCTCTAGTAACTACCCCACACAGAGTTCAGTGAATAAAACCTTGTTTTTGTCGAATTCTCTGGCAGCTCTACTGCGGTTAGTTAGTGGTTCAGCGCTCGTTAGTGGTTCTCGAGACGAATGAAAGCAAACTGCACAGAAAGCTTAGCGCTCTGTTGCCCTGCCAACTTATCCAATGTATTAAACGTTCGATTGTTAGCACGCTGCACATTCATGTAGACATCGCGCCCGAGTGATGAATAAATTTCAAAGCTGAGGATTATTTTTTACATTCACGCCAGTTACTGCCCGTGTTGATGGTAAGCATGGTGGAAAGTGAGTGAAACCACGTGAGAAGCGCACCGTTTACCGCACGTTATATTTAATAATGTGATTGGCTTTCTTTGCCTACTTTGGTCGTGTTAGCCTATCTATCTATCTATCTATCCATCTATCTATCCATCTATCTATCTATCTATCTATCTATCTATCTATCTATCTATCTATCTATCTATCTATCTATCTATCTATCTATCTGTCTGTCTATCTATCTGTCTATCTATTTATCTATCTATCTATCTATCTATCTATCTATCTATCTATCTATCTATCTATCTATCTATCTATCTATCTTTCTATCTATCTATCATCTTTCGTCGACCCAGTGCCCTATGTTGCCTACCAGCTTGAACCGCTAGATAAATGCTGGTGGTTAATGCCATCGTGGTCGGTCAATCGTCTTCATTCAAGCTTCGTGGCCTTACTCTTCTCATACCGTCGTCGTCACACCTTCTACGCCGAGTTATCGCGTTTAACATTAAAGTTGATTTCATGCCCGAGTGAAGACCACATTTCAAAGCATATGATAATTTGATGCCTTCATGCCATTCACTGATGGTGTTGATGGTAAATAAGGTGGAAAGGGAGTAAAACCAATTGAAAAGCCCAAGGTTTGGCGCACCTTATTGTACTTATTATTGTGATTAGCTTTCGTTGCATAATTCAATCGTTTTCAGCCTATCTATATATCCATCTATTTCCGTCGTGATCGGCCTATCATGGTCATTCCACATTTTTGATCTGACTCTCGTCATGCCGCCGTCGTCACAACTTCTATGTCTAAGTATGTGCACGTGGTTGTGATGCCGTCGAGGTCGTTACATTGCGGTCAGTCCTGCTTTGTCAGCCGGCCCCTGTCATGCCGTCGTTTTCACGCCATCGTCGTCATACAGTCGGCTGCATTGGCTGTCACAGCGCCGCCGTGATGCCGTAAAGGTCGTTCCATTGTCGTCATTGCAGTTTAGTCATCTAACTCTCATCATGCTGGCACCACGATGTCGTCGTCACGCGGTCGCTTTGCCATCGTAATCGCTTCAGTAAAGTCCTCCCATTGTCATCATGCCATCCTCGTCATAACGCCTCCATCGTTCCAATGACGTCGATCTTTCTTTGTCATTCCGTTGTAATCATACTGTCGTGAATCAATCGTGATTACACCGCCATTGCCACGCAGTCATCTTCAGACAGTCACTCAGGCATCCCTCGTAAGGCAGTCGCTATCCCGCGTCCGTTATCAGATCGTCGTCACGTCATCATCGTGGCGTCTACGTCGTTATACTGGTTTCATACAGTTTGTTGTCGCGCCGTCATCAGCATAGGCCCGTCGTCATCTCATTTTCCTCAAATTTTTCTCATGTCAACGTCGTCAGTGCACCGTTTTTATAGAGTCGGGATCGTTTCACCATGGTCATTCTAACTTTCACATCCCAGTTTGGTCATGTCGTCGTTATTAGCCATCGCCGTCAAACAGTGATCGTCACGCAGCCTTTTACCATCGCCATTGCTTCAGTAACCATTTTACTGTGGTCATGCCGAAGTTGTCAAATCGCCTTCGTTGATCCATCGACGTCAGTTCTTTCTTGTCATTCTGCAGCAATCATCTTTTCCCCCGAAGAAAGTATACCGGGTGTGCTTTTTTTTTCTTTTGGTGTCCATTGGCTCTCTATCGAAGCGAAGGAGCCGGGCCGAGAGCTGTGTCGGAAATATGGAAACACGAAGAGGAGCGCCACTGGCGACTGGAGCCTTTGCGTGCGAATGACCGCGATGGCACCTTGGGCATGTGCTCTCGGCCTGCCGAAGCAGTCCTAACTGACAGTCACTATGACTGTGCGACGTCAACGGAATTCTTATGCCCGCAGCAAACTTGAGGGATCCGGAAAGTGGTGGGGAGGAGCGCGAGTACGTGTGGCGATTGGTTCGCGATCGATTCTATCCATCAGTCATACTAGTTCTGATTGATTTAGTTTTGATTGATTAGTTCACTGCGTCTTTTCGAGACCATGTCTGGGCGCTTAAACTCTGGCGCCTATTGGATCACGTAGGTTTGCCTGATTGTTCTGAGTAGTCGAATAATTAAAAGGCCTGATTCGCCCAGCGGTCCGCGTGTCCTTTGGATGCTGCACAAAGCAATTTAAGGAGAAGGTCCCAGTCTTTTCGGGGTGAGCAAGGAGACAGCAGCCATCGGTGCCACCTCACCATAGTAAACCAGGCCATTCAGGCAGGCCGCCGACCTGGGTGCGAAGTCGTTTTGTATGTAAATACAAATGTCAGAAAAAGTTAAAAGGACCTCACGGAGCTTTCGGCTATTCGATTGTGTTTTGCACAGGAGGGCGAAAGGCTTTCCGGAAGGTTGTACGGAACTCGTTGTCCGGAAGTGTTTGAAGTCCGAGCTTTTAAGTAGTGTGAGGTCGACACTACGGCGGGCAACCTCGACGTCAAGCCCACATGGGGGACAGTTCGCCGCCGTTGTCTTTGGCCAAAGAAATTCTCGCATGAAAAAAAGCGCTTACTCTCCTGCTCTGACTGCCACAATTGAGAGCTTGCAACTGGTAAGCTAGCCAGTGTAGCTCGCTTTGTGGCATTCTAGATTGAGCCAATACTTCATGTAAATAAAGGCTTAGGCGCGCAGCAGGGAATCAAAGACGTCTGGAATGTAACCCACCGACTCCAACCTGATCCCAATCTAGTCGACCAAACCGAAAAAAAATGTGACACTTAGACGCACGACGAGTCTGTTGACGAATATCAAATAGTCATCGTGATGTGCGCAAGTGCGGTTCGCGTGCTGACGGGAGGCTTGCCACGTGTGATCGTGTCTGTGAGTTTGAGACGGGTAATTCAGTGCGCCAAGCCCGAAGCTCGGACGAGACCAAAGTTTGCTTCGACTGCAGGTCATTTCCCAACGAGTTCTTTCTCAGTAGCGTCGCTGCTTACGACAGAGACACTGAACCGTTTGATAGCGCAAGTAGATTATGTTTACTGTTTAATTTGCATGTGGTTGGTGATTGCTCTGAATCTTTTTTTTTTGTTTAAAGATGTCTCTTACTATTATATTTTTATTTTATATAACATTTTTTCCTTACCCTTACTTTATTTTTCTTACATGCACTCCTCACATACCAATTTTTATGAGTGCTCTCTTGTTCTAACATTCGAAGTCGTTTGTAAACACGAGTGGGATCCTACTTCATGGGGAGAGGGGAGGAGGAGGTTCACGAAGAAAGCATGATGTGGCTCTCTCTTCTGTTTTTGTGACTGATGGGTCTTGGATGCGGATGAGCCGGGCAAGGAGGGCTGTCCGAGAAGTGCAAAAAAAAAACGAGCGCCCGGGCCGACTGAACTGATTGCGTGGCAATGACGCCGACTGCACCTCGGGAATGTAGTCTCGCCCGGCCGCCGCAGTGTTAACTGACAGTCACTTTGCGTGCGCACCGTACAAGCAATTCTTCCGCATGCAGCAGACCTTGACCAGTTCCCAAAAACGAGTGCGGACTAGTGTGCGTACGTCTCGTGGTCGGTTCACGCTGGGCTCTGCCCATCAGTCACGAATAATTTCGTTTGGACATTTTCCCCTGCGTATTTTCGAGGCCATGTCTGGTCGCTTAAACTCTGGCCCTTATTGGATCATGTTCTCGTGCCTGAACAGTATGAGCGGGCGATTGATGGAAAGACTTGTGTCTTCCAACGGTCCGCTTGTTTTGGACACTGCAAAAACCGATTTCAGCTGAGGTCTCAGCATTTACGGGGTGAGCAAGAAGACAGCGAAGCACGGCGCCATTTTACTACGGGAGACCAGGCCGGTAAGGCAGGCCGCCGACGACCGGTATGACATTATTTGTCTGCAATATGCATACAGTATAACAATAAATTATTACCGAGTTAATAATCCTAGTTTTTCAAATACCACATTGCGTGGTCGTCATGCCTGCCGATCTGCACTTGCCTCTGCAGCAGCTCGCCCCCCTTTCGTCGTGGTTTGCCTGCTGAGCTAATGCGTCCGAATGTTAGCAGCTGCCTCACTTCGCTACACTGCCGTCAGTCATTCATGATTATGCCGCCGTTGTCATGACATCTTTTTCATTGCGTCATCGTCGGACAGACGCTCCTGCATCTGTTGTCATACCGTTGTCATCACGCTGTCGTCGTTCTACAAGCTTCATGATTCAAGAATCGACAGCTCACTGTTGTCATGCCATGGTCTTTATACCGCTTTTGTCGTTCTGTCTACGTCAGTCCTTCGTCGTCATTTCATCTTCACTGCGACGACATGATAGAGTCGTCGTCATGCCACCATGCGAATGGCCGACCTAGGCGCGCGAGCGCATGCCGGAATATGTTGACTATAGCCGAAAGAACAAAACTCTGAGCATGACCTTGACACATATTAAGTAAAAGTGGCCAGACGAATACTTTGTCGCTACTTTGCTCGAATGCTAGTCGCATAAGCGTCGACAGTATTCGTAAGATGAGCTCTGTCGTAATTTGTCATTCTTTGTCCTCTTCTTGCTTACTACGTGATAAGGAAGGGAGCATGAAAAGGTCAATTCATCATCAGCCTGGTTACGCCCACTGCAGGGCAAAGGCCTCTCCCATATTTCTCCAACAGCCCCGGTCATGTACTAATTGTGGCCATGCCGTCCCTGCAAACTTCTTAATCTCATCCACCCACCTAACTTTCTGCCGCCCCCTGCTACGCTTCCCTTTGCTTGAAATCCAGTCCGTAACCCTTAATGACCATCGGTTATCTTCCCTCCTCATTACATGTCCTGCCCATGCCCATTTCTTTTTCTTGATTTCAACTAAGATGTCATTAACTCGCGTTTGTTCCCTCACCCAATCTGCTCTTTTCTTATTCCTTAACGTTACACCTATCATTCTTCTTTCCATAGCTCGTTGCGTCGTCCTCAATTTGAGTAGAACCCTTTTCGTAAGCCTCCATGTTTCTGCCCCGTAGGTGAGTACTTGTAAGACACAGCTATTATACACTTTTCTCTTGAGGGATAATGGCAACTTGCTGTTCATGATCTGAGAATGCCTGCCAAGCGCAGCCCAGCCCATTCTTATTCTTCTGATTATTTCCGTCTCATGATCCGGATCCGCAGTCACTACCTGCCCTAAGTAGATGTATTCCCTTACGACTTCCAGTGCCTCGCTGCCTATTGTAAATTGCTGTTCTCTTCCGAGACTGTTAAACATTACTTTAGTTTTCTGCAGATTAATTTTTAGACCCACTCTTCTGCTTTGCCTCTCCAGGTCAGTGAGCATGCATTGCAGTTGGTCCCCTGAGTTACTAAGTAAGGCAAAATCATCAGCGAATCGCAAGTTACTAAGGTATTCTCCATTAACTTTTATCCCCATTTCTTCGCAATCCAGGTCTCTGAATGCCTCCTGTAAACATGCTGTGAATAGCATTGGAGAGATCGTATATCCCTGCCTGACGCCTTTCTTTATTGGGATTTTGTTGCTTTCTTTATGGAGGACTATGGTGGCTGTGGAGCCGCTATAGATATCTCTCAGTATTTTTACATACGGCTCGTCTACACCCTGATTCCGTAATGCCTCCATGACTGCTGAGCTTTCGACAGAATCAAATGCTTTCTCGTAATCAATGAAAGCTATATATAAGAGTTGGTTATATTCCGCACATTTCTCTGTCACCTGATTGATAGTGTGAATATGATCTATTGTTGAGTAGCCTTTACGGAATCCTGCCTGGTCCTTTGCTTGGCAGAAGTCTAAGGTGTTCCTGATTCTATTTGCGATTACCTTAGTAAATAGTTTGTAGGCAACGGACAGTAAGCTGATCGGTCCATAATTTTTCAAGTCTTTGGCATCCCCTTTCTTAGGGATTAGGATTATGTTAGCGTTTTTCCAAGATTCCGGTACGCTCGACGTCATGAGGCATTGCGTATACAGGGTAGCCAGTTTCTCTAGAACAATCTGTCCACCATCCTTCAACAAATCTGCTGTTACCTGATCCTCCCCGGCTGCCTTCCCCCTTTGCATATCTCCCAAGGCTTTCTTTACTTCTTCCGGCGTTACCTGTGGGATTTCGAGTTCCTCTAGACTATTTTCTCCTCCATTATCGTCGTGGGTGCCACTGGTACTGTATAAATCTCTATAGAGCTCCTCAGCCACTTGAACTATCTCATCCATATTAGTAATGATATTGCCGGTTTTGTCTCTTAACGCATACATCTGATTCTCGCTTATTCCAAGTTTCTTCTTCACTGTTTTTAGGCTTCCTCCGTTCCTGAGAGCATGTTCAATTCTATCCATAATATACTTCCTTATGTCTGCTGTCTTACGCTTGTTGATTAACTTCGAAAGTTCTGCCAGTTCTATTCTAGCTGTAGGGTTAGAGGCTTTCATACATTGGCGTTTCTTGATCAGATCTTTCGTCTCCTGCGATAGTTTACTGGTATCCTGCCTAACGGAGTTACCACCGACTTCCATTGCACACTCCTTAATGATGCCCACAAGATTGTCATTCATTGCTTCAACACTAAGGTCCTCTTCCTGAGTTAAAGCCGAATACCTGTTCTGTAGCTTGATCCGGAATTCCTCTATTTTCCCTCTTACCGCTAACTCATTGATCGGCTTCTTATGTACCAGTTTCTTCCGTTCCCTTCTCAGGTCTAGGCTAATTCGAGTTCTTACCATCCTGTGGTCACTGCAGCGCACCTTGCCGAGCACGTCCACATCTTGTATGATGCCAGGGTTAGCGCAGAGTATGAAGTCTATTTCATTTCTAGTCTCGCCGTTCGGGCTTCTCCACGTCCACTTTCGGCTATCCCGCTTGCGGAAGAAGGTATTCATTATCCTTATAATATTCTGTTCCGCAAACTCTACTAATAACTCTCCCCTGATATTCCTAGTGCCTATGCCATATTCCCCCACTGCCTTGACTCCAGCCTGCTTCTTGCCTACCTTGGCATTAAAGTCGCCCATTAGTATAGTGTATTTAGTTTTCACTCTACCCATCGCCGATTCCACGTCTTCATAGAATCTTTCGACTTCCTGGTCATCATGACTGGATGTAGGGGCGTAGACCTGTACAATCTTCATTTTGTACCTCTTAAGTTTCACAACAAGACCTGCCACCCTCTCGTTAATGCTATAGAATTCTTGTATGTTACCAGCTATATTCTTATTAATCAGGAATCCGACGCCTAGTTCTCTTCTCTCCGCTAAGCCCCTGTAGCACAGGACGTGCCCGCTTTTTAGCACTGTATATGCCTTTTTTGGCCTCCTAACTTCACTGAGCCCTATTATATCCCATTTACTGCCCTCTAATTCCTCCAATAGCACTGCTAGACTCGCCTCACTAGATAACGTTCTAGCGTTAAACGTTGCCAGGTTCATATTCCAATGGCGGCCAAAGGTCAATTAAGGAGGGCGAATTCAGATTGAGCAGAGAGACATGTTTTCCAGTGGTTCTTAAAAAGAGTCGAGTAATAGGTTTTTTGCAGCGGTTCCTCCAAAACATTGTGCATTGCTCGAAACTAATTGAACGCCGAGTTGCAGGTATCCTATTTATAAACTTCTGCTCGGGCTCTGTAAAAGCAGTGTGCATTTCTAAGCGAGGCTTGAAACGTTTTCACATTTTCCAATGTGGCATCTCAAACAGCGGTCTGTAGAAGCACATCATTAACTAGTACCACAGTTGCTTTCTTTGGAAAACATTGCGACACCCTCTCGTATCCGTCGTGCTTGCCCTAACACTTAAGCACGCTTTGCCGCTTGTTTTGCACACACACACACGCGCGCGCGGGCGCGCGCGCACGCACACACGCACGCACGCTAACTTAGTTTGCGGCCAGGCTAGTCGCTTCCGTCCACTGAGGCAATTAGTGCGCGCATTTATATTATGAACGTCATCTTTCTCACTTGTCCAGAACCATCACAATAGTTTCGTATCTTCTTTGCCGGCACGCTAGCTCCTGCTTTTGGAATAAAAGCGTCCAAAACCGTTGCTTCTCAATATATATTGAAGCTGAATAACAATAAGCGGCACCTCATTTACCTTTGTGCGCGATAAAACACACACACACACACACACACATACATATATATAAATAAATAAATAAATAAATAAATAAATAAATTATATATATATATATATATATATATATATATATATATATATATATATATATATATATATATATATATATATATATATCGTGTGTTGCATAAGATACCCAAGTGTACACTTTAGACAAACGAGACCGCGGCGCATCCTTTGTCTTTGTTTGCAGAGAGTCAGATTTTCTTGAAGTGCGATTAGTTGATTGGTTAGGTTTCATTATGCGAAATGTGCAATATTCGTTTTAAGACTTAAGTTTCGTTTGAGAAATTATAGAGCGTGCTCTAAGAAACAATGAATGAGATTGTTTCCATCTCCTTATCTTTTACGTTAGCCTGTATCTCAGCTCTAAATAAAGCAGAGTATAAAATTTTAATCCTATGCAACTTTTAGTCACATGCAATGTTCATGTTTATGTACTGTGTAAATAACAGCCTCCATCTCATAGACAGTTTATTTAGCTGCCCGGCACCCTTCACAAGCTTCGCCAAAATGTAAATAACCAAATCAGACGTATATGCGCTATGTGGGACTTCGACGCAACAAGCGCGCAAGAAAGAAGGCGATGTATGATGCTTGTCGAGAGACGAATGGTGGCAACAGGCGTGTACACAGACAACTACGACGCATACTTATATGTATGTAATTATTCTATACCAATTATGAAACAGTGACAGATACCGATCCTGTTGTTTTAGTCAAGAATGGGCACATATCCACCGGCATGTAGGCAAGGGATCGTAGAGCAATGTACACATATGCGCTACTGTTCCTAATAGAAACAAGCATGGAAATCTTATCGCGAGTCTTTGCGTTTACAGTGTGTAGTGGATGATTATCTCAATCATGCGTTGTTGAATGAAAGCACAACAACAAGATTTTTGAAAATTTTAGGTTACGTTTCCTTCTAATTGAAGGGTTATTAAATTTTCTCAGACGCTCTTTAATGTACAAATTATATTCTTTTATATGATTTGCGCTTCAGACTATGTAGAAAGTGCTAGGCCGGACAACTACATTCAAGAAACATATAGTGAAAATGCTGCTCGTTTCCTCGTCAGAATGGCGCAAGGCGAACCCGCCAGCTTCCCAAGGCGACCGCGAAGGATGCATGCAGTCTGCGCCAGCTCATCGCTGTCACCGGCGACGGAAACGTCCGCTATACGTTCTATTCCAGGCAAAAGAATGCATGATGGAATTGGCAAGCTACACATTTCAGGAGAAGCGACGCCTACTGTCAAACATTTAGCATGCACGAAAGACAGTTCCCACAAAAACGAAGTTCAGATGCAGTGCACGCCGAACGGAACAGCTCCTCCGCCGTGGTCGCATCGTAGCTGACAACACTACGAATATGATCGTATTTTCTTCTTACTATAGAGTTCTTTCGAGGAGAGGGTCAAACGCCAACAACGGTAACAAAACAATGTGGTTTGCGAGCTTCGGCAGTAAGTTCTGCAGCGCCGTCGGCTACTGCTTCGATATATTCCGAAAAGGGTATAGTGACGATGTCCACGCCCGGCCCGGCGGCCATCGGTGGTGAAGGGCTGCCAGCGTCGCTACATTGAACGTGGCCGCTTGTACATCGTTAACTGGCTTCGCTATTGTGAGGCTGCTTCCAGAAATTGGTCCCGAGCAAATGCTATACGGCTAGCGAATCTTGCCTTGCGCTATCAAAACCATCGTCGCACGGCAGCCCACGAACTGCAAATAGTCCACGGATAACGTGTACGGAACCCTGGCACGCTGTCAGCAGTAATTTTCGTTAGGTTTTCGGACAACGTACGTCAAGTCTGATGCATTCATATGAAGGTTCCAATCTCTATGTATCAATATCACCGGCAACATGTAGATTGAAATGGGTAAATATCAGACTTGTAAAACACCCAGAATGTCAAAGTAAATATTCTTGATATTTTGCTGATGTGCCCGTGCACAGTGTATGTTTAAACGTTGTATTTTTCACCATGCGCGCGAATTCGGGCGAAGCACGCTTCCATCAGTAACTTCGCCTACCTCCTACACGCTTTCACGAACGTCATGAAAGACGTTAATTGCTTACTGGTGTGTCAGCAAAGGCTGCAGTGCAGTATAAGAAATCCTCCCACACTAATGTTCTAGAACCTGCAGCATTCCCACGGTGCTTATATAACTCCGTTCTTTTCCGTTCTCGGACGTAGCGTGGCGTGGTGTAGCAGTTAGCCTATGTGGTGCTGTTGATTCAATGTACGCGAGTTCGAAGCGTATGTTTGTGGTGCATTTTCTGTGATAGACATCAAAGAGTAATAATTGTGCGTAGATTATGTACATGATAAACAAGCGTGTATAACATCCAAATGCCCAATAGAACAACCATTAACTCTAAAAACAAAATATTTTTCGCCGCTTCAGATAGACACCTCTATAGCCAGGACGCAGGAAGGCCACGCATTCAGGAAGCCGCCTGTTACGAAGACAATTCGGACCTCCAGTCACGCAGAATCAACAGATCGCTATAGGCGGGCTTGTAATAGCCAGGACGCCAGTCTAAAAAAATTCCGGGGCTATATCGTGTCGCGCCTATGAGATTGGGCCGCTGAGAAAAGTACGGCCTGCCATTCGGGCCGCTTACGCGCCAGGACGGCTACGGCTGGCACAGTAAGTGTTGGGCCATCTAAATAAAACGCTTATAGGCATTACATTTTCGCTCTGGCTTCCTGGCTATACGCTACAACTTTACGCATGAAATGATTAAGAATGTAGATCCGAAATGCGTGAGAACGCTGCCGGTCGCAGACGCAAATATTTTGTAATTATTGGCGCTTCGATGTATTGCGGTTGCGATAAGTTGGCCGTACTCGAGAGAACTATTCTTCAGTTCCAGCGACCAGCGAGACTTTGCAATTCACGCCGGCACTCCAAAGAATCCGCTGCTCTTCGTTAAATAAAAAACTGTAAGCCAAAATACTTGGCTTTATTATTTTGTTTCAGTTGGCTCTATTGTTTGCCCCCCCCCCCCCCCCATCATCAGCCAAACCGCGAAAGATTGTGCGCGTTGCATGTTTGAGCAGCCCATAGAAATATCCATACTATATAGTTACCGCAGCAGCGAATGGCTACACTGTGGTTCTTCGATGACCTGGTATGGACTGGCATCACGCAAACTTGACGGAGAACGAGCTAAAACATCTCCTAGGGTTTAGGATAGGCCGAGCTGGTATTGCGTTCTAAAACTGTTACAGGGCAACATACAACAAGCCGAGCTGTTCTTTTCTCTAGTCAGCTCGGCTTGTTTCTTCCTTTGTATGTTGCGCTGTACCAATTTTAGAAAACATCTCCAAATCGTTACGCAGCACGCGACGGCGACAGATTCAAGCTGCCCGGCTCGAGCTCACACAACCCGGAGAGAGGAAGGGCTCGCCCTTTCCTTTTGTCGACCGACCAACCAACCAATTCCCTCTCTCGCTCGCTACCTCCTGCACTCACTTGTTCACTCACCGCGCTTTAAAGGGAAGCTGACGAGTCTGTCGAATTCAATAAGACGCTCATATACGGATGCGGGAACCTTATAAACCATGAAGGTAAAATTTTGTGGGGTATTTTTCACATAGGAGCGACGCAATCGTCGGTTAAAATTGCGGTGTAGCTCCGCCACCCCGTCGAGCGCCGCGCGCAGCTGCTGACGATGACCATGCGAGCGGAGACCGGAAACCGCGGCGTAGTGACGTCAACACTGGTGTTCCGCTCCTTCGCAGTCTCCGCGACCGTGCCTGACCGGGCTTATTTCTGCGTGCGTGCCGTCCTAGGGTGCGATTTTGTAGGAATGCCTTTTTTCATGCCAATGACTTTTCGCGTGACGTCATCGATTTTGGAAATTGTGTATACGTAGGCACGACGTTTCTTGGATCGTCCAATCAGAAGCTCCCTTCATTGGCCGGATGTTTCTTTCGTATTCTCTTCTCTTTTTCCGGGACTGTAGAGCAAATTTGTTTTGTAAAACGGCACTTAATAAAAGCGGACTTCCATGCTGCGTAAAGCAAATTCATTTTGTTACATTACAACGCAAAAGCTGCCGCAGTCCAAAGAAATGCAAACGCCAGTGCTCTATTTTTGAAGCCGTAGCCACATAGTAGTCGGATGTGCATCCAATCCATGCCGTTGAGCGCACGCAAAATGGCAGCCTTTGTTTACCTGTGAACAGCTGACAGCCCCTTGCGTGCCCGTAATTGCGGCCCCGCTACCGTCAGATACTGATTGAGGTGAGTAACTATTGCTTGTGTAGTGCTTGCATTGTCGTGTGGTTTTCGCTGCATGTCTGACGTGTGATAATTTCTTCTTTAGGAAGGGCCAAGAAGAATTATCCGTAGCCCCCGAGGTCAAACTTTGCAACATAGTGGATCGAGAACTGTCAAGGCATATTCAATAGGGCACCACCATGACAGAACGATAGCTTCGTCAAAGTTATCGCTGCATCGGTAATACTTCCTGCACTGATACGCTCCGAGAAAGAAGCTGCTACAACATTAAATGTGAGTAGTGACTTCACCTTTTTTTACATTAGTGGTATAAAAAGGCAGAAATGAGTCGTAGTGAGATCTTTATGCAGGCGCTTAGCTTAGACAGAATGTTTGCCTCTAAATTTCTTACTGTGCTGCGGGCAGGCTGCAATTCCCAAGTTGACAAAGAGAAAATGGCAGCAAAAGGGCCGCGGGTGTCGAAAGAGCAGGCGGCTATTCTCGTGCAGTTCATCGAGCAGCACCCATACCTGGCGAGAGCTTCTACAGAGTTCTCGCCACGCATGACTGCTGCTCGAAAAAACGAACTGTGGGAGGAGGTGGCGGCGGTGCTTAACGCACAGGGGCCAGCCGTAAAGACCACCAGCCGTTGGCGCAACCATTGGGCCAAGATGGCCCATAAAGCGAAAAAAGAAGCGGCCAGGGCCGCGAGCGAGAAGAGGTGAGCTTCTAATGATGCTGACAGTAACGTCGTTTCACGTTGTCGTTGTTGTTGTTGCCGTGTTTGCAGGGCTACTGGAGGTGGCAAAGTGGGTGGCGTCGACGGCCGCGTCCTTGACGTCCGTATGAGGACAGGAGGGGTCCTTGTTTCCCCCGCTGAGTACTTCCCCGATAGCGAGGTGCGTACATTGGATTTAAAAAAGTGTTGTTTCTGTGACCTGCTGTGACCTCACAAATTTTCAGCATTACATTGTAAAACAATATTGCAAAATTTTTAAGCCCTTTTTTTTGTCCAAGTGACAATATAGGTTATGTACTCTGAGCAGCAACTTGTGTACATGATGCGCATTGCACACACTGCTCGCAATGTCTGAACACTACTCTGATTGCAGGACGACATAAGTTCAGAGGAAGCTGCAGGGCCCAGCGGTTCCCGCAGACATCCACCACCGACAACTGCCTTCGTGGTGTCGGGCCCTGCAGCTGTTGCTGGGCCAAGTGGCCTTACACGTAAGGCAGTGACCTAGCTATTGTAGTAGCATTGTTGTTTGCTGTTGCTGTATGATCTTGCTATGAAGTAAACTACGTCACTGTGCTGTTATTACCTCTGTGTCCAGCATCCAGCTCTTATTCATGGAGGAGAAATGCAAGACTACAAATGACATGATGTTGTAATAGAGATTCCTTGTGCATGTTATAGGTTACTGCTACCAGCAACTTTCTGTGGCATCTTTTGCTCTAACTACCTGTTTTGTGTATCATTATTGTAGCTATGCAGCTATAATGACATTTCAAAGTGACTGGTTACGACAATCAATCGGTGTAGGTCGGATAACAGTGAATGAGCAGTCTTTGCTTTTGCCTTGCATGAAGAGCCACCGGCTACCCCCCAGGTGCTGCGGCCTACCACCCAGGTGCCGCGGCCTACCACCCAGGTGCCGCGGCCTACCCCGCAGGTGCCGCAGCCAACTACCCAGGTGCCGCCGCCTACCCCTCGAGAGCCACGGGCACCTCGTAGACAGCCCAGGCAGCAGGAACTCGATGGTGCTGTGGTGACGGCTACTGCCGCATATGTTCGCCAGAGCCAGTTAGAGGAAGCCAGAGTTCAAGAGGACACCCGCTTCCGCCAACAACTGCTGGAGCAAAACCGGCAGGTATGTGTAAGGCCACAGATGGATATTTTTCTGCGTATGAAATTGATGAGCGTATGACCTCTCTAAAAATTATATTAATCAGTGAACAAGCATAACGTATACGTGTAGTCCTGTGGTGATATCTTGTACACATTCGCGTGATATAACATGTGTAAATATCTACGCAATTATGTGGCAAAAAGAAAAAAGGGGCGTTGAGTTCAAGGAAGCAGGTATAGCAATGGAATGCGAGGGCACAAGTTTGATGGGCCAGAAAGATATTTCCAGTGTTTGAATATACAATGACAAGACAATAGCCTGCAAATGCGGATGAATGCAACACACGAAGGCCTTGTTACTGAGCTTCTGTAACTAAACTAATTACACGTCTTTGCTAACAGCACCACGAGGCCCACATGCAGAGCCTGCGGCAGCACCACGAGGCCCACATGGAGAGCCTGCGGCACCTCGCGGAGGAGGTGGCGGGAATGCGGGAAGTGCAGTCGCAGCGCCTCGAAGTGCAGCGGCAGCGCCTCGAAGTGGCGCGTCGGTCGCTCGAGACCAACGAGCGCCTGCTTCAGCTGCTGCTGGCTGCACTGGGGCATGGTGGCAGCCAACCCCCTCCGCCCTCACAGGCCCCACATAATTAAAGGATGCAAAGGTAGCATAGGCAAGGAATTTGTAACTTATCTTAAAATTTGCTGTTGTATTAATGATATGAAGGGCAAATATTGCTAGTTTGCAAATAAATAATTGCTGAAGTCACCCTTTAATGCAACCATAAGTAGCATAGCCATTGCAGCATGAATTTTTTCTTCAAGGTTTACTTCAGCCATAAGAGCGTGCACACCGTCAGGCTCACCTGCAAAAGTACCTGTAGGCCTGGTGTGTGCGGGCATTCCGACTGTGGCACTGCAATTTTGAGGTGCCTAGTTATTGTCATGTCAATTTAAGCACGACGCCACACTGCAAGTGTTCTACAATTTAATCCTTGTCATCTAATGGTGAAAGTTTCAGGCCTTACTACAATGTCGAAAGCAACCTGTCAATATACACAGCAAAAAAGAAAAAAAATTTATGAAAATTCCTTGCCTATGCTCCTTCTTTTCATTTGTAATGTTTATTTTTTTTGTTGCATATTTGTTTGTGTCACTACCTACTGAGCTGGAATGTCTCTTTTCTTGCACATCTGTCTCATTATCAAACATTTTGTTGTCATTCAGTAATCTTTCAGGGGCGCGATTTTGTAGGAATTCTATTACTTTTTCTATGCCTTTTGCTGCCATCACTGCGCAGCCATTGGTCGGAAATGACCTGGCCACGCCCATTTTGTCTGTCAATCACGCGACGTCAGGAACCCGCAATAAGTGTAATCGTCATCGTGACGTTGACGCACTTATTATGCGGAGCAAAAGGCACGGATTTTTGGCACGGCCAGAGGCAGGGTCGTTTCCGAAGGCATAAAAAACGTGGCGAGAACTCTGTACGTGGCGAGAACTCTGTAGAAGCTCTCGCCAGGTATGGGTGCTGCTCGATGAACTGCACGAGAATAGCCGCCTGCTCTTTCGACACCCGCGGCCCTTTTGCTGCCATTTTCTCTTTGTCAACTTGGGAATTGCAGCCTGCCCGCAGCACAGTAAGAAATTTAGAGGCAAACATTCTGTCTAAGCTAAGCGCCTGCATAAAGATCTCACTACGACTCATTTCTGCCTTTTTATACCACTAATGTAAAAAAAGGTGAAGTCACTACTCACATTTAATGTTGTAGCAGCTTCTTTCTCGGAGCGTATCAGTGCAGGAAGTATTACCGATGCAGCGATAACTTTGACGAAGCTATCGTTCTGTCATGGTGGTGCCCTATTGAATATGCCTTGACAGTTCTCGATCCACTATGTTGCAAAGTTTGACCTCGGGGGCTACGGATAATTCTTCTTGGCCCTTCCTAAAGAAGAAATTATCACACGTCAGACATGCAGCGAAAACCACACGACAATGCAAGCACTACACAAGCAATAGTTACTCACCTCAATCAGTATCTGACGGGGGCGGGGCCGCAATTACGGGCACGCAAGGGGCTGTCAGCTGTTCACAGGTAAACAAAGGCTGCCATTTTGCGTGCGCTCAACGGCATGGATTGGATGCACATCCGACTACCATGTGGCTACGGCTTCAAAAATAGAGCACTGGCGTTTGCATTTCTTTGGACTGCGGCAGCTTTTGCGTTGTAATGTAACAAAATGAATTTGCTTTACGCAGCATGGAAGTCCGCTTTTATTAAGTGCCGTTTTACAAAACAAATTTGCTCTACAGTCCCGGAAAAAGAGAAGAGAATACGAAAGAAACATCCGGCCAATGAAGGGAGCTTCTGATTGGACGATCCAAGAAACGTCGTGTCTACGTATACACAATTTCCAAAATCGATGACGTCACGCGAAAAGTCATTGGCATGAAAAAAGGCATTCCTACAAAATCGCACCCTAGGACGGCACGCACGCAGAAATAAGCCCGGTCAGGCACGGTCGCGGAGACTGCGAAGGAGCGGAACACCAGTGTTGACGTCACTACGCCGCGGTTTCCGGTCTCCGCTCGCATCGTCATCGTCAGCAGCTGGGCGCGGCGCTCGATGGGGTGGCGGAGCTACACCGCAATTTTAACCGACGATTGCGTCGCTCCTATGTGAAAAATACCCCACAAAATTTTACCTTCATGGTTTATAAGGTTCCCGCATCCGTATATGAGCGTCTTATTGAATTCGACAGACTCGTCAGCTTCCCTTTAAAGCGCGGTGAGTGAACAAGTGAGTGCAGGAGGTAGCGAGCGAGAGAGGGAATTGGTTGGTTGGTCGGTCGACAAAAGGAAAGGGCGAGCCCTTCCTCTCTCCGGGTTGTGCGAGCTCGCGCGGTGCAGCTTGAATCTGTCGCCGTCGCGTGCTGCGTAACGATTTGGAGATGTTTTCTAAAATTGGTACAGCGCAACATACAAAGGAAGAAACAAGCCGAGCTGACTAGAGAAAAGAACAGCTCGCCTTGTTGTATGTTGCCCTGTAACAGTTTTAGAACGCAATACCAGCTCGGCCTATCCTAAACCCTAGGAGATGTTTTAGCTCGTTCTCCGTCAAGTTTGCGTGATGCCAGTCCATACCAGGTCATCGAAGAACCACAGTGTAGCCATTCGCTGCTGCGGTAACTATATAGTATGGATATTTCTATGGGCTGCTCAAACATGCGACGCGCACAATCTTTCGCGGTTTGGCTGATGATGGGGGGGGGGGGGGGGCAAACAATAGAGCCAACTGAAACAAAATAATAAAGCCAAGTATTTTGGCTTACAGTTTTTTATTTAACGAAGAGCAGCGGATTCTTTGGAGTGCCTGCGTGAATTGCAAAGTCTCGCTGGTCGCTGGAACTGAAGAATAGTTCTCTCGAGTACGGCCAACCTATCGCAACCGCAATACATAGAAGCGCCAATAATTACAAGATATTTGCGTCTGCGACCGGCAGCGTTCTCACGCATTTCGGATCTACATTCTTAATCATTTCATGCGTAAAGTTGTAGCGCATAGCCAGGAAGCCAGAGCGAAAATGTAATGCCTATAAGCGTTTTATTTAGATGGCCCAACACTTACTGTGCCAGCCGTAGCCGTCCTGGCGCGTAAGCGGCCCGAATAGCAGGCCGTACTTTTCTCAGCGGCCCAATCTCATAGGCGCGACACGATATAGCCCCGGAATTTTTTTAGACTGGCGTCCTGGCTATTACGCGGCCGCCAATAGCGATCTCTTGATTCTGCGTGACTTGAGGTCCGAATTGTCTTCGTAACAGGCGGTTTCCTGAATGCGTGGCCTTCCTGCGTCCTGGCTATAGAGGTGTCTATCTGAAGCGACGAAAAATATTTTGTTTTTAGAGTTAACGGTTGTTCTACTGGGCATTTGGATGTTATACACGCTTGTTTATCATGTACATAATCTACGCACAATTATTACTCTTTGATGTCTATCACAGAAAATGCACCACAAACATACAGGCTTCGAACTCGCGTACATTGAATCAACAGCACCACATAGGCTAACTGCTACACCACGCCACGCTACGTCCGAGAACGGAAAAGAACGGAGTTATATAAGCACCGTGGGAATGCTGCAGGTTCTAGAACATTAGTGTGGGAGGATTTCTTATACTGCACTGCAGCCTTTCCTGACACACCAGTAAGCAATTAACGTCTTTCATGACGTTCGTGAAAGCGTGTAGAAGGTTGGCGAAGTTACTGATGGAAGCGTGCTTCGCCCGAATTCGCGCGCATGTTGAAAAATACAACGTTTAAACATACACTGTGCACGGGCACATCAGCAAAATATCAAGAATATTTACTTTGACATTCTGGGTGTTTTACAAGTCTGATATTTACCCATTTCAATCTACATGTTGCCGGTGATATTATTGATACATAGAGATTGGAACCTTCATATGAATGCATCAGACTTGACGTACGTTGTCCGAAAACCTAACGAAACTGACTGCTGACAGGGTGCCAGGGTTCCGTACACGTTATCCGTGGACTATTTGCAGGTCGTGGGCTGCCGTGCTACGATGGTTTTGATAGCGAACGGCAAGATTCTCTAGCCGCACAGCATGGGCTCGGGACCAATTTCTGGAAGCAGCCTCACAATAGTGAAGCCAGTTAACGATGTACAAGCGGCCACGTTCTATGTAGCGACGCTGGCAGCCCTTCACCAGCGATGGCCGCCGGGCCGGGCGTGGACATCGTCACTATACCCTTTTCGGAATATATCGAAGCAGTAGCCGACGGCGCAGCAGAACTTACTGCCGAAGCTCGCAAACCACATTGTTTTGTTACCGTTGTTGGCGTTTGACCCTCTCCTCGAAAGAACTCTACAGTAAGAAGAAAATACGATCATATTCGTAGTGTTGTCAGCTACGATGCGAGCACGGCGGAGGAGCTGTTCCGTTCGGCGTGCACTGCATCTGAACTTCGTTTTTGTGGGAACTGTCTTTCGTGCATGCTAAATGTTTGACAGTAGGCGTCGCTTCTCCTGAAATGTGTAGCTTGCCAATTCCATCATGCATTCTTTTGCCTGGAATAGAAAGTATAGCGGACGTTTCCGTCGCCGGTGACAGCGATGATCTGGCGCAGACTGCATGCATCCTTCGCGGTCGCCTTGGAAAGCTGGCGGGTTCGCCTTGCGCCATTCTGAGGAGGAAACGAGCAGCATTTTCACTATATGTTTCTTGAATGTAGTTGTCCGGCCTAGCACTTTCTACATAGTCTGAAGCGCAAATCATATAAAAGAATATAATTTGTACATTAAAGAGCGTCTGAGAAAATTTAATAACCCTTCGATTAGGAGGAAACGTAACCTAAAATTTTCAAAAATCTTGTTGTTGTGCTTTCATTCAACAACGCATGATTGAGATAATCATCCACTACACACTGTAAACGCAAAGACTCGCGATAAGATTTCCATGCTTGTTTCTATTAGGAACAGTAGCGCATATGTGTACATTGCTCTACGATCCCTTGCCTACATGCCGGTGGATATGTGCCCATTCTTGACTAAAACAACAGGATCGGTATCTGTCACTGTTTCATAATTGGTATAGAATCATTACATATATATAAGTATGCGTCGTAGTTGTCTGTGTACACGCCTGTTGCCACCATTCTTCTCTCGACAAGCATCATACATCGCTTAAAGAAGGGAATTGCGCTAAAGAAAGACACGGACGAGTAAGGACATGGACGGGCGCAATCCTTGCTCGTCCGTGTCTTTTTTTTAGCGCAATTCCCTTCTTTAAGTATGTACGACCGACTCGCCCAACAACGTGCTCTCATCATACATCGCCTTCGTTCTTGCGCGCTTGTTGCGTCGACGTCCCACATAGCGCATATACGTCTGATTTGGTTATTTACATTTTGGCGAAGCTTGTGAAGGGTGCCGGGCGGCTAAATAAACTGTCTATGAGATGAAGGCTGTTATTTACACAGTACATAAACATGAACATTGCATGTGACTAAAAGTTGCATAGGATTAAAATTTTATACTCTGCTTTATTTAGAGCTGAGATACAGGCTAACGTAAAAGATAAGGAGATGGAAACAATCTCATTCATTGTTTCTTAGAGCACGCTCTATAATTTCTCAAACGAAACTTAAGTCTTAAAACGAATATTGCACATTTCGCATAATGAAACCTAACCAATCAACTAATCGCACTTCAAGAAAATCTTACTCTCTGCAAACAAAGACAAAGGATGCGCCGCGGTCTCGTTTCTCTAAAGTGTACACTTGGGTATCTTATGCAACACACGATATATATGTATATATATATATATATATATATATATATATATATATATATATATATATATATATATATATATATTATTTATTTATTTATTTTTATTTATTTATTTATTTATTTGTGTGTGTGTGTGTGTGTGTGTGTGTGTGTGTGTGTGTGTGTGTGTGTGTGTGTGTGTGTGTGTGTGTGTGTGTGTGTGTGTGTGTGTGTGTGTGTGTGTGTGTGTGTGTGTGTGTGTGTGTGTGTGTGTTTTATCGCGCACAAAGGTAAATGAGGGGCCGCTTATTGTTATTCAGCTTCAATATATATTGAGAAGCAACGGTTTTGGACGCTTTTATTCCAAAAGCAGGAGCTAGCGTGCCGGCAAAGAAGATACGAAACTATTGTGATGGTTCTGGACAAGTGAGAAAGATGACGTTCATAATATAAATGCGCGCACTAATTGCCCCAGTGGACGGAAGCGACTAGCCTGGCCGCAAACTAAGTTAGCGTGCGTGCGTGCGCGCCCGCGCGTGTGTGTGTGTGTGTGTGTGTGTGTGCAAAACAAGCGGCAAAGCGTGCTTAAGTGTTAGGGCAAGCACGACGGATACGAGAGGGTGTTGCAATGTTTTCGAAAGAAAGCAACTGTGGTACTTGTTAATGATGTGCTTCTACAGACCGCTGTTTGAGATGCCACATTGGAAAATGTGAAAACGTTTCAAGCCTCGCTTAGAAATGCACACTGCTTTTACAGAGCCCGAGCAGAAGTTTATAAATAGGATACCTGCAACTCGGCGTTCAATTAGTTTCGAGCAATGCACAATGTTTTGGAGGAACCGCTGCAAAAAACCTATTACTCGACTCTTTTTAAGAACCACTGGAAAACATGTCTCTCTGCTCAATCTGAATTCGCCCTCCTTAATTGACCTTTGGCCGCCATTGGAATATGAACCTGGCAACGTTTAACACTAGAACGTTATCTAGTGAGGCGAGTCTAGCAGTGCTATTGGAGGAATTAGAGGGCAGTAAATGGGATATAATAGGGCTCAGTGAAGTTAGGAGGCCAAAAAAGGCATATACAGTGCTAAAAAGCGGGCACGTCCTGTGCTACAGGGGCTTAGCGGAGAGAAGAGAACTAGGCGTCGGATTCCTGATTAATAAGAATATAGCTGGTAACATACAAGAATTCTATAGCATTAACGAGAGGGTGGCAGGTCTTGTTGTGAAACTTAATAAGAGGTACAAAATGAAGATTGTACAGGTCTACGCCCCTACATCCAGTCATGATGACCAGGAAGTCGAAAGATTCTATGAAGATGTGGAATCGGCGATGGGTAGAGTGAAAACTAAATACACTATACTAATGGGCGACTTTAATGCCAAGGTAGGCAAGAAGCAGGCTGGAGTCAAGGCAGTGGGGGAATGTGGCATAGGCACTAGGAATATCAGGGGAGAGTTATTAGTAGAGTTTGCGGAACAGAATATTATAAGGATAATGAATACCTTCTTCCGCAAGCGGGATAGCCGAAAGTGGACGTGGAGAAGCCCGAACGGCGAGACTAGAAATGAAATAGACTTCATACTCTGCGCTAACCCTGGCATCATACAAGATGTGGACGTGCTCGGCAAGGTGCGCTGCAGTGACCACAGGATGGTAAGAACTCGAATTAGCCTAGACCTGAGAAGGGAACGGAAGAAACTGGTACATAAGAAGCCGATCAATGAGTTAGCGGTAAGAGGGAAAATAGAGGAATTCCAGATCAAGCTACAGAACAGGTATTCGGCTTTAACTCAGGAAGTGTTGAAGCAATGAACGACAATCTTGTGGGCATCATTAAGGAGTGTGCAATGGAAGTCGGTGGTAACTCCGTTAGGCAGGATACCAGTAAATTATCGCAGGAGACGAAAGATCTGATCAAGAAACGCCAATGTATGAAAGCCTCTAACCCTACAGCTAGAATAGAACTGGCAGAACTTTCGAAGTTAATCAACAAGCGTAAGACAGCAGACATAAGGAAGTATAATATGGATAGAATTGAACATGCTCTCAGGAACGGAGGAAGCCTAAAAACAGTGAAGAAGAAACTAGGAATTGGCAAGAATCAGATGTATGCGTTAAGAGACAAAACCGGCAATATCATTACTAATGTGGATGAGATAGTTCAAGTGGCTGAGGAGTTCTATAGAGATTTATACAGTACCAGTGGCACCCACGATGATAATGGAGGAGAAAATAGTCTAGAGGAACTCGAAATCCCACAGGTAACGCCGGAAGAAGTAAAGAAAGCCTTGGGAGATATGCAAAGGGGGAAGGCAGCTGCGGAGGATCAGGTAACAGCAGATTTGTTGAAGGATGGTGGGCAGATTGTTCTAGAGAAACTGGCCACCCTGTATACGCAATCCCTCATGACGTCGAGCGTACCGGAATCTTGGAAAAACGCTAACATAATCCTAATCCATAAGAAAGGGGATGCCAAAGACTTGAAAAATTATAGACCGATCAGCTTACTGTCCGTTGCCTACAAACTATTTACTAAGGTAATCGCAAATAGAATCCGGAACACCTTAGACTTCTGCCAAGCAAAGGACCAGGCAGGATTCCGTAAAGGCTACTCAACAATAGATCATATTCACACTATCAATCAGGTGACAGAGAAATGTGCGGAATATAACCAACCCTTATATATAGCTTTCATTGATTACGAGAAAGCATTTGATTCTGTCGAAAGCTCAGCAGTCATGGAGGCATTACGGAATCAGGGTGTAGACGAGCCGTATGTAAAAATACTGAGAGATATCTATAGCGGCTCCACAGCCACCATAGTCCTCCATTAAGAAAGCAACAAAATCCTAATAAAGAAAGGCGTCAGGCAGGGAGATACGATCTCTCCAATGCTATTCACAGCATGTTTACAGGAGGCATTCAGAGACCTGGATTGCGAAGAAATGGGGATAAAAGTTAATGGAGAATACCTTAGTAACTTGCGATTCGCTGATGATATTGCCTTACTTAGTAACTCAGGGGACCAACTGCAATGCATGCTCACTGACCTGGAGAGGCAAAGCAGAAGAGTGGGTCTAAAAATTAATCTGCAGAAAACTAAAGTAATGTTTAACAGTCTCGGAAGAGAACAGCAATTTACAATAGGCAGCGAGGCACTGGAAGTCGTAAGGGAATACATCTACTTAGGGCAGGTAGTGACTGCGGATCCGGATCATGAGACGGAAATAATCAGAAGAACAAGAATGGGCTGGGCTGCGTTTGGCAGGCATTCTCAGATCATGAACAGCAAGTTGCCATTATCCCTCAAGAGAAAAGTGTATAATAGCTGTGTCTTACCAGTACTCACCTACGGGGCAGAAACATGGAGGCTTACGAAAAGGGTTCTACTCAAATTGGGGACGACGCAACGAGCTATGGAAAGAATATTGATAGGTGTAACGTTAAGGGATAAGAAAAGAGCAGATTGGGTGAGGGAACAAACGCGAGTTAATGACATCTTAGTTGAAATCAAGAAAAGAAATGGGCATGGGCAGGACATGTTATGAGGAGGGAAGATAACCGATGGTCATTAAGGGTTACGGACTGGATTCCAAGGGAAGGGAAGCGTAGCAGGGGGCGGCAGAAAGTTAGGTGGGTGGATGAGATTAAGAAGTTTGCAGGGACGGCATGGCCACAATTAGTACATGACCGGGGCTGTTGGAGAAATATGGGAGAGGCCTTTGCCCAGCAGTGGGCGTAACCAGGCTGATGATGAATTGACCTTTTCATGCTCCCTTCCTTATCACGTAGTAAGCAAGAAGAGGACAAAGAATGACAAATTACGACAGAGCTCATCTTACGAATACTGTCGGCGGTTATACGACTAGCATTCGAGCAAAGTAGCGACAAAGTATTCGTCTGGCCACTTTTACTTAATATGTGTCAAGGTCATGCTCAGAGTTTTGTTCTTTCGGCTATACTCAACATATTCCGGCATGCGCTCGCGCGCCTAGGTCGGCCATTCGCATGGTGGCATGACGACGACTCTATCATGTCGTCGCAGTGAAGATGTAATGACGACGAAGGACTGACGCAGACAGAACGACAAAAGCACTATAAAGACCATGGCATGACAACAGTGAGCTGTCGATTCTTGAATCATGAAGCTTGTAGAACGACGACAGCGTGATGACAACGGTATGACAACAGATGCAGGAGCGTCTGTCCGACGATGACGCAATGAAAAAGATGTCATGACAACGGCGGCATAATCATGAATGACTGACGGCAGTGTAGGGAAGTGAGGCAGCTGCTAACATTCGGACGCATTAGCTCAGCAGGCAAACCACGACGAAAGGGGGGTGAGCTGCTGCAGAGGCAAGTGCAGATCGGCAGGCATGACGACCACGCAATGTGGTAATTGAAAAACTAGGATTATTAACTCGGTAATAATTTAATGTTATACTGTATGCATATTGCAGACAAATAATGTCATACCGGTCGTCGGCGGCCTGCCTTACCGGCCTGGTCTCCCGTAGTAAAATGACGCCGTGCTTCGCTGTCTTCTTGCTCACCCCGTAAATGCTGAGACCTCAGCTGAAATCGGTTTTTGCAGTGTCCAAAACAAGCGGACCGTTGGAAGACACAAGCCTTTCCATCAATCGCCCGCTCATACCGTTCAGGCATGAGAACATGATCCAATAAGGGCCAGAGTTTAAGCGACCAGACATGGCCTCGAAAATACGCAGGGGAAAATGTGCAAACGAAATTATTCGTGACTGATGGGCAGAGCCCAGCGTGAACCGACCACGAGACGCACACACACTAGTCCGCACCCGTTTTTGGGAACTGCTCAAGGTCTGCTGCATGCGGAAGAATTGCTTGTACGGTGCGCACGCAAAGTGACTGTCAGTTAACACTGCGTCGGCCGGGCGAGACTACATTCCCGAGGTGCTGTCGGCGTCATTGCCACGCAATGACTGCAGTCGGCCCGGGCGCTCGTTTTTGTATTTGCACTTCTCGGACAGCCCTCCTTGCCCGGCTCATCCGCATCCAAGACCCAACAGTCACAAAAACAGAAGAGAGAGCCACAGCATGCTTTTTTCGTGAACCTCCTCCTCCCCTCTCCCCATGAAGAAGGATCCCACTCGTGTTTACAAACGACTTCGAATGTTAGAACAAGAGAGCACTCATAAAAATGAGTATGTGAGGAGTTCATGTAAGAAAAATAAAGTAAGGGTAAGGAAAAAATGTTATATAAAATAAAAATATAATTGTAAGAGACATCTTTAAACAAAAAAAAAGATTCAGAGCAATCACCAGCCACATGCAAATTAAACAGTAAACATAATTCACTTGCGCTATAAAACGGTTCAGTGTCTCTGTCGTAAGCAGCGACGCTACTGAGAAAGTACTAGTTTGGAAATGACCTGCAGTCGAAGCAAACTTTGGTCTCGTCCGAGCTTTGGGCTTGGCGCACTGAATTACCCGTCTCAATCTCACAGACACGATCACACGTGGCAAGCCTCCCGTCAGCACGCGAACCGCACTTGCGCACATCACGACGACTGTCACGCTCTTTCTTTTTTTTTATATTCGTCAAGAGACTCGTCCTGCATCAAAGTGTCACATTCTTTTCGGTTTGGTCCACTAGATTGGGATCAGGTTGGAGTCGGTGGGTTACATACCAGACGTCTTTGATTCCCTGCTGCGCGCCTAAGCCTTTATTTACATGAAGTATTGGCTCAATTTAGAATGTCACAAAGCGGGCGAGACTGGTTAGCTTACCAGTTGCAAACTCTCAATTGTGGCAGTCAGAGCAGGAGAGTAAGCGCTTTTTTTCATGCGAGAATTTCTTTGGCCAAAGACAACGGCGGCAAACTGTCCCCCATGAGGGCTTGACGTCGAGGTTGCCCGCCGTAGTGTCGACCTCACACTACTTAAAAGCTCGGACTTCAAACACTTCCGGACAACGAGTTCCGTACAACCTTCCGGAAAGCCTTTCGCCCTCCTGTGCAAAACACCATCGAATAACCGAAAGCTCCATGAAGTCCTTTTAACTTTTTCTGACACTTGTATTTACATACAAAACGAGTTCGCACCCTGGTCGTCGGCCTGCCTGAATGGTCTGGTTTACTATGGTGAGGTGGCACCGATGGCTGCTGTCTCCTTGCCCACCCCGAAAAGATTGGTACATTCTTCTTAAATTGCTTTGTGCAGCATCCAAAGGACACGCGGACCGCTGGGCGAAACAGGCCTCTTCATTATTCGACTACTCAGAACAATCAGGCAAGCCTACGTGATCCAATAGGCGCCAGAGTTTAAGCGCCCCGACATGGTCTCGAAAAGACGCAGTGAACTAATCAATCAAAACTAAATCAATCAGAACTAGTATGAATGATGGATAGAATCGATCGCGAACCAATAGCCACACGTACACGCGCTCGTCCCCACAACTTTCCGGATCCCTCAAGTTTGCTGCGGGCATAAGAATTCCCTGGACGTCGCTCACTCATAGCGACTGTCCGTTAGGACTGTTTAGGCAAACCGAGAGCACATGCCCGAGGTGCCATCGCGGTCACTCGCACGCAAAAGCTCGAGTCGCCAGTGGCGCTCGTCTTCGTGTTTCCATGTTTCCGACACAGCTCCCCGCCCGGCTCCTTCGCTTCGATAGAGAGCCAATTGACACCAAAAGAAAAAAAAAGCACACCCGGTATACTTTCTTCGGGGGAAAAGATGATTGCTGCAGAATGACAAGAAAGAACTGACGTCGATGGATCAACGAAGGCGATTTGACAACTACGGCATGACCACAGTAAAATGGTTAATGAAGCAATGGCGATGGCGATGGCGATGGTAAAAGGCTGCGTAACGATGACTGTGTGACGGCGAGGGCTAATAACGACGACATGACCAAACTGGTATGTCAAAGTTAGAATTACCATGGTGAAACGATCACGACTGTATAACAACGGCGCACTCGCGACGTTGACATGAGAAAAAATTGAGCACAATGAGATGACGACGGGCCTATGCTGACGACGGCACGACAACAAACTGTATGAAACCTGTATGACGACGTAGACGCCACGATGATGACGTGACGACGATCTGATAACGGACGCGGGATAGCGACTGCCTTACGAGGGATGCCTGAGTAACTGTCTGAAGATGACTGCGTGGCAATGGCGGTGTAATCACGATTGATTCACGACAGTATGATTACAACGGAATGACAAAGAAAGATCGACGTCATTGGAACGATGGAGGCGTTATGACGAGGATGGCATGATGACAATGGGAGGACTTTACTGAAGCGATTACGTTGGCAAAGCGACCGCGTGACGACGATGACGTGACGACGACATCGTGGTGCCTGCATGATGAGAGTTAGATGAATAAACTGCAATGACGACAATGGAACGACCTTTACGGCATCACGGCGGCGCTGTGACTGCGAATGCAGCCGACTGTATGACGACGATGGCGTGAAAAACGACGGCATGACAGGGGCCGGCTGACAAAGCAGGACTGACCGCAATGTAACGACCTCGACGGCATCACAACCACGTGCACATACTTAGACATAGAAGTTGTGACGACGGCGGCATGACGAGAGTCAGATCACGAATGTGGAATGACGATGATAGGCCGATCACGACGGAAATAGATGGATATATAGATAGGCTGAAAACGATTGAATTATGCAACGAAAGCTAATCACAATAATAAGTATAATAATGTGCGCCAAACATTGGGCTTTTCAATTGGTTTTACTCCCTTTCTACATTATTTACCATCAACACCATCAGTAAATAGCATGAAGGCATCAAATTATCCTATGCTTTGAAATTTGGTCTTCACTCGGGCATGAAATCCACTTCAATGTTAAACGCGATAACTCGGCGTAGAAGGTGTGACGACGACGGTATGAGAAGAGTAGGGCCACGAAGCTTGAATGAAGACGATTGACGGACCACGATGGCATTAACCACCCGCATTTATCAAACGGTTCAAGCTGGTAGGCAACATAGGGCACTGGGTAGACGAAAGAGGATAGATAGATAGATAGATAGATAGATAGATAGATAGATAGATAGATAGATAGATAGATAGATAGATAGATAGATAGATAGATAGATAGATAGATAGATAGATAGATAGATAGATAGATAGATAGATAGATAGATAGATAGATAGATAGATAGGCTAACACGACCAAAGGAGGCAAAGAAAGCCAATCAGATTAATAAATATAACGTGCGGTAAACGGTGCGCTTTTCACGTGGTTTCACACACTTTCCACCATGCTTACCATCAACACGGGCAGTAACTGGGGTGAATGTAAGAAATCATCCTCAGCTTTGAAATTTATTCATCACTCGGGCGCGAACTCTACTTGAATGTGCAGCGTGCTAACAATCGAATGTTTTATACATTGCACAAGTTGTCACGACGACAGAACGCTGCGCTTCTTGTGCAGTTGGTTTACATTCGTTTCGAGAAGCACCTATGAGCGCTGTGAGAACCGGAGTAGAGCTGCCAGAGAATTCGACAAAAACAAGGTTTTATTCACTGAACTCTGTGTGGGGTAGCTACTAGAGAAATGATACGAATTATTTGACTCGGCAAGCAGTTCAAACCTGTCAAATATTAGCTTGTTTCAGGCCTTCCGTAAGTGTGCACCAGGTGCCCTTCAGCAAACTGCAGAATATTCAATGGTGCAGGGCAGACGGGCATAGAAAACACACGCTACGGAGCCGCGAATTCCCAAGAAAATCTTGATAAAATAAAAAAAAAACGTTTTAAGCACAGCCAAGAAATACATTGGACATTGTCTTCGAAAACACTTTGATGACTCCGGCTTCGCAAGCAAAAATTAAACAAAAGTGCAAACTGCCCGCAAACGGGGTAGATGACGTCAATGTTTTTCGACGTCTGAGACACCCAGATGGGCACATTGTTGCTAACTAAAGGTAAACGCTTTAAATACAAAGGAAGTCAGAGGGCTGAAGAACGGGTCATAAGAAGAAAGCAAAAACAAAAAAAGCGCCAAGAACGTAAAAAAGAGTCGTCTTCTACTGCGCGCCCGCCATGAAACGTCCAAACAACACGCGTCAGTATTTTAGAGTGCGTCATACGCCAGAACAAGGCACGTAGACGAAGTGCCAGTTGCACTGCTGACGCCCTCATACAAAGAGCGCCATCGCTTTGCAAAAGACAGCGAGCACATTTCAAGGCATTGAAAGGTCCAGGCAAGAAGAATATTGTCTGACACTGATAAACATATTGTGTACGTTCACACTTGTGGCGTGGTAAACATCGCGCGTGATTTCGGTCCTTTCCAGCCCCCACTTATCGGGTGAAGAATGTGCACTTCTTCTTGGGATTCATTTTTGATCCGTACGGGCATTGAAAAGCCCGCGCAAATGCCTCCGAATTGCTCACAGCCTTGTTGCAGTCCACCGTGTGCGGACCCACGGCTCCGGGAAGGCTGCACGTCATGTAGCACAAAGTCATGAAAAACACCTGATCACCCGAGAGATTCCGGGAAATACCCTGCGGACTGTCGTCGTCGCTTTCGCTGATGGAACGCCTGTACGCTGCGTAGGCCACTTCGAGCGCGGGAATCTCGGGAAAGACGCTGGTCCTGGAGCCGGGTCGGGTCGGATAGGTGGGGGAGTCGACGACGGGAGCCTCCTCTGCAGTCGCCAGGGAGCCGTCCCGGACTTCGAAGGCTCGAGAAGCGGCGCTGTAAAGGTGAGTAGTGTAACATTTGATAGTTATAACAAAACGGAGGTGCCGCGTCAATAGCGCACTAAGTAAGACAGGACATTTTAGATTGTCGTTGGAATTATTCAGTAAGCACTTTCGGAAAAGCGGAAAAATCGGAAAAAATTCTTGTAGAAAACATCCAGTTCTGAATATTGTGGACGGAGCAATGCGCTTTTAGATAACTTCTACAATGTGAAGTTCGTATAGTGTTTGGGGGGCTTCACTCTGTAAACATTTCCCAGCTTTTACAACATGCAGTCGGCCGTACTTGAGAGCATATCGCGATATCAAAGTTCTTCAGTCATAAATCAGTTCAGAAACAAGCTCTTCCAGTTCGATTGTCAATATACGCGAACATCCGTGTATCGTTACAGGTAAAAGGATCTCCTGACCCATTCTAGAAATTTCTTCGCACAGTTACCTACAAACGCTAGCTTAGTTCAAACAACCTTGTCATGGCCAACGATGGCGCATCGCCATGAGCTGTAACTTGGCGAAGTAGCAAAAATAATGGGTTGATTATGCCCATAATATTAGGAAAGTAGTCTATCTGCGTTGTTCTGGAATAACCTGCCATGTAAAAGTGAAAATCATCACATTCGTAAAATTAGGCTAAAGAAGCTTACGGGGACAAAAAGGAGTCGCCGAAAGTGCCGTTTGGATGCCACCGCAGTCCCTGTTTGTCCATGGATGCGACGAGATTCACCGCCATGGAGAATCCGAGTCCTCCGTAGAACATAGCTTTGGTCCCGTCGGCGTAGTAAAGGGGCGGAGTAACGGCACCCACAGCTACCTTCACTGCGCCACTTGCAGCATCGTATAAGAGGTACGGCAGTTCGTAGTTGACCGGGTAGCTCAAGACGTCGATATTGGCACTCGTATGGTACGTATCAGCGGCAGACCGACTCGATTGGATCCAATATTCTGCAAACGGCAATCCGGCGCTCGGAAAAGTCGCGTACATGCGATCGAGTGCCTCGTTCTCCAGGAAATGCTCTGGGGGCCACAGCTGCAGGCGTGTCGAAGCCAGCTTCACGGCGGCAAGTTGTCGGTTCTCGGCATCCAGCCAGTCTGTGGTGTTGGCCAAAGCGATGGCGGTTGTAACCAGGTGGTCGAAGTTTGCAGAGATGACGGCGCGTTCCTGTCTTGAGAAACGCGACACAGAGGTGAGAGCAACCACCAGGAGTCGGTAGGCGGTCTCGACAAAACGTTCGCAGAAGTATGGCCGGTAAAGTATGACGCCTTGGTCGTACCGGTACTTCAGCAGCTGCAAATCTACTGCCGGTGCCAGGAGCTGCACGCAAGACCAAGCAATCACGGACAGCAGCTGGGTGTCCGTGTACGAGGCCATCACGGCCGCCATGGTCTGGAAGAAGTTTTTGTCGGCTATGAGAACCTGGTCGTTGGATTCCATCTGAGGCTGAAGCTCTAATTGCCTCAATGCCCGTAGCCACTGCTTCGAGTCCAGAGGAGGAGTGTAGACTCTAATCTTGGCGATTGGCACCAGTAGTTGTTGGACACCAAGTGGAATAGGAGTCTTCTAAGGACGTCCCCTTCCAACACCATGGTTGTCTCAATGTGCGTCTGGTTTATCGTCGCGTCCTTGTCAGAGCTTCCCTTGAGGATGTAGAAGAACGCAGCCCAGTACTTCGCGTATCCACCGGTATTTTTGATCGTGAGATGATGCTGGTACATTAGCGGTACAAGTGGGCCTGGATCTAAAGTCAAACGCCAATTCGGTGCGGGTCCCAAGCGCAGTAGTCTCAATTGAAAGAATAGTGAAACCTGCCACTTGAACGCGAGCGTTATCAGTACATCGAGGGCGCTGGTGTCAATTGACTCTGGCTCTTCCGGCCACGACAGTCTACACTCCTTTAGGAACTTCCAGAAGATCGCCACGTTCGAGCCGTACTGTTTACTGTCGCCCATGCATGTGGCGTACATGACTAGCGGCTTGCGGCCAACCCGAATTATCTTGGCGCCTTCTGTAAGAATATTTTTGAACAGTGGGAACCAAGATTTCCGTACGTCATCCATGGCTGAGTTAGAGTGCTCAAGGTACCCCTTTGGTGGGGACCAAGCGGAACAGACGTAAGCCCCGAAGTTTCGGCAGGGATCGAGGCTGCTGTTTAGTTTATACGAAAGGCGCCAGGCATGATCGACGCAATCTTTGGTCTTGCAGTACAGCTTTGTCGGAGCAGTTTCTTGCTCTCTTCTGAACAGGATGACCACGGCGGCTGTTACGGTTGTGACTATGAAAATGAAGATGGGCGTGAGGAGGATGTGCTCCTTTGTGATAGGTACCCCTGCTACTCTGACCACTATCCTTGAACCGCGCTGCCCCTGTAAAATGAAGCACGAAAGAAATATCTCACTTATTCGTGATAACCAAATTACGTGCTGAGAAAAAGTGAGGGCGCGTGTATGTTACCAGAAAGAAGGCACATGCGCTTTTCAATTTATTTTTTGCTTTCTTTACGTGAATATTCCGACACCTGCCGTTCGGGCATGAAGGAAATCCGAGAAACATTGATAATGACGCAGGCCAGTGGTTGTTCTGACCTTTCATTATGCAGATTTGCCTGATTTTGCTGAGGAACCATAGCATCTGTTATATTGTAAAATACGCTGTCGAGGTTACCCAGGAAAACCGGGCTTATGCGTTGACAATACTTGGTATTTATAGCTCGCTATTCGCCTCCCCTGTGACAGAATTGCGTGCCGCTATGGTGAAGGGGCTTGTCGTGCAAGGATCTATAGGTCACAATTTCAGTGCTTGCATGCGGCAGCGGTATCTTGCCAGTGATTTCTGGAACGAGCCAGCGAACGTAACCATAGCGCTGAGCTTCTGCTTGTCGTGTACTTACAGCCAGTGTTTGCTCGACTCAGCTGTCGCGTCAGCAAACCAACAGTAGCTGTGCTGTTCGCGGTGACATAATGGAGACTAGGGTCGAGATTTAGGTGCCGTAGCACCAACGCTGTGGTTTCAGCCGTTATGGTTTGGCACGACGTGCTTGATTATGCACTCCCAACTTCGAGCACTTCCAGGTAGTGCGTCGCACGCGCTGTGGTGCTTTTCACACAAGCATCTTCGATCGGAGGTATTTTTGAGGCACAGGATTGAGAAAAAAAACACGACATTTTGTTACTGCAAGCCCCGTTGCCCTCCAACTGAAAGGAGCAGTCGGTATTCTAGTCCTCGCAATTATGACACCGGTCACTGAAGTTCCACAGTGTGGAGCGAAGTCCGAATAAAGTTAGGCTGTCTCGCGATTTCCATGCTCGAAACATTTTCTCTTGTCATTCCGTACATATGTACCTCAAAGAAAAAACATCGACGGATAGTGTTCACTGTGGTAATCGGTATAAGCAAGCTTTGTATGTGGTTTTATTATTAATTAATTTGTTTATTTATTTATTTCATTACCCTCAGGGCCCGAGGGCATTACACGGCATTGCTTTGATTCACGATAATTAGCGGTGATGTTGGCGGCGAGTGCGTAAGTTCTTCAGTGTTTAGACCAATACCAGAGTGGAGAGTTGGTGTTGCACGTTACCCGGTGTGCGCCGCTGCAATTTCTCTGCGTACTCCACAGAATACACAGGGAGACGTGTTTGCTTGATACGTTGTTGCGCGTCATTGTATATAATGCCTGAGAGGACTGATCATTATCATTGCTTCGCATGGCAGATCGCATCGTGGCAGAAGTGTTAAATGGCGTTATAGAGCTGCGCGTAATTCAAATATAATTGCATGTATGCATTGCATACATAGATTCGGCGTCTGCACCACGTTTCACTGCGTAGCGAAGACGCTCCTGATTCGCGTGACCATTCCTTCGGGCCTGGGTGTCCTCGAAGCTGAGTGCATGCTTTGCAGCCATTTTGCTGGCGCGTGTTTTACTGCTCCTTCTGCATTCCTGGCGAGCATGCTGTCGAGACGCTTAAGACGCCAGCTCCGAGGATTCTCTTCAGGCTATGGACGGTTGTAATGTTTACACTATCAGAGCACGGCACGTGACCTCCACTGCTCAGCACCTGCATTTCTGTCGGATAGGAAAGCAAGCGTAGCATCTGCCACACGCACAAACCGTTCAACGCTGTCACAGCGGTGCCAGTCGGGATTCGCGGAGGGGAGCGCCATCTGGTAGTGTTGCAAGAAACCCAGCGGCAGGGATGGCACGACCATCACAGCAACGCCCGTAAAATCGTGAGAAGAGGGAAAGAAATCTTCGCTTTACAAAGAAAAAAAAACGAGACGGCGAGACAAGGCATCGGGTGATGTAGGGAGCTGTAGCAACACTGACATACTTCGTTGATTCTTGACCTCTGCGTCACCTGCGCCGCGGGACGGCCTGGGATTGCCATATTGTGGGCCTTTTTTTTCTATGTGCGGACACGGTAGTGGGGAAAGTAGCCCTTCACAGCTTCGCTGTAAAACTGAATTAATTCACGTCCCCAAAGGTTTCAGGAAACGTCATCCGCTGTGCCTCTTTTTCGGGATTTTGCTTCCCACATCTTATAAGTTGGCGGTAAGCTTAACTCCCTAATCTAGCTGGTGGCGGTAAGTACCTTTACAAAGGCTGTCACCACCCTGAAACAGAGCTTGCATGTAGGTTCTGTTGGCATGCGCGGAGGCTAGTGCCACCTGGTAGCGTTGCATGAATCCCAGCGGCACGCGCGGCAAGACGATCGCAGCAGCAGCGCCCGAAAAGGCGTAAGAAGAGGCACATAAAAAGCTTCGCTTTGAAAATTACAGCCCAGGATTCGCAACTCCGCGACTCCCATGATATGTCGCGCATTGCAACAACTATATGTGACACCTTTTCGATTGCTGAGCCTGTGCACTACGGCGTGAACGCGGAAAAGAAACAGCTCGCTCACGTGTTCCGAGTCCCAGACCGAAGACTTGCTTCCTCGTCGCTTGGCCCGCTGCTCTGCAATGCGGGCTCTGTTCAACGTCTCGAGACCTCTAATGAAGGGCGAGAACGAAGGTTCGCGCTGGGACCCCGAGTCTTGCGTCGACGACTTTCCTGAGTGCCCGCTTCTCGAGACGGCGTCGATGGGAACCGCCAGAGTGACGGTAGAGCCGGAGCGTGTCCTCGCCTTAACCGTACCAGGCGGTAGCTTTGCACTGCGTACTTCGGCCGTCAGGGTTCTCTCGGCTGCTTTGTTGTTCGATGTGGAAGATGTCGCAGCGGCTGTGATTGACCGAGCACCGGCAACAGACTCTAGTGCCTGTGTCGGCTGCGATGTGTAGCGTTCTCTTGGAGGAGGCTGGCCTTCGGCTTCGGCGACTGCTCGAGCTTTTGTTGGACGCCCATCGGTGGTTCCTGGTTCTACCGAAAAAGGAGGAAATGGAGCTCCGAGAAGATGCGCGTCCATAGGAGCTCGCGGAGTTTCTTCGAGCACGAGGTCGCCTGTTGCTCTTATCGGCTTGATGCTGAGAGCTCGGAAGCATCTCTTATTTGCTTGCTGTGGTCGCAAATCGCAGAGCCCAAGATTAGCAATCCGAAATGCCGTTACCCTGCTCCTTCTTCTTCTGGTATTGTTTGCAACAAGCTCGTGACATACGCAAAGATCCATGGGGCCGGTTCTCTCAGGCGACGCTAGCGCCGCCTGGATTCTAATTTTAACTCCACTGATAAACGAAAATGTTGACTTACTAATATTAGATGATAATTTCAATATTATTCACTTATTGTCTAAATTTAGAAACGCAAGGTGACATGGGAATATTTTAGTTCTTTAAAAAGTGAAATGTGTGTTTCCATGGTGGCGCCACGCCAATGCTTGGACGCGAAACACACCACATGCCACGCGCTTGCTCGTTGCATGAATGACGCATGGCCTGAACAGAATTATTGTGATGATTATGTTCCGCTGTTGTGGCACATATCTGTATGTCGTTAGAATGGGGTGACGGAAAGGCGCGTAAACAGAATAATTATTGAAAACCGGGGGAAAGATTTTCGCACCCTCCCGGCAGAGGGCACATTGATTTGAAGAAGCGCTAAATTTAAATCGTAGAGCGATTCATTACAGATGCCGTTGGAACAGCAATGGTAGGGGGAGTGTATATAGTCAGTCTGCACGCGCCGGTGTTTGAGAGACAGCCAGGACAGATATACCTATCTATATGTATTATGCGCGCGCACGTCTGATGTGTGCATGTGTATGGTTGTGTATATGAGTGTGTATGTGTTGTGTGTATGTGCGCGGGCGCGATTGCCTCGGTATTTTGTATTTCCATGTGCGCGAACCACGGTATGCGTGTGTGCATGCGTGAATGCGCGTGTGGGTGTACAGGCGCATTATTGCGTGTGCCCGTGCTCTTGCGTGCTTGAGGTGCATGCGTGTACGCGTGTCAATGTGTAAGTGTGCGAACGTGTGTGTTCGTGCTTCAGCATGCATGCGTACGATCAAACCGGTGCTTGTTTGTGTGCGCATGGATTTCTGTGCGTACGCACTGATGTGTGTGCGTGCGAGGGAGAAAGATACAGAAAGAGCGCGTGCATATGTTTCGGCCAATGTGTAACTAATCGCCGGTACTGCAAGGTTTGAAACCTCCCGATGGAAGTGATTTGTTTCTTTGATGTACGAGCAACATGAACATGGAATGTCCTTGATGAGAATGTCAATAAAAGGGGATATTTTCTCGGTCGCTGTTCCATTGTTGGATACGACAGGGCGGCCGCGATTGTTTGTATTGGGTGTTTGGAGTAGTAAGTCTTAACGGCCGGAGCCTGAGTTTCGCGGTATGAAGGCTTTGAACGTCGCTTCGGTTATCTTCTCTGCCTTGAGCAGAGTGGTGAGGGCGTCCTTTATGTCTCTTTCAAATTACTTTGCAGGGTTACTTGGGAGTTCTGTGTGAAAATCGGTGTTCGCCATTTAACGGAAACTTTCCGCTATGTAAAGACCCCGGTCAAGTAGCACCACTGCACCACCTTTGTCCGCTGGCTTAATGACAATTGTTTTATCCTCACTCAGAGTTCGCAGCGCCTCCTGTTTCTCTCTTGAGCGGTTACTGTGGACAGGACGGTGGCTCTGGCATTATTTTATAATTTCTTTTTGAACCATGCAAATGTATATGGCCAAGTATTTGTCGCGTACCTCACCAAGTGTCCATGATTTATCGGAGAGCCCAGGCAGCGCAGGGGCGTCTGCGCAAGCATGCGCTTGGTGTGCTGCGACATCACGCACCAGAACACGTGAGGGTTGGACCCTCCCGCGTGTAGCCATGCGCGGCTTAACCGTGTCTGAGGAAAGGGGGATCCTGGAGGTTGAGCCGATCCTCGGCGTTTGGACCTTTAAGGGCCCCGGCAGAGGTAACAAACCTCTTTGGCCTCTGCTTTACATAGACGGCACCTCCAGTCTTCGTGTCTCTCTCCCACTTTCTGGCTTTACGTGTCTTCTTCTCTTTTCCATTTACTTCCTTTCTCCTTGGCGGTAAGGCTTAACCTTGTTGGCAATGCTGCCTAGGGTACACCGTATGTGGTTATAGCGACAGCGTACCTCTGGCGTTATGCAGACTTGCATGGAAGCTCTACCGCATCTCCCCGTTGGGTTCCGTGGAGGGCGGTCGGCGCTGCTGCCAAATATTTATGTGTTTTCATGAAAACTTCTTTCTCCCCCACTTCATGACCGCCTTTAGAAATGAGGGCGCACCAAAGATATCAACGCTTTTTTGGCAATCGTACACTGAACGTCCCCGCTTTCATGTAATCCACTTTGATAAGCCTGAGAAGACGGTAAGAATGATATCACACTTCGTAGTCTTCAAATCTCCGACAGAAGTTTCCGGTCCGGGATACAAAGCATCAAAATTGCTAATGGTGATCTTCTCCTAGAGCTCCGCGATTTGAAACAACATGAAAAAATGTCCAAACTTGTGCCTTTTGGGGGTGTTCCACTAACAGTGACCCCCCACCGCACAATGAATACTACCCACGGCGTTGCCTCCGATGCTGATCTGTTAGAATTGTCTGAAGGCGAACTTCTATACGGTTGGAATGATTAGAACGGGATCAATGTCAAAATAATTTGGATAAGGCGTGACGGACAAGAAATGGATACCAAGCGCCTAATATTTACATTTGGCTCAATCAACCTACCCGACACTATCGAGACAGGGTTTGTAAAAATAAGAGTGAGACTGTACATCCCACATCCTTCTTGACGGTTCAAGTGCCAGCGATTCGGCCACAGTTCGCAGAAGTGCCGAGGGCGTCAGACTTGTGCGAAATGCAGCACTAACGAGCAACTCTCTGAATCATGTGAAAGCTTTCTCCACTGTGTGACTGTGGTGGGGAGCACGCTGTATACTCGCGGTCATGTCCGTCTTGGAAGAACGTAATAATCAGAGCAAAAGCGAATATATCATTCAAGGAGGCACGCAGGCGGGTTTGATGTCTGCTCAAGAACACCTTTGCCGGTGTGACGCGTCAGGGGACAGCGACACAACGGAGTCAGGCGGCTGCCGACCCACACGCAGTGAGTAGGCAAAGAAGGGCTGGGTGGGAATCGAACCAGGGTATTCATTAATCTGGTAGTCAAGTATACTAGTGTCGTTAGCTTTACTATAGTCGGGGTAAGCGATGATTTGCTGAGGGGTAAAGCTATCATGAAAGGGTATAGTGCAATGGGTAATTTTGTGATCCGAAATACTATCTAGTAAGCTTAACCTTGTTTCGTCATTTATGAAGTGATTGCTGAGGATTATTAGATCTAGTATGGAACAGCTGGGTCCCTGTACACGTGTAGGTTGAGTTACAATTTGTGTAATGTTGAACGATAACATAAAGTCAAGTAACACATCCGCACAGCGTGAATGATGCTGCATTGTTTGCCAAGTCACTTCAGGAACGTAAAAATCACCTGCGATTATTAATCTAGACCCTGATGCATATTGCCCAGTTTATTCATGCAATCGGCGCACATTGTCGAGGCCGGAAGAAGGACTGCGAGAGACGCAGCCTACGACAACAGTATAAGATGGAAAGCGCAGTTTACAAAAGATAGCCTCAACGCCCGCAATATCCGGTAACATTAAAAACGGGATTTCTTTCTTTACTAGAATGGCCACGCCACCGTCTCCTGTTGTCCGGTCTTCCCGGATGATAGCGTAGTTGGCAGGGGCTATCTGAACATCTTTAATATCAGCTGTCAGCCAGGTTTCTGTTAGTGTTAGAAAGTGAGGTTCATATGCAAGAATCAAGGCTTCAAGGGAATTTGTTTTTTTAATATGCTACGGGCACATTAGTGGGCAAGAAGGATAAGTCGGATATCAAGTTCGGCGTGAACGTAGGCTTCGGGGGCCGTGTTGCTGGTTTTTTGGATCAGGATTGACGGAACCTGGTTTTAAAGGAGCTACATTATTATTTTCTTCGTCCCAGTAGAACATTTCGCCATTGATTCGTAGTTTGTCATAAATTAGATCAATTTTATCTCCGGATTCTTTCCTTGGTTTGGCAGAATTCCATAACTTCCTTCTTAAGTCTCGTACGCGAGGCGAGAAATCTTCGGAGATCGAAAAACTTGACCCCATTTGCTTGAAACAGTTTCTCAAGATTTTAGCTTTGTCTCTAAAGTCGAGAAGTTTAAAAATTATTGGTCTTGTTTTTGTGGTATCCGGCCTGCCTAATCTATGTATACGTTCGATACTTACAGCTTCGAGTTTCAGGACATTTTTGACAATTTTTGCATTTACTGTAAGTTGTAATGTGTCTTCGTTTTCCTTTTCCTCTTCTGGCACACCATACACAATTAGATTGGATCGTGTGGAGCGGTTTTCAAGATCGTCTAGTCTTACTTCCAGCGTTGAAACGACTTTCTCAAGTTTAGTTACCTTCTCCGCGCAAGACGAAATCTTTTTGTCTAGGGTTTTCAGTTGCTCTAGTTTCTTGCCTATTGCGGTTAAACGCTGTTCTTTCATTTCTTTCAAATCCTTCAGGATTTGTTCTAGTTGCCGCGAAATATCGGGTGTATCAGGACCCGGGTTTGTTTCGATATCTCCAGCTAGTAGCAATAATTTGACGAGATCCCCTATGTCAAAGATTAGTCCACACAGCAGCCCAGGGCACGGCAGCACAACTAAACAAAGTTCGTTCGAATGCATGCAATCTTTAAAGTGTTGCTTCTTATGTTGCTGACAAATAGACACTCTCCGCTTCTGGCTTTGCAGCACACCCTCTAGTTCCACGGTACTCATGCGCACAGCAGCCACATTTGTTGTCGAAAGAAGCTCGTTTGACGAACTCCGTAGTAGAGACAAAGGTAAAAAACGAATCGCAAGACATGAGCAGTAACATAATGTGTAATTTTTTAAGCAATGGAAATCATTTATGTTCACTTTTGACAATCAGCTTTGAATTCAAACAAGAAAAGCTCGCAGTCAACTTGAGCTGGACATCCTGGGAGAATGTTGTGGCTAGCCGATCTAGCACGACTTTGGATGGCTGACCATACTGCAGATGTGTGGCTCGGCAAGGAGGCAGCTAGGAATCCTGAGTGAAAAATATAGCAAGACAATGCGGCTTAGGAGATGGAGTGACAAACAAGCTTTAATATAAACATTTGTAGTTGCATGAAAAATGCATCCCCCACTAACCTTATATCTGCGCCCCTGATTCTTTGACACAAGCTGAGAGCTGCTCTGCAGTTGACCTTGAGGCTTCATTCGCTGTACTCAGCTGCTTATACAAACTTAGGTCTGCCTAATGCAAACAGTGTAACGCTCCTCTGACCCCACCCCTCACGCATTGACGCGAGCGCATTTAAAGAAAGCGAAAGCCATCTACGGAGGCAAAAGACAACTGACCGATACAGTTTGTGCTAGCGTAATACTAGCTGTAGGATATAATTGCGAAATTAGTCATGCCATAAGAAGCCAACAAACACTGACACCAAGGGCAACATAGGGGAAATTACTTGTGCTTAATAAATGAAATGAAGAAACGATAAACTCATGGAAATGAAAGTAGATGAAAAAACAACTTGCCGCAGGTGGGGAACGATCCCACAACCTTCGCATTACGCGTGCGATGTTTAATTATTCTGCGCGTTGTAAAGTGTACTCAATGTGCCATGCAAGGACTGGTTCTTGTTCTTTCGGAGTCGGCATGTCTCTGTTCCGGTAATTGATTTTCCAATGTTGACCCAGCTGCGGCGTTAGGAAAAGTTAAATAAATTCTTATGTCGTTGACTTACCCGTCAAGAGAGAAGCACACATTCATTTGATTTAGATAAGAATGTGATTTTTTTCGTTTTTGTAGCACGAACATTATAAATGATAAACGAAGAAATTTAAACCGCTCGGCGCGGTATCATTAGCAATAACTACGCCTAAATTATTTCCACCACCCACACAAGCCGGCACAGCCAGCCATGCGCAAGTAGTGCCAACGTTCAACCTTTAAACACCAGTGTTCACGGCTTTCAGGCTAGTCTGCTTTCATTAGCGATTGATGTTAATCAGAATCAAACATTTATATCCTATTTGGGTTAAGGACAGACAAAATCAATTGCGACTGAAAAATTGCCGTGTAGTAGCGCTCGTTCCAAATTTATTTCTATTTAGATCGATGCAATTTGCGAACTAAAGTCCCCCTTTGACAGCGGTATGAATCGCCTTCACCGATTAGGGCACTCGCCTGCCTTCGTGAAGACGCCGACCCAGGAAGCCACGTCGTCTCGCCCCTCGAGTAAACCCCTCTCCCTTTGCCCTCTCTCGCAACTCCCTCACCTTCGACTGTCACTGCGAGCGCCCGCCGCCCCTGTGGCGTAATTACAATCGCTACTAGGTACAGCAGGGCGTGGCACTAGCGCAGTCGACGGGCGTTTACGCGCATACGCGATTAAACGCGGGTGCGAGAGAGGAAATGTTGGGACTTTTGCTCATTGAATATACGACTCTGCCTAGGCCCTACGCTTGTCCCTAGGTGTGCCGGCAGAAGTCGCGCGGCGCGGTAGTGCTGAGCTTAGCGTCGCAAGTTGGCGGCTGGGCGTAACTATATATATATTAAATCATCTTTTCTGCCAATTGAAACAACTTGTCATTATTTCGCATTATGGACGGTGCCTCCGAGACACCAAAGCGGCAACGGGAACATCAAAGCTGGAACCCGGACTGGTCCGTGGGCCGTGGCCGTGGAGGCCGAAGCGTGCCAGGGGGTGTTCGTTGACGCCGATATTATACACCCCTGGCACCCCCTGCTTCCAGTTGTGATCCCCCCGCTACCCCTTGGTGGCCCTAGAGACCTGCGCCACCTGCCATTATTATAACCTCTGATGCTACCCTGAGGCCCCCGTTTGCCGGTTACATGTGCCCTCCTGGAGCAGTGCTTGTAAAATATGCAATCTTTTGTCGCGACAAAAAGCGCCCCGCTACTCATACAAGACCAGTCAGAAACTTGCCCCTTCAGACACAGCGATCGCCACATGGGGCGTCCATGCCCACTGCCTCACCGCGCCGGCAGCCAGTGGCGGAGCGTAAACTAACTGGACCGCACTCCGCAATGCCGGCATACAACACACGCTAAGAAACCTCTTCCGTAGTGCCTAGGCAGACTCACATATTCAAGGAGCGAAGGGCCCCAGATTTTCGCTCTCGCACCCGTTTTTACTCGCGCCTGCGCAGAAACGTCGAGCGCCGTGAGAAACTCCACGCCCCGCTGTACCTACTAGCATGCCGGCATTGCGGAGTGCGATCCAGTTTGTTTACGCACCGCACGTGGCTGCCCGCGCGGAGAGGCAGTGGGCGCGGACACCCCATTTGGTGATCGCTGTGTCTGATGGGGCAAGGTTCTGACTAGTATTCTATAAATTGCGGGTCGCTTTTTTTAGTTGCGACGATAGATTGCATTTTTTACAAACACTGCTCGAAGAGAGCACATGTAACCGGCCAACGAAGGCCTCAGGAGAGCACTTGAGGTTATATCAAAGCAGCAAGCGCAGATTCTCCAGGGCACCCAAGTGGTAGCGGGCGAATCAAAGCTCCAAGCAGAGCGGCCCGTGGGTTTGGGCCGCGGAGGCCGAAGCGTGCCAGGGGGTCTTCGCATAAAAGTTGGGCTGCCGGCGATAGCGGACAGCCGATCTTTTACTCCCCTGGCACATGCAGGCTTCGACGAGCCCCAACCCACGGACCAGTCCGGGTTCTAGCTTTGATGTCCCCGTTGCCGCTTTGGTGTCCTGGAGGAGCCGCCAATATCGGGGAATAATGACACGGTGTTTTAATTATTTAGACACACGATTGAATAAATAGAATTGCGTCAAGCCGCTAACTTGCGATGCTAAGTTCAGCTCTACCGCGCCCCACGATATCTGGCGCCACGCCTAAAGAAAAACGCATATAACGCGCGCCAAGAAACTCCTCCGCAATGCCTAGGCAGAGTCATATATTCAAGGAGCAGAATTTTAAACTTTTCCTATCTTGCTCTCGCTTTTACTCGCGCATGCGCGCAAACGTCCGTCGTCTCCGCAAGTGCCGCGCCCCGCTCTACCTACTAGCAATTGGAAATACGTGCCGCGGGGCTAGCTTAGCCTGCTGCATGACGTTTCACGTTTTGTCTGCTGTTATCGGGAAGCGTGCGTTGCTGTGCGTTGACAGGCGTGGGGAGTTTCGCCAGTTTCATGGTTCTCGATAGCTGTGTGCTTGTGCTCCGCGATGTTTCAGCCGTTTACCCTGTACAGCGTTCTGCACATCATCATGGACTCTTGCCAAGGACTCTGGCCATCAGTGACAAAGTACTTGGCAAGGTCGTGCCGCATTTTGAAGGCAGCTTTAAGAAAAGAAATTCACAAAAATATGCATATGCAGGAGTAGCAGTAGCAAGCAGCAGACTACCCAAATGCATGATTTTGCATGCTTCCTGGGAAGTTCTTCATAATCAAGTATTTTGCTGATGCACTTTTAAATAGGTTGCCTATGTGAAAATAATGCTGTTGATATGGACCCTTGAAGAAAACCGTTGAGTGTGAACTTTGAATGCCCACATTGTATCATAAATGTTCTGTACACTTCCACGTGAAGCGCAGCTTCTTGGTAGCCATTGTAAAGAACTTGCAGGCATGACAATAGAGATAGCGAAAGTTTCTATTGATTTGCAACATGTGTGCGGTGATTACGAGACAAACTATGTATTGATGCAATTTGGCAGTGTTGACTGTAGCGAGCATTTCACTACGTGTGTCTGATGATGTGCTCAGAGAAGCCTCATAGATGATGATCACAGATTATGTAAGCAGATTACATGTAACAAAATTAAGGTCGTATCAACATTTAAAAGAGGTGCACACATGCATCCTTATCACAAGAACATTAATTGTTTGCATTTGCATTGGTAATTACCAACAAGGGATGTATGTGTCGCTTTAATTAAATAAATTTTGAGTAGTGCAAACACCAATTTTATATTTCAAGGGTACTTAAATCCATTCACATGAAACCACATGAAAACTTCTCTATCTGGTTGCGTGACAGCCTGTGCTACGCAGAGGTGGCAGTGCGTTGTTGCTGCTGTCCTCGACCCTCCAGCTGCCTCCCCTGATGTCTCCCTGCGAGTCTGCATGACCAGTTGTTCCAGAAGGGCAGAATGCAGATCGCAAAGTCGGGGACTCCTTGAGCAGGAAGTTGTGCAGAGCTACGCAAGCAGGGATAACGCATCTCACGTTGTCGTCCTTAGCTTTGAATGGGCGGCGCAGGGATGCGCTAGTGCTGTGCAATTGTGCTGAAGGCATACACTATGGACCGACGGGTTCTACTAACACAGTAGTTAAAGGGGCGTTAAGGGCAAGTACTCCGTCGAGGTGAACTGTTTATATATTATCCCAGAAACCTCGCAAGGCTTGTTTCGTGTCAAGAAAGTACTTGGTTTACGAGAAAATTCCATCTGAAGTGCCCGTATGCCTTTTTCAACATTCAGAACTCCTGCCAACGGGGGGGAGTGGTGCCAATGCATACGCCATCACCACCTCTTGCTGGCTGTCGTCGGTGAGTGAAACGACGCCCGACAGACAGCGGTACCGAGTCAAGACGGAGCGCTTGATTCGCCGCTGCAGCTGCTTTTTGGTCAAGTGGCGAGGATCTTTCGGGCATCGGGCATATCGCGACATATCATGGAAGTTGAATTTTCGGCTACTTGCAGTTCCTGCGAGTTTCGCGAGACAGTGAAACTAGCGCAGCACTACGCGTTCATGAAAGTGCTGAAACGCGAAAGCGTGGGCGGCGGACAGTCGAGTGCAAATGAAACCTTTCGACCATCCGCATCGTTGTCAACGGCAATTTCAATGTTCTTTTTTCTAAAAATGAAATAGCACTGCGCAAGTAGCATTTTATTTCATTTTTTAATACAACAAAAGGATGTTCTTTTTATGCACCGAGTAGTTGAGCACTTGTGTTAGATTTTAACTGAGGAGTGCTTTTTCATCGTACAAGTGCTTCAATGCGCCGGAAGAGTCTCTAGTTATGCCGTGCATTTACCCATATTTCTCGACTATTAAGGCTTTGTTCGCGATAATATTGACACTTTAGAGATTCTCGAGCGCTATCATATCACTTCAGCTTGACTTAGTATTTGCCTTTAGGGTCTGTTTAAAGATCCGTTTTTGTGGGTCTTGGCAAAGTAGCTTCTTGCAGAATCACCTTATAATGGCTGCTCCTCTGTGCTAGCAGGCATAAATGGATCAATACCTGCATGATAAGTTATGCTCATATTGAGCTGCAAAGACAAATTTTTCTGTAACAGCTGTGACAATGTCCAAGCAAGAAGATAAGATGCAAGAATAGTATGTGCATCGTTACTTCCGTACTTCTGTATTGGTAATATGTCAAGAAAATGCCTCCTCAGGAAAGGAGGAAAGACCAAAGAAATGGCTTCGAAACAAAAGTGTAGAAATATGTGACCGAAGTGCTTCAGGCGCCTCTTTTGGAAAGAAATTACAATAATTCTAACTCGCACCTTTGCATGTTGCAGATTTATAGCCCAATATGCACACGTCCAGTGTAAACCATATCCATTAAGGGGTAACGCCGTTGCAGCAAGACAAGTATACTGAGGAAATTGCATCTTCAAGGACTATGTGATCATCTGGAGCTCAATTCCTTCATTGAAGCATCCACATTCATGAAGCACTGTTAATGGACATATTCATTGAGGTGTTCGGCATGCAATGCAATCACAATGTGTTGTGAGAAGTTCATTCTTGGGTAAATTATGTCAATAAACAATTTGCAATACGTATCATAAAAAATGCTGCCCACCCTGCAAAGAGATCAAAAGGTTGAACTTGCTTTTCCTGCGATACAGCCGCGTCATGTATGTCTTCAGCGGAAACGCTTCTTCTTTTACCAGGTAGATAGGAATATAGCCAACGTAGCTCAGTGGTGCATCAGGGGGGAATCCTTGATTGTTTGAAAGTATGGCCTCTTGTAGCCTACTTCGGCTGAACACACCACCATCTGAGCCAATCCCGTGGTGGCCTATTTCTACGTACAGAAATCTTAAGAAGATAACGGAAATACTTCTCTGCAAGCGCTAATTTTTGTACCTGTTAGGTTGGCTACAAAGTAGTGGCTAAAGGAAAGAAGCTATGTAACACAAACCAAGGATACAACTTCGCAGGCTACATTAAAGGGCCCCTCACCAGGCCCCATAACCAATTTTGTTTATACGCTGCAAGTTGTTACGTGTCCTCTAAGGAGCGTTCTGCCGCAAAAAGTTTTCAAATCGGCTCATTATTAGCTGAAATAGAAATATTTCAGTTCTGCGAAACCATGATTTCGGAAGGCTGGCTCCACTGCATAGCGAAATTCCTTCCCTGCGTTCTCCCATGCCAGACCTCGAGGATCGCCTGACCCATACGTCACGGGCCCCGACTTCACTTCTTTTTTAGAGCGCAGCTCTTTGGCGTCCGTTCCTGGGTTTCGCGTCGTCGTCGTCGTCGGCGTCGTCGTCGGCCTCGTAACCAGCTCCGCCCCCCTTTCATCCCCCCAGCGCTAGCAGCGACCGACTGATACTGCTGGATGCCGCTGACGCCGCTAGAGAGTCAAGATAACGTGACTGCATAGAACACCGTCGCCGCCATGCAGAAAGAGTATCAGTCAAAGGCATCAGTCAGTCGCTGCTATCTCTTCCCTCCTCCCTTTATCGTGTTGTCCGCTTGCTGCGCGCGCTTCTGCCCCCATCGTTTGCCGCTGGGTGTACACGCCGCCCCCCTCCGCTTCCGCTTACTGCTGGTTGCTCTCGACGGCGGCGATGAGCCTCCGCTTCGGCGGCGCGAACTGCAGAGTCTTCTCGGCGGCGGCGATGAGCTTCTGCTTCAGCCTCGCTTACTGCTGGTTGCTCTCGACGGCGGCAATGAGCCTCCGCTTCGGCGGCGCGAACGGCAGGGTCTTCTCGGCGGCGGCGCTTAGCCTCTGCTTCCCCCACGGCTGTGACAACCTCGCGAGGCACTGGTATAGATCTCGTCTTTGAGAATCAAGCATTGGTGTACCAAGTCGAACATATATCAGTCTATTTCTCCGACCATAAAGCTTCCTTCATGACTGTCAAGAACTGTTAGTGGAGTCTTTGTTAAAGGAATACGTGTGAAAAATAAAAAAAAAATTCTGTGATAGCGCATACATGTGTTGCTCGATTTCTTTGCCTCAATCTATCCAAAAGGTGAAACAGCTTATTTGCTGCGCTCAAATTTCGCATTAGGAAGTAACGTAATCGTCGGTAATTTTTTCTTCTCGCTTTCTTTTCTTTTTTTGGGCAATGCGCACTTCCGCCGGCGGCGTTGCGTGCGAGCGGTTATGGTTTCGCGCAGCGCACGATTTCAATCGCTATGGACAAGGACATATGACTAGCGGTATAAATCAGTGCTACACGAATACTGAGGCAGAACAAGCGGATCGCAGAGCATGATCACGGGCGCTGGAACACTGTAGACAATGGCATAGTTTCGGTACCTGCGCAGGTGACCGCATGACCGTGGGAACAAGCAGACGATGTAGAAGTACATCTCTCATGCTTCGCTGCGAAGTAAAGCAAAAACATGCAGACTTAACCTTTGTGTTTTTTATTATTTCTCTAAAGTACAATTCGTCAATTCAAGCAACAGATGACACAAATAACAGATGGTGCCTTGAATAATTGTCGAAGTCGCGTGTCACCAGGAACGACGTCACACTGCGCACTCAAGTACATATATATGCGCAGGGACACGAGCACGTCATACTCCGCCTTGGAGCGCGGCGGCCGCGAGGAGAAGGAAATACGGCGTTCGGTTTGAAATTTCAGATCTTTCCCCGGCATGTAGCGATGTAACACTTTGCAGACACGATCGTTATCACGCAATTTATGCTCTGCGCTTGTCAGCTCAATATAGCCAGAACTGGTGAGGGGCCGTTTAAGGTAAGCCGTCCTTTTCTTTTTCTTTTTAGCGATGCACAAATTTTGCAATAATTGCGCATACACATGTACGAAAACTTACTACCTTATACTCATACATAATAGCTGTGGTTTTATGTGCAAACACTTGAATGTCATTAGAAGGCCGCCGTTGTCAGCGACTGCGGATCAGCTTTGAGCTCTTTATTGTCCACCTAAACCTAAGCACACGCCTTTTACTCAAAAGCAACCCTCAGTATGCTGTTGAATTGTAAGTCACACTGAGCACAATAGTACCAGGTGGTGCTCACAATGAATAATGTCACTACCAGTAAAGCATCAATCATGCGCAAGTACCTCTAACAGGCGTCGCTGATGGGAAGCAATGATTTACTGAAAAAAAATGTTTGTAGTTGTGGCTCTCACTTCCTGATTTGGAGCGACATTCGATGGCACCATGTTTTCCATCAATTGCTCCCACACAGTGGGGCATCTTCCACCACTCCTCGAAATCACTTGCAAAGTGAAGGATGAGCGTACACGAATTGAGAATTAATACATAACCCAGTCCTGCGAGCAAGAGCAACATCAATGAAAGCAGCCATTGGTGAGATGACATATCAGTTATGTACGTTCTATTACAATTAAAGTACATGAATTGAAGACCATGCAATAACGTTGGGTTTACCCGTAGCCACTAATCTGCACTTGATGGACAGGCAACGTATAGCGGTCCAAGGACTTCCCACAGCACCTGGCACACCGACGACACGGGTGTAAAGTGTCCGTTAGGAAACTGAAACAAGATGACCGCAGCGTGTCCCCTGAGTCCAACAATCCGAAGAAAAAGTATACGTAAACAAATTCAGAGAGTGCACAATTCCAGGTTGGTGCAAGGTTAACTAAATAGGAAAATCTGCATTTTTAAGGGAAGCCACTCAAATCTTTACAAGGACACTCTATTGAGCATTGTCTAGCTTGTTCTATGGCTACGACAACGGTTGCATGTTTTTCAAATCCACATAAAGTAAATGAGATGCGGTTGGACTTACGAATGTAATTTATTGCGATATTTAGGACCACTTTTCAACGTTACAATCAGAACTAACCTGGCGAGATAATCATTTATTCTCAGACGCCGTGAAACAGCAAACATGGAGCCTATGCTGAAGAAACGCTGCTTATGGCAAGCGTGCTTTTAACAATATCTGCTCAAAATTTTCACATACCTAAAAGCCGTTCGCTGCACCAACTGAATCTTATTTAATTAACGCAATTCCAAACAGACACTGAGCCAGGTTCATTGAACACGCTCGAAAAATCTAGAATGCATGCTTTCTGCTTCTCATTTCACAGAGTACCAAAACGTCCTCAACAGTAGCATGTACATGTGGTTCCGACATCTTACCTGACATTTCGTGCAAGCCGGTGATCGGGACTGATTGCTTTTCGGAAATTCGTATCTTTCTTCCGAATTTGGGGTCCGACCAGGTGCGCGAGCGTGTCGAAAGTACTTGGAGGCATCCTTAGGTACCTAGGAATACAAAAAGACATTGCTCACAGCACTACACGACATCGAAGAATTCAACTGCTCGTGACTGAATGTTGTCACGAATAAGAATAATCTCAACTTACTCTGTGTAGTACTCCACGTCGCGCTCTCGCAGGATCGGTTGCAGTTTCGTGCCGTGACCAAGCTGCTCCCGCTATTCCAGAGCTGGACGAACCCACCAACTCGGCGGCCGCCGTCTCTTCGGCGACTGCTCCTGCGCGTCATGCATCGCCAGAAAGATACTTGCCAACAGGCCTAGCAGTACTGCCTCTTCTTGTGCAGGATTCACCATTCCCTTTCCAAGCAGTGGTGAAGACGCGCAAAATTACCACACTAACTTGACGCGAGCGGAGATAACTGCGCAATTTCGAGCCGCGCGAACATCAGGGATATTCCGCGCTTGTTTCGAGGTTAGCACTTATGGAGCAGATGGCACTGTATCTCGTTCCGGCAGTGCGGTGACAAGCGGTGTGAACGACGCGATTTTCGGCGGCAAGATTATTCCATTCGCTGTAGACGCCGCATTCCACAGTGTGAACGTGCCATGAAGCGGGAAACGCATCTGGGAGCGATCGCCGCAGCGGCGCGCCGGTGGAACCGGGTCGGTGAAGCATCGCCTATTATCAATGTTACTAGATGTCAACGTCACCGTGACGTTGCGCTCTCGCCGCTCTCATGGGCTGCTGCCGCTCGCCGGTGCGAAGCTTCGACTGCGGCATGCCAGTAATATGTACTCCGCTAGACCCATGCGGCGGCCGATGGTCTGCCGTTGCGAACGGTCAGGCACCGGCGCGACGTTGCGAACTTCGCAGCGCTCTCCGCCCATGTGTTCCTGCCTTAAGACCAGCGCCGAGCTCGCCTAGTAAGTGTGAGCTTGGCTGTGGATGAGAGCGAGGCCGCGCCGTCTTCTCTGAACGTTGCGCGTGATGGGGAGGCCTTGAGCCGTCGTCACCTAGCGGCGTCTGACGAGCCCGCGGTTGTCGCCCAGCGAGCTGCTTCACTGGAGAAAGTCCTCAATGCAACAGGCGTCGCACCGTCGAGATCAGTGTAGCGACCGCGTTCGCGCACTGCCCCGTTGTGCTTCGGCGGTCATCTTTTCGCATGTTAAGCACTTGCACTTTAACCTGTGGCACAACAGGAGTCGCACCGTCGAACGATGCGGGTCTACCCATGCCTAACCTAGCCACCGACCTAGGCACGGCCGTCATATCTGGCTTAACGGTGATTGCATACCTAAGTATAATACTTACAGCTAAATCAAAGGTTAGCCAAGTGAAACCAAGACTTGTCAGGGCTAAACCAAGATTTCGCTTCACATATGCAAGGCTAGCTAAGCTAAACCGCAGCCAAATTTTTCTTGTTCATCCATGCGCATGAGCGTTTCATGGAAGTCGTGACCTCACTCAGACGTACTTGCGTCATGCACACCACTTTTCCTACGGTGCTTATACACTTACAGTGATATACAAATAAAAACTGCAACAGAAGCCCCTCAAAGGAGGCCAATGGATTCCTTTGTCGGCATTTCATGACGTCGCGCCTAATCCCGTTGCACCTGCTAATGCGACATCGCAGGTAGTTGATAGCGGCAAAGGGATTAAGCGCAAATTAACCGGGTTGGTCGACATCATTTGTCGAAGGGGCACCGTGAGGCATTTGGCCGTGCAAACTTCAGTTCAACCCGACTGCAGGTTCCCGAGATAAAACAAATACACTCTATACAACGTGTCCCACATAACTTGAGCCAACAATTTAAAAATTATGGGCGCGTCGGAAGCGAATTGAACCGAACGCATTCTATTCGCATTAGCCTGTACTAACTCAGACATGTTTTTCCCCATAAATGACTAAGTTTGATTATTAAACTTTCTAAATATTGGCTGAGGACTCCAAGTATGATACGCAGATTTGTAGACCGCCATCAGAAACCACCGATCGAGTTGTTTCCTTTACGATATGTGTCACGTAGTACTTTTTTTGCGGGTTGGAAAAAGAGCCCGCGAAATATGAAAAAAAGCCACATGATGGAGCGCTTGCGAGTAGCTATCTTGCTGCTCTCAAGCGTGCGTTCGCTGAACAATGACAGCTCCTGTCGGTTGACGGCGAAAATGCATGCTGCTGGCCGAGCGCCACCGATGAGATAAAGAACGCTGTGCCGCTCTCTCGTCGCCAAACACGATGCAGCCGACCTTGTTCACCGAACACACGCTTGAGAGAGTTCGTATTTTGCCTTGCATGCGTACTTTGCTTCATCAAATTTTCTGATAGCCAGCTTTGCAATTCCGGATGCCAGTATTCTAAACCATTTAAAAACGCTTTAAAAAAAACCAAGTTGTAGTCTGGGCGCCCTCTCGCACGGCCTACTTTTGAACTAGAAGGCGTAATGCAGCTGTTGTGTCATGGTTAAACAGCGATAACGAAAACCAACTTTCATTTTTTCGTAATGGCTGGGGTCAAGAGAAGGAAACTTAAGGTAAGGCGCAATGTTGAGCTCCATCTTAGAGTCGAGCTCGAGAAACGTTTTTACATTGCTTAGGCTTACTTCGTATGGTGGTGGGGGTGATAAACTTTATTGAAAGGGGGCAGTGTAATGGCGGTACGTGGCTGAGGGTTTGGGCTCAAGTAAGGCCCTGGGCCTGCTTGGCCTTTTCCGCCCAGTCCACCAGTTCAAGCTGTCGGTCAACGTCCCCAGAACAGAGCCAGGCTGTCCAGTCAGTCTCGCTGCTGACGGGGGGATGAGCGAACGGGAGCGAGGCGCATTCCCACATTATGTGTGTGAGTGTTCCTGTTTCTGACCACAGCCTACATTGGTTTCTTTCCTTGCCACCTGTGATTTTGTTAATGTATTTTAGGTATGGGTATGTGTTTGTCTGAATGCGCCGAAACGCGACCGCTTGCATTTTGTCGAGTTGCTTGGCCGGAGGTGGAAGCGCATGACACCTCAAGCGATACCGACGGGCTATTTGATAACAAGTCTCGCAGGGTTCCCCATGTCTCTCCTCCTTATTCACGCCATCCGCATCCGCGGACGAGGCTCGGCGCGCGAGATCTCGAGCCAAACTGTAAGCCGATGCGTTGCCGGGCACAGCCGCGTGAGCGGGGGTCCACACGAGGGTTTTCAAGCAGCTTAGGGGGCGTCGTGTGACGATATGGTACGCCTGTTTGGAAATTCTACCACGGACGAAATTGCCGATGGCCTGCTTGCTGTCACTGATGACGGTATTCGCATGGCCATGGTAATCGTAGTTTCCTCCGCTTCCACCACTCGGCCAGCCGTGATTGTTGTATGTTCAGTCAATCCTCCGTTGTGATCCGCTACCACCGCGGTCATGAGGTCGCCGCGAGGGTGTCTGGCTGCGTCTGTGTAGACCACTCCATCTTGCGAGCCGTAGCGTCGCCAAATGGCTTCACTACGGGCCTGCCGACGGCCCTGATGGAATTCGGGGTCCATGTTGCGGGGTAGAGGTGGGGTATTATTATGCCCCCTGACCTTTCGCGGAATCGTCATCTACTGTGTAACCTCGCGGATAACCTCGAGACTGAGCTTCCGGAGGACTGTGCGGCCAGCCGAGGTTAGCGAGAGACGACGGAATCGGGCTGTGTGGTGAGCGTTTTAGAGCTCCTCGATCGTGTTATCCATGCTTAAGGCGTCTAGCCTTGCGGTGGCCGCGTGGTCCGGAAGGCCCAAGGCTGCCTTTGTGCTTCGTCTGATCATTGTGTTTAATTTATCGGCTTAAATGTAGAATATAAATATAGAATGTTTAAATATAGAAGAAATTTTATCGGCAAGTACACGGAGCAGCAATGGGTGCGTCGATTTCCGTCACAGTAGCTAACCTAACAATGGAGGCTATCGAAGCTCAAGCGTTGTCCTCGTTTACACCGGCACCTAAAGACTTCCTCAGATATGTCGACAACTGTTTCAGTATTTTGCAAGGAAAAACCTTGACCCTTTCACGGCTCGCCCAAACAATATACAAGCAGGAATCAAGTTCACCGTTGAAGTGGAATCTGAACGGCAACTGCCGTTCCTGGACACCCCTGTCCAGTGAGAAGGGCCAAACCTGTTATTCAAGGTGTTTAGGAAGCACACTCACACGGGCCGCTACCTAAACTACAAATCGGTGCACCCTGCTTCGCAAAAGAGGTCTGTTGTCGGCTCTCTTCTTCGTCGGGCAAAAAACGTGTGCACAACAGCGGAAGACCACATGGCGGACAATGCACTTGTGCGGAGGGAATTAATGGCTTGTGGATACCCTGAGTACGTCATTGACTCAGTAGGGCGCCAGCTGGCTCGCACAGCACCCACCCAGCCTGGACCCCCCAAAAGACGGGCTTCAATTCCGTACGTCCCCGGCATAAGCGAGACTCTTGCACGCGTCCTGCGGTCATATGACGTGCAGGCTGCGCACGTGCCCTCTCGGACACTTAGACACGAGCTCGTGCATGTGAAAGACCCTTTGCAAAAGGACAAGTTCCCAGGCGTGGTGTATGTCATTATGTGTGCGGACCGTCGGTATGTCTACGTCGGTGAAACCGGCAACTTCAAAACAAGACTTAAGCAACACATGAATGACGTCCAGAAACGACGCGTTGCATCGAATGCCTTGGCCGAACACTGCGCAGCCACATCACATAAGATTAACTGTGAGAAATCTCGTGTGATTGCCAAGGAACGAAATCATTCTTCGCGTCTTTATCTTGATTCCCTAATAATCCAAACCACGGCGCACACTCTTAATCGCAACGAAGGCAATCTGCCGCCCATGTATGCCAGGTGCTTTAATCATGTTTTGAGACGCACATAAAAAGGGGCGCCAGCTCTGCCGCTTCTTTCATTGTGAACAAGGCTCCCGTGGGGGAGACGAAACGTAAATAACTATTTTAAACCATTTTTGGTCGGTGTCCGGACCTCTTCCTTTTAACTATGCATCATCCCGACCAGATGGCCTTCCGTCATACTCTCAACTTCATCCAAAGGAATAGTTGGTTTCCTAATCACTGTTCCATTTCCTAGGTCTCAATCCAGTCCCGACGCAAGTTGCATTTCGTCCAATATCAGGACTGCATGCCGCTCGTAGCCCTCCTTGAGGTTTACCAGCCACATATAAGAAAATATCTAAACTTTGTACGTCACATGGTAAGGAATACTATCATCATCATCATCACCATCATCATCATCATCAGCCTGGTTACGCCCGCTGGGTTACGCAGGGCAAAGGCCTCTTCCATACTTCTCCAACAACCCCGGTCATGTACTAATTGTGGCCATGTTGTCCCTGCAAACTTCTTAATCTCATCCGCCCAGCTAACTTTCTGCCGCCCCCTGCTACGCTTCCCTTCCCTTCGAATCCAGTCCGTAACCCTTAATGACCATCGGTTATCTTCCCTCCTCATTACATGTCTTGCCCATGCCACATTTCTTTTTCTTGATTTCAACTAAGATGTCATTACCTCGCGTTTGTTGCCTCCCCCAATCTGCTCTTTTCATATCCCTTAACGTTACACCCATCATTCTTCTTTCCATAGCTCGTTGCGTCGTTCTCAATTTACGTAGAACCTTTTTCGTAAGCCTCCATGTTTCTGCCCCATACGTGAGTACTGATAAGACACAGCTGTCATACACTTTTCCCTTGAGGGATAATGGAAACCTGCTGTTCATGATCTGAGAGACCCTGCCAAACGCACCCCAGTCCATTCTTATTCTTCTGATTATTTCCGTCTCATGATCCGGATTCGCCGTCACTACCAGCCCGAAGTATATGTACTCCCTTACCACTTCCTGTGCCTCGCTGCCTATTGTAAATTGCAGTTCTCTTCCGAGACTGTTAAACATTACATTAGTTTTCTGCAGAATAATTTGTAGGTCAACACTTCTCCTTTGCCTCTCCAGGTCAGTGAGTGAGGAATACTATGCAAGCATTAAAACAAAAACGTACACAGTAAAAAAAAACGCAGTAGCCTATGAGGAAACAGCTGCGATTGCATATATTCCCTCATTCCTCGAAACAAGTAACAGTGCTTGAAGTTACCTTTCATACTGGCTGTGAGCCTTACTACTGAAGCAGGTTAAATTACTAAGGACAGAAAGAAGCCCTTCCCTACCAAGCATACTCACTTTGACAGAAAGAGACGGTAAGATTCCATGGTGTACACCAGGCAAAAACTGGAAGTTTTCTAGGTGTCTATGAAGCATTCAGATGGCAGTGGTGTCCCAATCTCTCGAACGGCGTTGTAACCGCTAGGTCCATATGTGAGCCTGATCTTCAACCGCTTTTCGATAGTAGCAGTTGACCATGGTGTACCAAGCATAGTAGCAGTTCCCATGCATTGCAGCAGGTCATTTCCTAAAAGTGGCGACTCTACCTCTTCAGGAGGTTTTTTTTGTTGGACTGCAGCATTCTTCTGTCGCAGGCAAATAGACAATCTTCGTTTCCTGCTTTGCAGCTCACTCTCTAGTTCCACGATTCTCTTGCGCACAGCAGCCACATTTGTTGTCGAAATGAGCTCGTTTGATGAACTTCCTAGTAGAAACAACGATAAAAAACGAATCGTAAGACATGAGCAGCAACATAACGTGTAATTTTTAAGCAGTGGAAATACCTTATGTTCAGTTTTGACAATCTGCTTTGAATTCATAAAAGAAAAGCTCACAGTCAACTTGAGCTGCAGATCCACGGTGAAACTTGTGGCTAGCAGATGTAGGAGGACTTTGAATGGCTCGCCATACTGCAGATGTGTGGCTGGGCAAGGAGGCAGGCAGGAATCCTGAGTGAGAAATACAGCAAGACAAGACGCTATAGGAGATGGCGTGACAAACCAGCTTTACAACAAAGATTTAAGGTTGCGTGAAAAATGTATCCCCCACTAACCTTCCAGGTGTGCCCCTGATTCTTTGAGACAAGCTGAAAGCTGCTCTGCAGTTGACCTTGAGGCTCAATTAGCTGTACTCAGTTGCTTATGCAAACCTAGGTCAGCCTAAGGCAAACAGTGCAACGCTGCTCTGACCCAACCCCTCACGCATTGACCCGAGCGGATTTAAAGAAAGCTAAAGCCATTTACGCAGGCAAGTATATCAAAAGACAACTGACAGATCCACTTTGTGCTAGCGTAATGCTAGCTGTAAGTTATAATTGCGAAATTAGTCGTATCATAAGAAGCCAAGAAACACTGACACCAAGGGCAACATAGGGGAAATTACTTGTGCTTAATAAATGAAATAACGAAACGATAAATTCATGGAAATGAAAGTAGATGAAAAAACAATTTGCCACAGGTGGGGAACGATCCCACAACCTTCGCATTACGCGTGCAAATATAATTATTCTGTGTGTTGTAAAGGATACTCAATGAGCCATGCAAGGACTGGTTCTTGTTCTTTCGGAGTCGGCTTATCTCTGTTCCGGTAAGTGATTTTTCAAAGTTGACCCAGCTGCATCGTTACAAAAAGTTAAATAAATGATTATGTCGTTGACTAACCCGTCAAGAGAGAAGCGCACCTTAATGTCGTTTAGATAAGAATCTGATTTTTTCGTTTTTGCAGCACCAAAATTATAAGCGACAAGGGAACAAATTTAAACCGCTCGATGCGGTATAATTAGCACTACCTATGCATAAATTATTTCCACCGCCCACACAAACCGGCACAGCCAGCCATGTGCAAGTAGTCGAACGTTCAACCTTTAAACACCAGTGTTCAGGACCTTCGATCCACTCTACTTTCATTAGCGATTGAGGTTAATCCGAATCAAACATTTATAGCGTATCTGGGTTAAGGACAGGCAAAATCAATTGTGATTCAAGAATTGCCGTTTAGTAGCACTCGTTCAGAAGTTATTCCTATTTAGATCAATGTAATCCGCGAACTAAAGTGCCCCGTTGACAGCGGTATGAATCGCCTCCACCGAATAGTGCACTCGCCTGCCTTGGTGACGAACGAAGCGCGAATTGCACGTTGGCCACAGCCAGTGATCGTTCTACCTGTTTCAGCTCGTCTTCCGATTTTAAGCAGACAGACCAAATGTCATCGTCATGTTAATAGTCGTGCAAGTGCTTTGTTAGGATGGGTGCCTGAAGATCAAAAGTATAGCTCATTCTTGACACGCCAGTGTCATTTGCACTAAGTTAATAAACAAACAGAACGCGCATGGAGGAAAGCAAACGAGCAAGCGTGGGAACACGCGCCGGGAAACACTGATCTGAAGCCAAATAGACGAAAAGAAAAGAAAAGCTGCCACGCATGTGAAGTGTGACGTTGCGGAAGTTGGCGGCGCACAAGCGCCTCCCTACACGAGTGAGTTGTGAAAACAGCTTCTCCCCTTGCAAAGCAGAGCGATGGGTGGGTTTCAGAGGAGTGAGTCCAACTTACGTTAACGATCGATAATTTGACCTTTTGAGCCACTTCTGAACATAAAAGGCTGCTGCAGTAATAAGTTGATGCATCTATGACTGTTTAAAATCCCAGTGATGCTGATGATGATAATGATTTATTGGCTTCGCCTTTGAAGCGGGCCAATGACAAATATCCACCTAGCCTACTTGAATTATTGAGGTGTGCTGGACATGTTTTTCATTGTAGCATTTTTGCAGCCAAGCTGTTGATGGTTAGGCTTCCCTGCAGTTTTGTTCTGCGTGGGCAAAAAACGCGGGCCATCCCTGAGGTAGTGAAATAACTGGCGGACAGCGGACTATGTGAAACAAGCTTCACAAATTGCACAAATAAGTTCTTGGGTCCCAATAAATATCTTGGGTCCCACTAGAACCCGTATCAGATATTAATATGGTAAGAACAGATACTGCAATGTGACACGCGTCGGCCATGTCTACGTTCGCATCATCCTCTCTTTGTCGGCGTTCCAAGCGCGTGCGTATCTACTTTCCTTCCGCTCTCCCGTAGTGGCGGTCCCGTCGAAACGTCGCGTGTGTCTAGTTTCCTCCAGCTACTCTGGACGGCGGTCCCGTCGTCCTTGTCAATGTGCACAAAAAATCAGAGTAATGAATTCATACCTTTGTTCAATATTCCGTGCCACCTCTGTGTCGTGTGCTAATCAGCTTCGTTGGTAATCCACCTTCACAGAGTGCAATGGCTCACAAGCGGATCCCTTCGTATCAATCTCATCCCTGCTTTTTTTTCACCAATAATGTACAGGTAACGTACTTATCTCGATTACTGACGGCTTGATACTTCCGTCCACTTTGAGTCCAAGCGCTTCTGGAAAACGTTCATTACCTACGGGTCTCACTCGGTGAATTCCTTCAGATTCAATTGGGATATGCTCAGTGGTATCGGGAATTTTGCATATGTATGCTTCCGCTACAGCGGGCATGTCTCATCTCGCGAATATTTGCTACAGTATGTTTTTATCCTTAGGCAACCAGCTCGAGGCTCACACAGCAAGGCACTGCCTTTGTGTTTTACAGTATTTTCCTGCTCATTTCTTTCTTCCCATTGTAAATATCCATGGTTTCATTACCGCGAATCTTTATACCTCTACCGCCCAAGGAAATTTTCGTGTCGTAAGCGAAAAGCTCCTCTTATGTGAGCCGATCACGGAGATAGTGATATATCGGCCCGACCGGCGGCGGAGGCGAAGCAGGCGTCAAGCACTCCCCATACGTTGGCCTATCCCGAAGATAAGGTAATACTGGCCCGACCCGAGGCGGAGTTGACGCTGGCGTTAAGATCTCCCCATAGGTGCACCGATCCCGAAGAAAGTGCAATGCCGGCCCGAGCCGCGGAGGAGACGAAGCAGGCGTTAAGCGCTGCCCATACGTGAGCCGATCTCGATGATAGTGCAATAGTGCACTCCCCATACTTGGACCGATCCAGAAGATAGTGCAGTACCGGCCCGACCCACGGCAGAGGTGAAGCATGCGTTACGCACTCCCCATACATGGGCCGATCCCGAAGATAGTGCAGTACCGGCCCGACGCGTGGCGGAGATGCAGTTCGCCATTAAGGGGTCCACATACAAAGCTTCGCTCGTCATTCTTTTTCACAGAGTGGAAGGGCAATGAGTTTTTTGTTTCCATAGTGATAGTAGTGCTATTTGCTAGCAGTGATGATGAAGGAAATGATTTGTGGCTGATCCCTTTACAACGGGCGGGCTGCTTTAAAGCGCCCTTGCCGGATAAATATATACATGGCGATAAGAAATTGGGAAAATATAAGTGGGGAGGAGTCCCCACCCCCGCTCCTTTGCACACACAGCCCGACCTGGTGCACAGACATTGACTTTTAGACACTGAATTTCATCTCTTCCCCACAGAGTTGGCCGATGTGTGCCGTTGCCAAGTCATACGCCACCACTGTGCTAGCCTGGCATTCGATACGCGCATTGCGTTAGACACCACCACACCCGGTTCCCGCACTCCGTGTTCGCTTCGAAACCCAAATGCTGGCGGAAGTGTGGTGCCCTCGGTTTGTCGTGGGGACAAACTGGCGCCCTGGAGGACTAGGTGTTCCAAGTAATCCTCCTCGATGCCACATGTCCGACATATGGAGCCAGCGGAAGAGCCGAAGTGGGGCCGGTACCACGGTAGAAGAACAGATAGTGCGTCTGAACGAGGCTGCCGTGCCCATAATTTTTTCTGTCGTGGGTTACGTGTCTCTCGGCATATGGCGCGGATCATTGGCGAGTCAAGTACCGTTTGCGTTGAATGGGTACGGGTGATAAGCGAAGAGAAAGTTAATATCACGTAGAGACTCAGACAGGGTTGACCAGTTTCCCAGCCGCCCTTGATGGTGTACATGATATTGATGGAAAGGGCGCTAGAAAGAAGTGATATTGGGTTTAGCCTCTTACACAAGCAGGCGGGCACTATAGTAGAAACTTTGCTAACAAGCAAAGTGATATGAACCGTCTAGCCTCTCACACAAGCAGGCGGGCACCATAGTAGAAACTTTGCTAACAAGCAAAGTGATATGAACCGTCTGGCTGATATCTCTGAAAAAGAAGGTGAAAATTTAGAATTAAGATTTAGCGTTGAAACTCAGGTTTCATATTATTCAATGAAAACAGTGAACAGACAGGTGTGTGGGGATGGACGTAAGCGCCGGCGCCATTTCGCGTGCATTCACATGTTCTGTCGTTCCTACTGGTTCCTATGCGCCTCCCCCTTTCCATTCGCAACGGTTATCGGCGGTAGCGCCTGACTCCAACGCCTAGACAAGAGAAAGCCTGAGCGCTCGGCGAGTGACGTCATGGCTGCTTTCACGGGGATACGGGTTGAAGAAGGGATCGCGCCCTTACTGGCAACCTTAACCAGAACGCAGTTACTATTTCTTTAGGCATAGTTGAGCAGATAGCCCGCAGAGAACAGAGGGTGTTCCAATATTCTTTTATTTATGCAAAACTATTTATGCGCTGCATTATTAAAAAGCCCATCCATAAATAATGCAATGGTTCAACCTTAGGACTGAGAACGAATTTCGGGTATGGATGGATGGATGGAAAAACTTTATTTTCGTCAGAACGCATGTGCGGACGATTCCGTGCTAGATGGCCATCAGCTCATGGCTGACGGCGACCTGGGGGGCCCGCTCCACGGCCCTGGTCTGGACGACCGGGTCTGAGCTGGCCAACACGGCCTCCCACTGCTCGAGAGAAGGATCACGCATAATATCCGCCGGTGGCGGCGCTATGCTACAGCTCCATAATATGTGGTCATAGGTGGCCAGTTCCTGGCACCATTTGCATTCCGGCTGAACGTCCGGGTAGATTTTGTTTAACACGTATGGGTTATAGAAAGATCTCGTCTGCAATCTTCGCCAGACGCTTTCCTGCGATTTCACCAATTGCTTGTCCGGTGGAGGGTAAATTCTCCGCTCAAGTTTATAATGGTTAGTAATGACGTGAAAGGACACCAGCCCATCTCTCGTGGACCTCCCTGGAACGTCCGGCTCACCTGCTCGGCTGACGAAACCTCGAGCATTCATGTGAGCCGCCTCGTTCCCAGGGTTCCCAGAGTGGGCCGGTACCCAGACAATTTCCACCTCCGTTGTCCCTCGCCCCGTGGCCCGATCTAGTAATCCTGCCGCTGTGACAGAGATTCTGCCCCTCGCCAAATTTCGGATGGCTGTTTTAGAGTCGCTGAAAATCAGGTCAGCTTCAGTACTACCTATAGCTAGCGCTATCGCCGCCTCCTCTGCAGTTTCTGAGGAGCGGGTTTTGACTGATCCAGAGGTGACTAAGCGTCCCCGCCCGTCCACCACCGCAACTGCAAATGCGTCCTTGTTCTTATACTCGGCGACATCTACGTAGACTGCCCCGTTGTACTTCCCGTACTTAGCATGTAAAGCTCTGGCTCTTGCCTTCCTACGGTTCTCGTGATGAATCGGATGCATATTTTTAGGTAAAGGTTTCATGTACAAGCCCTTGTGCATTTCTCGCTTCACCTGAATTTTCATGTCCCCAGCTGGAGGATCAACTCCAATGCCGATCCCTTCCAATATATCCCTCCCTACTTTCGTTTTGGACAGTCTACTGAGTTGCATCGCCAAGTGTGCTTCCCGCAGTTCTTCCAAGGTGTTGTGCACCCCTAATCCCAGCAGCCTTTCGGTGGAAGTATTGTTAGGCAACCCAAGGGCCGCCTTATACGCCTGTCTAATCATAGCCTCCACCTTGCCTTTCTCCGCCGCGTCGATCTTCATATAAGGCGTCGCATACACTATTCTACTGAGCACAAACGCCTGTACCAGCTTACACAAGTCTTTTTCCTTGACGCCTTGTTTACGATTAGCGATTCTCCTGATAAGTCTCACGGTAGCATTGACAGTATTTTTCAGCCTTTCCAAGGCCTCCCTATTCTTCCTGTTAGTCTGCAGATACAGCCCCAGGATCCTGATCGTTTGAACCTCAGCGACCGGTGCACCCCCCACTTTCACCTTCAGCGGTGGTGGCGGCGCATAGTGCCTCGCATGTATCCCTCTTGGTTTATGCCTAAGCACAAAAAGCTCGGACTTGGGCTGAGAGCACGAGAGTCCTGCCTCCCCCGCTAGCTCCTCCACAATATCCACTGCCTGTTGTAATGTTTCCTCCAATTGTGCGTCGCTTCCCCTTGTTACCCATAGAGTAATGTCATCCGCATAAAATGTATGTTTAAGTCCCGATATCATTGCCAGCCTGGGCGGTACCTTGATCAAGGCGAGATTCAACAAGAACGGCGATAAAACCGACCCTTGTGGTGTCCCCCTGCCCCCCAACGGGAAAGGATCCGATTTAAATTCTCCGACTACAATCTCCGCAGTCCTATCCTCCAGAAATGATCTGATGTATCGAAAGGTTCTACCCCCCGGTCCTATGTCCGATAGGTTCCTTAATATTGCCTCATGGGTGACATTGTCAAAGGCCTTTGTGAGGTCGAGCCCCAAGATAGCCTTGGTGCCCGTGCCGTACCCAGGATCAACCACGTCCTTTTTGAGCTGTATCATGACGTCCTGCGTTGATAAATTAGCCCTGAAGCCAATCATCGTTTTAGGTAGCAACTCCTTGTCCTCCACATAACCCTGAAGCCTGTTGAGGACCACATGCTCCATCAATTTGGCCAAGCAGGACGTCAGCGAGATGGGTCGAAGATTCTCAATACAGATCTTCTTCCCTGGTTTAGGAATAAATGTAATCCTAGCATGCTTCCACTCTGCTGGGATCTCCCCGGCCGCCCAATATTTGTTCATCAAGTCCGTGAGCGCCCCCACTGACTTGAAATCCAGGTTCCTCAGCATTTTATTAGTAACCCCGTCGGGACCCGCTGCCGACGTAGTACGAAGCTGCCCCATTGCAAACTCCACCTCCGCCACCGTAAAGTCCGCATCTAATTCGAGGTTTTCCTCTCCCGAGTAATCCGGCAAGAAACCGCCCGCCTCGCCGTTTATGTAACGACTTCGGAGTTCTTGAATGAACTCCCCAGTCGTGCCTTTGTACTGATGAACTAACCTAGCCATTTGACCCTTCTGCGCCGATTTGGTTGCCGCCGGATCTAAAAGGTGCCTCAACAACTGCCATGTTTTTTTGCATCCGAATTGCCCATTCATCCTGTCACAAATCTGCCCCCATTGTTTGCACTGCAAGTCCAACGTGTAGGTTTCGATTTCTCGTTCTAGCTTGGCCACCTTCCTACGGAGGACCCCATTATGCTTTTGTTTCTTCCACCTCCGAAGGAGACTCGCATGCGCTTCCCACATGTGTAGCAGTCTAGAGTCCGCCGTAAAACCTTCCTCCACCGTCGGAACCTCTTCTGTGGTACCCTTCACGTCCTGCTTGAGCGCCTCAACCCAGGCTCCCAAGTCCTCGATTTCCCCGCTCACTGTGTCTTTCCTGACTTTCCGAAATCTGTCCCAATCCGTCACTCTAGTTCCTTGTACCCTGTCTTTGTGCTTAGCAGCACTAAATACCGTGGAAAGGATATAGTGATCACTGCCCAGTGGCTGTCCCGTGTTTACCCACTTTGCATCCCTAATACTTTTAACAAATGTGAGGTCCGGAGAGGAGTCTGTGCTAACGCTGTTGCCTATCCTCGTATGATCTAGCGGGTTGTTCAAGGTTGTCCATTGTAGGTCCTGAGCAACCCGCCAGAGCCTATTTCCCTTTGGAGTGGCTCGGATGTAGCCCCACTCCGGATGAGGCGCGTTGAAATCTCCAACCACGATGAGTTGAGACCTAGCCGCTAGCCGTTGCGTCTTTATCAAGAGGTCTGGCAAGCTCAGCCCTTTATCTTTAGGAGAAGAATATACATTAAGTACAAAGAGACTCTCATCGTCTTTTCTTTTGGGCAGAACCTCTAGCAGGACGTAGTCCTCTCTGCTGCTATCTATGGTATGCTGAATCGCCGTGGCGTTGCGATGGACTAGCACGGACGTGAAGACACTCGATACACCCCCCCGATCAATCTCTGGCGGTGTAAATGCCTTAAATCCCGGTAATTTCACCCAGCCACTAGCCTCTTGCAAAGCTATAATGTCAGGCTTACTGTCCAGATTTTGTATGTGCAATTGCAGGTTCCCCCGCTTGCGACGGAAGCCCCTGCAGTTCCACTGCCAAACCTCAATTTGCTGGCGAGAGGCCATGATTAGGCACTAGGTTCACTAACATCGGCGCTTGGCCGACTACGGGAGGCAATCTAGCCTGTAGCGTAGCATTGAGCTGTTGAAACATGCCCATAACCTGTGTTTGGAAAGCCCGCATGTCATTGGTGAAGGCGTCAAGACGCTCCTCAATCTTGTCTAGTCTGGCTTCGATCCTGTCGACCCGAGCTTCCAATCTATCCTGTCTTTCCTCCAGTTTTCCTATTCTGTCCGCAAGGGCAGACATTTCCCCCCTAAGACTAGTGACTTTAACGACTGGCTGCGGCATGTCCGCCGTTGAAGTTTCTGCCACTCTCTTTGCATTAGCTCCCTCATCCGTCGATGGCGGCCTCTTAAGCTTCCCCCGATTCTCCACCTCCATAGCTGTGCTCTCGCTCTCGCGAGAAGCAGTCGCCTGTGCCGCTTTCAGTGGGCCTGGACCACCGGCGTCTGTACCCTTTGTCCTTTGTCGCTTTTAAGCGCGCGTTCCATCTCTGCCATCCTGACTTCCATCTTTTTAATCGTCTCAGCCTGCTGCTGCACCTGCCTTTGTAGCTCCTTCTCTCGAGCAGTCGCACTCTGGGAGGCCACGTAGGGCCAGCTCACCTTTTTTCTCGTGGCACTGGGACTTCTTCCATGACTGGAACCCTGTTCTCCTTTGCCACGCTCGGGTCCGGGAAGTGGTGGGAAGGAAGTGGACCGGTCCCTGCTCTTGTTATCGTCTCTAGCACCGCTGGATGACCGCTTCCTGGGCCTTGAGCGCCGCTCCTCCTTGTCAGTTTGGCCGTTGTCCTCACTGCCCTGCTGCAGGCCCATCGGCTGCTTACGGGCTAGACGAAACTTGCAGTTCCGGCTCCCCGTGTTGTGCGCCCCATGGCACACGATGCAGTCCGGAGTGCAGGTCAGCGGCTCTCCTTCCGGTGGCGCAGGATGATCCTTTCCGCAACGGCGACACAGATTAGTCTTCGGACGATAACAAACGTCCGCCCGATGTCCCACTCGTCTGCAGTTATAGCAGGTCTCGACCAACTCTCTGTACGGAATCACCGCGTACAAACAGTTCCAGTAAATAACTTGCCAGGGAACATGCTTCCCCCCGAACGTTATCTGAATCGCCTTCGACTTTCCCAAAGGTCTGGCATCCAAAATTTCTTTGCCGTCATTCCTCTTCAAGAATCCCGCCCGAACTTCTGCCAGTGGGCATCCGTTGTACGCGTTGTAAATGACTCCGCGCACAGAGTTCTCCGGCGCCGCCACGTACGCCGAAATCTCAAGGTCATGACCGCTCAGCTTGAGCGTCTTTACATTCGCATATGCCCCACAGCGATGCATACACGGCGTGCTCACCGTCATCGTGTTATTTGTCTCGTTGACCCGCACCAGGTCTTCCTCCGCCGCAGTCGCATTCGTCAGCTCCGCTGCCGCTCTCAAGGCACATCCGAGTTCCCTCGACGTCACCATACTCAAGTCCCAATTCTTGGGTCGGCACACAACCTTGAAGTCCTTGGCTGGCATCTTCAGAAACGGTCCCCGTTTCTTCCACACCGGCGCTTTCCCGCGCTTGACTTGTTCTGCTCCGTGCGTCTGACGCCCGTCGCTGCCCGCCTGCTTCTCGCTAGGCCTACTCTCGGGACGGTTCCCGTATACAGATTTCTTGAATCTATCTTGAGCCCGCAAAACCCAGGCCCATTCTCCCGCCTAGAATTCTTCGGGCGTTATAGTCTCTCCCTCAACGGAGTACTCCATTGTCTTCAGTCTCACAGAGGCCCACAACCACAAGTCACCGCCCCGGAGCCCGGTGCCGTCGGCGGCGGCTCGGCCTAATGATGAGGCCTAACTTTGCCGCGCGTTGGTTGAGCACGAAAAGCGTGGAAAAACCCCTAAAAAGGGGGCAAACTTGCCGAAATTAGGTGTCCGCAGGGAGAGGGAAACTTCCTGTGGACAATCCCACCAAAAGCAAGTCCACAGCACAGGGAGTTCCACCGAAAAACGGTCTCAAAGCGAGAGCCCATGCGAAGCACGTCCGCAATCTTCGACTTCGTCGTCTTCCCCCCTCGAATTTTGGGTAAATGATGACAGGGAGCATGGCTTATACTGAAAAGTCACAGTGCTGCCTTTTCTTCAGGGGAGCTTCTCTGCCTTGATTTATCGTCGGCGTCAAAGAGTTTGCCGTTCATGTGACCACAAATGTTCTTCAACAAAAAGTTTGCACTGCACCATAACACATATCTCATGACAACTTCACTGGTGTTCCCTTCTTCTCATTCGGGACACATGTACTTATTCTAGTCTACATTACGCTCTAAACGAATAATTTCGCTTTCGAGTGCACAAATTAACACCTCAAATGAGTTTAGCAGTGGAGGCATAAAGCGTTCGTGCAACTATTTACAAAGAAACTGCTGCTTTATTCCACCGAATTCCAGCTTTTTTCTTCATTGCCTTAGCATTGGCACCCAATAGTCTGTCAATGATCTTGCAGAAACATGAACGCCTGATTTTTCGGTCCCTATTTCTAATTGCTCCAGCAATTGGGCACGCAACACTTATTAGGCATATCCTTGCATGAACATTATCCACATTCCGCGGCAATGAGGGCGTGCAGGAGACACAACCGCAATAGCAGCACAAGCGCAGAGAATGCGTGCACGGTTAACGTCCAGAAAAAAAAAGAAAAGCGCTCGCAAGCATGTCGCAGCATGCCAGGACTTTTTTAACCCCGAAGCTATCCAAGGAGTAGCAGGGTTCCCGGAACTAATCGAATTGTTATGGCCATCGTCGCCCACTTGGTCTTTCGCGTCTCATTTTCAACACAGCTGCGCCGCTCGTAGCTTTGTAGCACGCTGCACGGAACTTCAATGTGAGCCTTTTTTGCTTGACGTAACTCATGGGGAGAGGGTACAGCAAGAAGGCCTTAAGTTCTGTAGAGGGTGTTGCCCACTCGCGATTGTTTACGGTAGGGGGCGCTTACGTCGTTGCGCAGCCGCACGAGATACTTACAGACACTTTCGAATATCTGTGGCAATGCAGCGACAAACCATGGGCTCATGTTTAGCGCCGAGAAATTCGGAGCCATTACGTGGCGTCAATTCAACAGCGTCACACCCATAGTCAAACAACATGAATAGCTCGACGTTTCCATTCGGCGGGCCCGTGTTAACTTGATAGGTCAAACCACATCAACCACAAATCAATGGGGTAAATGTAAAAAAAAATGTGTTATAGTAGCCAGTGATTGAGTGAATCAGAATGTGTTAACTCTCGAATGGAAGCTCTGCGAAATGCATCAGTGGCGGTAACTTGCAAGGAGCGCTTTGTTCTATTTTCTGTATTGGGAGCATTAGAATAACTAAGCCAAGAGGATAATAAGTACAGAGCACATTCCACACCTATTCCTTTCCTTTATGAACGCTTTCACCGCAAAGTTCGTTTCTGCATGGGCAGATATGCAGTCCTCGGGAAGCTTTAGCTATGAAGCAGCAACATGTGCATCATTACTAAATTTGCGCCATATGAGAAGCTGTGTCATCAGCGATTTATATTGTACAGTAAAAATGAACAGAAAAGAGCAGTTAAATTTTACAAAGAAAGAAAAAGGCGAAGAAGGGTAAAGGAGGTGGCGACGTTGTAAATTCCGAGAAATGGCAACCACATCGCGTTATGCATATCTTAAGTATTCAAAAAGTGCGTCAGCGTTCCATCTCGCGACTTGCATATAGAAAATGAAAGCTACGGTCAGGTGGTCTTGCCTGAAGTTAATTCATTAAGATCTTCAGACTGAATTTATAGCGCAACGAAGCCTTACAACGAATATATCATAGGTATTTACTTTTAAATCCTCAGAGAGAGAGAGAGAGAAAGAGAGAGAGAGAGAGCCCGTGATTTTTAACGTCTGTCGATACACGAAATAAAACAGTGCGTGTGTAGTACATGGCTGGCGACGACATCGCTTTCGATGTTGCACACAAAACTGTATGTGTACACGCCACATGAAGGTGTGTCGTTCAACGCCACGTGAACGTCGTGTCGCAGTCCTTGGGAAGTGTCCCACTCTCACCCAAAGAATTTGCACTTCATCTTGGGGTTCATCTGGGACTCGGGCGGGCAATGAAATGCACGGGCGAAGGCCTCCGAACTGCGCACCGCCTTGTTGCAGTCCACTGTGTGCGGACCCACGGCATCGGGTCGCGTGCAAGTCATGTAACATAGTGTCATGAAGAACACTTGGTCTCCCGAGAAGCCCCCCGCAATTCCCTGAAGAGCTTCGTCGCCCCTGTTGCTGACTGCGCGGCGGTACGCCGCGTAGGCAACCTCGAGAGCGGGGATCTCGGGAAAGATGCTGGCCCTCGCGCCGGTTATGCTCTGGGTGTTGTCTCCGCCACTGGTGGCGTGCCCGTCAAGCGCCTCTAGGCAGCCGTCTCTCTCCTCGAAGGCCTTCGCGGAAGAGCTGCAGATGGTTGTTGAAGATATTGAAACGATACATGATCGCAGAAAAAAAAATAGTTTGGCGGTAATGGCATGTGTTGCAGGGGTTATAGGGCGTTCTGCTGCTGAGGAGGAGGTCACGTGTATGATTATCGGGCACGGCTGCGGCATTTTGATGCAGACGAAATGCAAAAATGCTCTCGCAAATCCATATCCGGTATGTTTTTCTTCAGATTATGCAGAATTATTTTTTAAAAATACACCTGGGCTAGAAAGCATAATTGTAGTCATTGAGTTGGATTACTCAAAGAAGTGGAGATTGCGTGCACGAGAAATCGCATTGGACAATCGACTAATTAACAAACTTTGACTAATCGGGTTTCTCACTAAATACTTAGGTTTTACAACACTTGCTGAAATTTACGAACTGTAGCCGGTACTCAAAACTCGTGTCACCCTGAAAATTCAGACCAAGATGGTACGTCTTGCCATTTAATATGTAGCCGGTTAAATGGCAATATATACCATCTCGGTCTGAATTTTCAGGATGATACGAGTTTTGAGTACTTAAATCCCGAAGTTGGAGATAAAATACATTCGCGTCGCAGTTACGTTTGTAGTTCAATGTATAAAATGTCGTTTTAATAAATATAGAAGCGGAACAATACATTTTATCTCAAGTGTGGCGACGCATATTACGGCGCCATCGTAAGCATTTGCTAGCAGTGTGGATGTGATTTGCAAACCCACCGACTACAACTTGTGAATTTCGCTACTTTTCACTACCTCCTAATTGGCAATATCTGTAGTAAATTAAATATTCTAAAAGTTACGTATTTATTTTCTGTCAATTAAACTTTTATGCACTTCAATTTCTCGTGCGAGTAAACTGTGCCGCTTGGTGTAATCCAGCTCAAGGGCTACAATTTCGCTATCTCTCACGGGTGAAAAAAAAGAAAAACGATATGGTGCAAAAAACAAAAACAAACAAGAACGCCACACATACACGGTTCTTTTTCTTGTAGTTGCAGCCAATTTTGAAATGCTGCCTGTGGCAGACAGGACAATTCTAATCATTAGCACCTGCCGTAGTAGCTTACCAGCTTTTGCGTTACGCTGCTAAGCATCAGGATGAAATCCCAGCCGTGGCTGCCACATATTGATGCGGGAGAAATGCCAAAATACCCGTGTACCCAGCGTTGGGCGCACTTTAGTAAACCGCAGGTGGTCAAAATTATTGCAGAGTCCCACACTATGGCGTGCCTTATATTCAGATGCTGGTTTTGGTATTTAAAACCTCCCAAAACATGACTTTATAATAACCTTTGACCTAAATCACAAGATGAGGCGGTCCATTACTCCTACGAAAAATGAAAAAGAATAATAGAAAATTAGCGTAATTTCGCTAATTACCGTATTGATTAATTTCTTGGTGGCACATATTTAAATCTACGAGTTGTAGCTAGTGAGTGTGTAAAGGGTGTCCCACGTAATTTGAGCCAAGAATTTAAAATGAAAGGCGTGTCGGAAGCGCATGTCACCGAACGCATACTATTCGCCATAGACCACAGTTACTCAGACATTTTTTTGTTTTCCCCATAAATCACTAATTGATCAAGTTTAATTAGCCAAGATATTAAATATTGGCCGAGGACCCTAAGTATGATAGGCAGATTCGTAGAGCACCTTTAGAAACCGCCGATGGAGTTGTGTCCTTTACGATACGTCTCACGAAGTCCTTTTTTCCGGGTTGCAAAGGAAGCCCGCGAAATATAATAAAAAGCACGTGACGGAGCGTTTTCTCAGTGGTATTGCGCTGCTCTCGAGCCTGCGATCGGTGAACAAGGTCAGCTGCATCGTGACTGACGACGAGGAAGCGGCTGGGCGTTCCTTTATATCGTCGGCAGCGCTCGGCCAGCAGCATGCAATTTCGCCGTCATCCGACGGGAGCCGCCCTTGTGCACGGAACGCACGCTTGAGAGCAGCACGATACCACTGCGCAACCGCTCCGTCACGTAGCTTTTGCCATATTTCGCGGGATTTCTTTGCAACCCGGGAAAAAGGACTACGTGAGACGTATCGTAAAGGAAGCAACTCGATCGGTAGTTTCTGAAGGTGCTCTACAAATCTAGGTATCACACTTGGGATTCTCCGCTAATAATTAAAATGTTGGCTAATCAAACTGATTAGCTAGCGAGTTCTAGGCAAAAAACAACATTGTCTGAGTTACTATAGGCTATTGCAAATAGCATGCGTTCGTTTCAACTCGCTTCCGACGTGCCTTTCTGTTTTGAATTCTTGGCTCAAGTTATATATATGGGACACACTGTATATGCAAGGCATGCTGACATAAAAGAAATTCTGAGGATGGCGCAGGTTCCGACATATGCACCGTCAAACTTGCGGTAAGAATTCACTGTTGCTGCTCCCTACTTTTTTGAGGCATTGCTGTTTTATGCACTGAAGCACAGAAGTAACTGGAACGCCAATGCATTTAGTTGGAAACCTTGAAAATCAATGTGTAGAAATTGGCTTAGTCCTGAGAATTCGCTAAAGGGCACATGCCTTGCGAAATCGCCGGCTTGAATATATTCTGATAATTACAAATAAAATGTAATCATCGTAATTATGTTAGTTCAATCAGATGTATTGATTTCTCTTAGAAGTAATTAACGCCTCATTGAGTAGTTCAGACTAAGGGTTACAATTGCTCTGTTTGCCTATTTGAAATTTTAAAAAATGGAGTGCTGTTAAAATAAAAGCCTCTATATTTACGCGCCCATTAATGGGAAGCTGAAAGCTTTCCCAGAACAAATGAGTGAAGAGCGGTACGTCGTGGTTTTCAACCCTTTGAATTCGAATATCGCATCGAAATTGAGCGAATGAAAGCGCAAACATATTTTATTTCGACCAAAAGTGCAGCAGCAGACACGCGCAGCTCGCGCGCCTCGTTTTCGCCTGCGATTGGTCGGGCGCCTCGTGACGTCAACAATGGCGTTCGTCCGGACCATCTGCTGCCTCTACACACGAAGCATGGTTCAAAGTAGTTTGGTGGTGTTTTGCTGAGACGGTCATGGAAAATTTCGCGAGCTTGCGTTTCTCTGGGGAGTTCGGCGTTAAGTCCAAACTCCACGAAAGCGATTTTGCGCGCGACGGTGACGGGCGACGGCTTCGAGCCACAAAACGGGCCGTCGCTTGAACAGATTGCTCGGTGTTGTCGCTCGATCGCTCGTTTCTAGAAATCTAGAACTCGTTGCTCGTTGCTCGGAAATGCTATGAGCGACTAGCCAATAGTGCGAAGCCGGAACTGGATGTACATAACTCAAATACTGCTGTTTGTCGCACGGAACGAGCAAACTATCGAATTTTATACGTGAAAAAATAAGAACCTAGTGCAAGACCTTCAGAAATATTTTATGTTCCTTCTTCAGTAAAACACATCAACTTAAATTGATAAAGCATGCGTCACGCTAGTTTCGGCGCGTATATTGCTGCCCTCATACCGGGAAGTCGTCGCTCAAAGCCGTCGCTCGCGTGGAGTTCGGCTTGCAGGCGACGAGTGAACGCGACAGACATCGCCTCGCTTGTCGCGTTGTCACTGTCGCGTGCAAGATCACTTGTAAGGGGTTTATACTTTACTCCCTACATGTACGCGCCGAGTGCGAAGAGCGGGCCTCTCCAAGAAGTAAAAAATGCTGGTGCAAGCACTGCTTTCCACGTGAACGAAGGCGAAGTGTTAGCATCCCCTTGTGTTGGAAATGTTCTTTGGCGAGTATGTTTTTTGCTAAGCTGCATTCAGCGTTCCAGTGAGTACGTTTCCGGGCAAACAACTGTAGCGTTATGTTCCTGCATGCCTCCTCGTAGAACGTAAGCGGTGATGCGATCTTCGGCATTTGTGCGCTGCCCCAAAGCTGTCAGCAACCTACATAGACGGTTTAAATGCGGGAAAATTTACCAGCTGTTGTAGCACGTGTAGTATAGAACCTTCATCAGCGCGCCATCCGCACGCTACTTGTAACCGGCGAATTCCGTCAGCTACGTGAGATGGTCGGTTTCTCTATGTGTGCGAGAGAAGGTGGAGCGCAGCGTCGTGGCGTGAGCAGGCTTTCCAACACATGCAAACTTTACGCTTGCACTGCGTTATGGTAGCTGCATGCAGGCGTTTTCACAACACACGTGCGAATAAAAGAATCGCGGCGCTTGGGGATGAAACCTGCGTCAAGGGTGGGAGATAAACATGCACCTTCCGTTCAGCGTGCCAATTTTTTTTTCGGGAGAACCCAAAGCACGCATTATTGATAAACTCCGGTAGTAATCGTCACGGAAGTGGTTAGAGCACAACACTGTTGTTCTTGAGCGCTTGAAGTTGTTTCGCTTCACAGCAGCCTCCCACTTAGCTGAAAGCTTCTTGTCTTGCAGGAACTAATGGAACATCGAAACCTCGTCGCGGCCGCTGGTGTTCGTGCAAGCGTAGGCTGCACAGAACGCCGGCATGATCGGCCTACAAGTTCAACTGATGCTACGCACGTCAATTACCACTCCTATATACACAGAAATAAAGAATGTAGGGTCGAGCGAAGCAGATTAGGACGGCACGCACGCAGAAATAAGCCCGGTCAGGCACGGTCGCGGAGATTGCGAAAGAGCGGAACGCCAGTGTTGACGTCACTAAGCCGCGGTTTCCGGTCTCCGCTCGCCTCGTCAGCGTTGCACTCACTGTGCTGGACATGCAACTCCTCACCAATCCGCTATACCCAACAAGGGAGGGAAACAGCGTCACCCGCGACACATGCCCGACCTCACCATAGTCAAAAATGTCAAAGAAGCTACGTGGTCCAACCTGGGGGAGACCCTTGGGAGCGACCATTGCATCATAAGCACCTCTATCTCAACTACAAAAATTAGAAGAAATTTTGGCAGAGGAAGAATCACTGATTGGACCCAATTCCGTGCAATCACCACAGACAAGTGTCAAAAGATCACATCTATCACAGAATCGACTGACAGTATCTGTAAGGCACATGAAGAGACCACGGAGACTATACAACGTACTCCAGAAACTCCAGAAGTCGACACACACCTCATTCAGCTATGGCAGCAACGTCGCCGGTTGGTACGAAGTTGGAAACGACAAAAACTAAACAGCCAACTACGCCTACGAATCGCAAACATCACGGAAGATGCGCAAAACTACGCCACTTAATTGGCACACCAAAATTGGCACCAGTTCTGTGAATCTCTCAAAGGGACATTAGGAACCTCGAAAACATGGACCGTCTTAAGGAACCTAATTGATCACGCAAAATCGAAATCCGAAGCAAACAGAACTCTCAAACGCATCGCTCACACCTTGCCAGGCGACGATGGAGCTTCATTAAAAGCATTACAAGACAAATACATTGGTGCAACTGGGACGACTTTTCCTCCATGCACACAGCGATACGCAGGACGCGCCAACAAAGAGCTGGACGCCCCCATAACCGAATCCGAAGTATACGCAGCCGCACGAGCCTGCACCAAGAACACCGCAGCCGGCGCTGACAAAATTACCAACGCCATGATTCGCAACCTCAGCCAGGAGCAAATCGAAAAGCTAACCCAATATATCAACGACTCTCTGTCGCAAAAGAACATCTTACCACCAGGGTGGAAACATGCCGAGATCATAGTCATACGCAAACCAGGGAAGCGACCAACAATCGATGCCCTGCGACGCATCTCATTAACATCATGTATGGGCAAACTCTATGAAAGAGTAATACAGAAACGCCTCCAAAATTAAATTGAAGACAACAACCTCTTTCACCCATCCATGATCGACTTCAGATCGGGGTTATCCACACAAGACGCCTTCCTACTTATCCGAGAGGAGGTCTTGACCAACATACCAAGAGGCGGGGAACATCTAATCATGGCACTCGACCTCAAAGGTGCCTTTGATAACATATCGCACCAAGCCGTACTCGAGGAGCTATCTAACATCAACTGCGGCGAGCTCATATATGAATACGTCCGAACGTTCCTGACAAACTGAACGGCCACCATAGGCATGGGAGATACACGATCTGACCCACAGGCTATGCCTAACAAAGGCACACCGCAGGGGTCCATTATATCACCCCTCCTATTTAACATCGCCATGACCAGAGTCGCTAGGGCATTACAGGCCATACCCAACATAGGGTTCACCTTATATGCCGACGACATCAGGGTGTGGACAAGGACAGCCTCCCTCGCGGAGCAGGAGCACTATCTCCAACAAGCCGCCACTTGTGTTGAAACAACAGCACACCAGTGTGGCTTGAAATGCTCTCTCGACAAATCCCAAGTAATTCGTATCAAGGGGTACAATTACAAGACCCAAAACCCCATCCACATTAAACTTCGAGGAGAACTCATCCAAGAAGTATCACTCATCCGCATATTCGGCATTTGGCTACAATCTGACCGCAAGGCCACAACACGCCATCAAATTAATCAAAATATCGGCCACACAAGTATCGCGCATGATACGGCGCGTGGCAAGAACCCGTGAAGGCGTGAAGGAACAAGACACCATGAAATTGGTTCAAGCGCTTATCATCAGCCGACTGTCCTACGGCGTTCCATATCTCCCACTCCTTAAAGCACAACGAACCACAATTGCTGCCATCATTCGGACAGCTGTTAAAAATGCACTAGGCCTCCCAGCATATACCGCCAACCACAAGCTTGAAGCTCTGGGAGCACATAACACTTTCGATGAAATCCAAGAAGCAGTTCTCCTATCTCAGCGGGAACGCCTACTCAAGACGGAAACGGGTAGACTAATACTTCAGCGAGTCGGCTACCCAGCGGACTTACGCGTCATACAATCTACCACTAACATTCCAACAGAAGACAGAGCACGCCTGCACGTAGCTTCCATCCCAAAGAACATGTCATCCCACTCCTGCGAAGGCAGAAGAACAGCAAGAGTCAACTACATAAGACGGACAATGGGAAAAAGCGGCAGGGCCGTCTACGTAGATAGAGCCTTGTACGGACCTCCCAATGGACATGCAGCGGTAGCAACTGCGGTGGGATCCAATCATCAAGAAATCACAAGTCTAACCATATCAAACTGCTCCGTCCTGGAAGCAGAAGTGGCTGCGATAGAACACGCCATACAACACGGGAATGCTATCAACCAATCCCTTCATATTATCACCGACTCGCAGGCGGCTTGTCGGCTCCTGCTAGCAGGAAGAATCCATAAAAGACTGCTCCACCTTGTTCAAAGCAGCCCAGGATCAAACACTCACGTTAAACACCAGATCACTTGGGGGTCCAACACTCTGGGTTGGAAGGGAACGAGATAGCTGACGGTTTAGCTCGAGGTTACACTAGCCGAGCGGATCAAAACACAATCTCCCCTGACCCCTCACTAATTCAACCAATGTCAACAGTTTATAATATTAGGCTCCATCACCAACGTATCATGCGCCAGTTCCTACCACCACCACATAGACAACTTACTGCTCAGGAAGCCCGCGACCGCAGACAACTCCAGACGGACACTTTCCCCAACCTGTATATATATCACGTTCTGTTTCCAGAACGCTACAGACCTACCGGCCCATGGTGCGACGGTCAGCCCACCGCCTTCCATGTTACGTGGGGGTGCACGGGGGACAAACCCATACACTTACGAACACTTCAAACGAAGGAGCAGTGGGAGGCCTCTCTGTCCAGCTCGCACCTGACAACACAGCGCAGCCTGGTACAGCAGGCAAGGGCAGCAGCACAGGCCACAGGGGCTCTGAAATGAGTTCTCCATCCGCCACTCAAGTGTTCGACAACTACTTCTTTCCCTTCGAAATAAATGTTTCTACTACTACTACTACTCGTCAGCGTCAGCAGCAGCGCGCGGCGCTCGACGGGGGGCGGAGCTACAGCGCAATTTTATCCGATGATTGCGTCGCTCCTAAGTGAAAAATCCTCCCCCAAAATTTTAACTTCATAGTTTATAAGGTTCCCGCATCCGTATATGAGCCTCTTATTGAATTCGAGAGACTCTTCAGCTCCCATTTAAAGAACCCCAGGAGCTCAAGATATATCCGAAGCACTCCTGAGTGGCGTCTCTCATATTCCTAGTGCTGCCATGGGGTTTTTAACGAAATTAATGACTCAACGCATCAATACTTAAATATGTAAGGTGTGCTTGAGGCCCAACGCGATTAAAGAAAAGGAATACAGAATACCTATTTCCGCATAAATAACGGAAAGCTTACCTGGACAAAATGAAGTGGCCGAATGTACCGTTCGGGTGCCACCGCAGTCCCAGTCTGTCTACGGACGCGACCAGATTGAGTGCAATGGAAAAGTCCAGACCCCCGTAGAACATGGCCTCGGTCCCGCCAGGGTAGTACAAGGGCGGAGTAATCGCGCCCACGGCTACCTTGACGTCGCCGCTTGAGGCATCATAGAGCACGTACGGCAATGCATAGTTGACCGCGAAGCTGAAGACGTCGATGTCAGCGTGCGGGTCATGCGTCTTAGCAGCGCAGCGGCACGTCTTCACCCAGTACTCGGCAAATGAAAGTTCAGTGCTTGGAAAATCGCCGTACATGCGCTCGAGCACGTCGTTTTCGAGGTAACGCTCGGGGGGCCACAGCTTTAGTCGAGTCGAACGCAGCTTCTCGACCGCTAGCTTCCGGCTCTCAACGTCCAGCCATTGCATTGCGTTGGCCGCGTCCGCAGCCGCCAAAACCAAGCTGTCGAAGCCTCCTTTGATGTCAGCGCGCTGTGCTGGCGTGAAGCGCGACACGGAGCTGAGCGCAATCACCAGGAGACGATAGGCGGCCTCGACGAATCGCACGCAGAAGTACGGCCGATATATGGTGATGCCCTGGTCGTACCGATTCTCAAGCAGCTGGATATCCGCTGCCGGAGCCAAGAGCTGCACGCAAGACCAGGCGATCAGGGACAGCAGCTCCGTTTTTCTGTACGATGACATCACGGTAGCCATTGTCCGGAAGAACTCTAGGTCGCCTATGATAACCTGGTCGTTGGGCTTCACTTCAGGCTCAAGCTCGGTCTGCCTGAAGGCACGCAGCCACAGCTTGGAGGCCAGCGGCGGAGTGTGGAGTCCGATTCGAGCGATTTGCATCAGAGCTAGTTCGGTTACCGGAAGACGCCTAGCGTTCAGCAGTTTTCTGAAGACGTCACCTTCCATAACCATAGCCCTGTTGATAAACTTCGTGTCGACTCGATAGTTACTGTAGTTTCGGTTAAGGATGTAGAAAAACGTGGCCCAGTATTTCGCGTATCCGCCAGTGCTTTTGACTGTGAGATGCTGCCGGTACAAAACTGGTATGAGGGAACTGGGCTCTAATATGAAACGCCAATTCGGTGGGGACAAGCGCATTGCGCGCACTTGGAAGAATAACGGGACCTGCCACTTGAATGCTAGCGTCATCAGTACGTCGAGGGCGCTGGTGTCATTTGGTGCGGGTTTCTCTGGCCAGGATAGTCTACATTCGTTGAGGAAGTTCCAGAAGATGTCCAAGTTCGAGCCGTACTCTGATCGGTTGCCCATACAGGACTCGTACATCGCCATTGGTTTGCGGCCCACACTAATGGTTTTCGTCCCTTCGCTGAGTACGCTGTAGAAATGCGGAAACCACGATTTCCTTACGTCATCCATGGCCGAGTTGGAGTAATCTAGGTAGCCTTTCGGAGGCGACCAAGCGGAGCAGACGTAGGCGCTAAAGTTGTGGCATGGATCGAGGTGGCGGTTTAGTCCATTAGAGAGGCGCCACGAGTGGGCGAGGCAGTCGTCAGTCTTGCAGAACGGTGGCGATGGTGGTGATTTGGCGCCTCGTGCGAAGAGAAACATAATGACGATTGTCACGGCCGTCACGATCAGCATGAGGACGATCATAAGGGTGACGTGCTGCACCTTGATTGACACACCTGTTGCAGTTAGGACAACCTGAGAGCTGCGTCGAGCCTGCAAGAAAATATAAAAATAAAGAGGCATTTAAGCTGATTTTTGCTTAAAAGGTTATTCAAAATACATAGTGATCTGTCTACAGTGGCCGCGTCCACCATCTTCTCTGTGACGGAGTTGCGAATCGACTTTATGTTGTGCGGATCGGTGATCGTCGCGGTGTGGCTATTCAGAACTCTATAATGTATTGTTCACCTTCATCGTCCAGCGAATCGGGCCAAGGGACTTTCACTGCGCCCCCACCAATCTATGAAGCTACGGCCGCTGTTCTTGCAGCCTTAGATATTCGTCCACACGGCCTTGGGTGGCGTGGTGCTTTGCAACCTAAGCTTTCGTCGAGTCTCTTTTCAAGGTGACGTGTGCTGTGAACGTTGAGCCAATTACTCGAAAGAATTTCCCCTGCGCTCAGGAATTTCTGACCAATGCTGTTGTGACAGCCATAGACGGAAAGCTTCTATTTTTCCAGGGGATGGGAGGGGGGGGTAGGAGCTGGAGCCCGATCAGCTTTCCGGACACACCGCTGCTCCTTGTTGTATATATATATATATATATATATATATATATATATATATATATATATATATATATATATATATATATATATAACCTTTAATCACGTTCGCACTTGAAGAAAGTTCGGTTGACCTCACACAATTAGTCACTCAAGTTCCAGCCTTACTGTGTAATTACGAGACCTTCACAGCCTGAGTTACGAACAATTTCACAGCCTGAGTCTCCCGGATCAGGCAAACGACAAGTGAATTCACTTAATGGGGTATATCTGTGTTTTGTGCCTATTAGGTTGCACAAATACACATCAATGGTAAAAGCCATGCAACGTCTTCTAAAATTGTTGATACACATCGATGTAATCAAGAAACATTTTCCTGTCGGAAGTTCATATGAGCAGATAAACTACGCCATTTACAAAACTTACACAATATACAAGAATTTCTGAAGACAACTTATAACTACAATTACTAACACAAATCAATGTGACTCCGCAACGCAAAGGTTAATTACAGCATGCGTTATGCAAGTGGCTTAATTTATTTCTCGGCGGAGGAATAAAGGATTATTGGATAATAGATTATCAGGCACACGAATAAACAAGCATATTAGCACATCAATGAACAAATAATGGCACAGCGAGATTCGAAAAGTGCGGAACGACAGAAGAGGAAGTAGGAACAGCGCGGACTACTTTATTGAGCAGCTGATAAAGCATATATGACGAATAAAAATGAATAAGGGAAATGTACAGCATAGAATATCTAGTTTTAAATATGGCAACAAAGCGTTTTTTCATGCCCAAAAGGGCTCACCTTGCTTTCGCTGTTATGTACCCCATTTATGTTCCTGTGTATAACTTTTTACGTTCTTTTATACGCGACATGGTTTTCTTGAAGCTTGCCTCTATTCCCTGAAGCTCCGCTCACTGGGTCATTGCCTCGTATTAGCGCCTGATAATTTTTGGCAACTGAATAGCTGATGAATGTCTTGCTGTAGAACAAGCACTCTGTAAAACTGGAGCCCTGGTACAGAACGCGTCAGATTTATGCGATAGCTCCCGACTTGTTTCTTTTATCAAGGCTTATCGCGACGCAACATTCATGAAGCCGCATCGCTCCATTCAAACGACAGCGAACGATTGTACAAATTAATCGGTTATGCCCAATCAGTAAGTAAGAGCGGGCGTCTTCTTCTTGTGTCTAGAGACCGCGCTTGGCTGTCCGTGCGGCTGGGAAGTACTACATACGCCGGTGGCGCGCTTTATTTTCTGTGCTGCGTTGGAACTTGCAATCCGAGAAGGGTGGTCCTTTCGCGTGCGCTGTCTCCCCGCGGGCCTAATGTTATGCTTCCGTTGGTGTTGATATACAGTGGCAAATACGCTTCCTTCTCAGCGTCAGACGGGTAATGGTCAAGTACTGACAAGCGACATGCCCACAGTTGGCTCTGTCGTTTGCGCTCATGCGTGTTTGTAGCCGGTGCATACCGAGACGTCCGTAGCCGCGGCATAAGCGAGCTGGACGCGTGTTTTCTATTTGTCATTTATTTCTCGACGTCGCTGTACCTTGTAAAGTACAAAAGCCATTTGAATGTGCGACTGTGGGAGCGAGAAAAAGCACATAATAGTGAGCCGAAAAGCATGGCGGCTTGATGGGCTTAATCTTCCCACGCGCTCAATGTTTGTGTTTGTTGGAGGTCACGTGATCAAATTCGCGCTTGGGAAGGAAATGCGTAGCTGGGAATGACTGTGCGCGGCTAACGCTTACGTGGCCCGCGTGTCGTATCTATTTGTGGGTAATCACTGGCGGGTTCGGTGATTAAGGCCAAGCAGGGATGGCTGCCAACTTCATGCGCGCTCTCTTCCTTGGCGGGCTGTCTTTCTGCGCCCCTAGTGTTGCAGATTGCGAAGTCCAAGAGAAAGTGGTAATTGGAGATATCGTTCATAGAGACTGTCTTGTAGCGGACATAAAGATAGACAGATGATGATGATCAATCTAATCTGCGGATCGCGAGGTGAATCGCGCGGCTGGACGACGCTTTCGGCCCCGCTGGCGGCCTTCTTCATAATGGCGCCGTTGTAACACCGCACGTGGTCATGCCGTGCGACATTTACAGCTTTACTTGGTCCGTGCATTACGCTAGGCTTTATTTTAATGAATAATTGAATGTTACCTACAATCTATATGGCCGAAAGAATTAACGTATAGACAGTATCGTGCAAGGACCGCACTATTGTGTCGCGATTTTGATGAGCCTTACATGGGACCGGACCATTTGACCTAATTTTTCTAACTACACGCATGAAATTCGCTGTGGACTTCCGCGATCGCCTTCTCTCGCCATCTAGTAGCGACGCCTGAAATTACACTGTGTGCGAAAATTCGATCTTGAGTGGGATCGGAACCAGCGCACCTATGGCGATTGCGGCTCTTATAATATATATATATATATATATTATAAGCGCCGCAATCGCCATCGGTGCGCTGGTTCCGATCACGCTCAAGATTGAATTTACGCACACTGTGTAATTTCGCGCGTCGCTACTAGATGGCGAGAGAAGGCGATCAAAAAAGTGCACGGCGAATTTCATGCATGTAGTTAGAAAAATTAGGCCAAATGGACGGTCCCATGTAAGGGTCGTTGAAATCGCTACAGTATAGTGCAGTCCTTGCACGAGCCTGTCTATAGGTTGATTCTATCGGCCATATAGATACGTTATATACGTTAAATATATATATATATATATATATCTATATATATATATATATATATATATATATATATATATATATATATATATATATAACCGTGCAAGATATATGTAATTTAATACATAAAAGTATATTTATATATATTGAAGGTCTAGTTGGTAGTGAGGCTCTTACACGGTTACGGCCCTTACACGAATTCACAGGGTAAAAATTTTCCTGCATATAATTGTTTTACCTTTCGCTATCACTAATACTGCGTCGCCTTCGCGGCGAAATTGCAGTCTCTTTTTCTTCCGTTTTTCTGCGAGTCCGAGTATAAGCGCTGCTGCGCATGGCTGCTGCTGGATCTGATTTCGAGTGAATCCGGTTTGGCCTCATTTGGGTTTCTGATGGAATTATATATGTATTTGTGACCTTTTCATGAAAGTGGCGATGTTCCCATCACTGATAAGTGTAAGTTATTTGAAGTATTCTTATTTAATGAGTGATTAGCATTGTCTATGGAAAGGAAAAGCAGTACTGAGGCACGTATCATTCAAGTGCATTTCACACGGCATTGATAAAATGCTCTGGCGAAGGGGTCACTGAAGTGAGCAGGTTTCTTTCACGAGAAAAAAAGCATGCAAAATAATTTGAAGCGAGGTGAGCATACGGCAACATATTCGTGCTCTATGCATAGACTATCCATGCCATTAAACATAATTGTTAGATGGCGACCGCTTTTCTTGAATTAATATAACAAACTTTTTCCTTTCTACGTATTTAAAGATATGGTGTTTGTACATGGTGTTCACATTCTCAATTAAGAAAAAAACTATTTGAAGTTATAAAGCACGGATGAGGTAGCCGCCGCTGGTGCTTCTAATACGCTGGTGATCTTATTGATAGGTTTCGCAAAAATAAAGCGAAAATATGATTGAAAGCCTGTGAACGTCCGCACCGACAATGATGCACTAGGTTTTTAAACGGAGTAAAACTTTAAGTGAAAACTCGAAAGGCAACTCAAAAGAAACGTCAAATGATGTGGGTAACAGAACCCTTGATCATGACACTTCATGGGGGCGTGGGGCGGGTGTCGGCATCGCCGGGGGGCGGGGGGTGGGGGGGTCTCTGCGCCCCCGCCCGCGGGGAAACTTCGAAGAGGGCTCGGGCGCCGGAGCCCCTCCCCCTCCTCGCAGTCGCGCCTATGATAACATGGCATTGCATTCCAACCCTCCATACACATTTCGTCGGCAAGAAAACGCGTCTCGCGTGAAAAATCGAAGCTGCGGCAGTATAGTGGTGTTCTTCGGAGCTTATAAAACTCTATGCACAAAGCTCCATGCATGAACTGTGGATGTTCTGCTTGCGCTAGGATTCTCACTTGGAGCGTGCGACCCAAAACTGTGCGAGTGAGTTCGCACATGCATGATGCCGTGAAAATGCAGGACAAGTGGGATCAGCAAGTTGGGCGTCGAGGGTTAACTTGTTCCGCGCGCTGTTTTTTCTCATGTGTCAGTGCTTCGGGAGTAATGACTTTGCGCGGGTTCTTTCCCACTCGCGTTCCGTAACACTGCTTCTCACACTGCTTTTGTGCTGCAGGCGTTCGCAAGTATTGCAGATTTAGCTGCTTACAGGCACTCCGGCATCAAGCACAGCGCAGTAACACGAACAAGCCTGGAAACACGCGGTTAGCAAAACTATGCAGAGCAGCGGCTCGGTACGAGAACTGGAAAACGAAGAGACGCGCACTAATTAAATGTCAAAATGAAGCACGGAAAAGCACCAGCGTGCTGAGTGGTGAAGCAGCGACGGCTTGAGAATAAAGCGCGGGAGTCTTGTCTGTCTACGCCGTCGGTGAGCTGCTGGGAAGATGGGTTAAGCCATGTGCACCGAACGTGGTACCTGCTCTTTCATTTTTGTCTCTAGCGTGACCAAACATGCTTTGATGGACTTTGCTGAGCTGGCCAGTGTTTGTCACTGAATAAATGGCTTTAATAAATGACCCACCTGCGCACAAGTGTTAATCTGTCAATGCGATTTCCTTCTTTTCTTTTTGGTACGAGTAAAAATTACAAATTTCACGAAAGACGCGCTGTCTTCCCAGAAGTTACCTTGATTTTACTTTTGTGTGGAAAATATTTAAAGCAAGATGTGCCGCACTAACCCGTGAGGACTTTTTCAGTTTTTTAGAAATTTTTTTCGTACAGCCAAAATGCTCCAAACACTTTAATATCACTACGTGCCGTGTATGAAGAACAGCACTGTTTGGCATAAAAATTACAAAAATAGTTGCACGGAAGGGTGCGTTGCCTTTGAGCGTTAATTTAAACGAAGCTCATGGGGTTAAAAGGAAACGCACAGATTAATAAATAAACTGTTCCAGTGAGGGGGGGGGGGGTCCGGAGGGGGTGTTGTAATTGTCTCTTATACACGTCGCATTAAACAAGTGGGCACGCTGGAACAAAATGGAAAATCCCTTGCGCGTAGGCCACTGATCAGCATGCGGATTATATTTTCTGCGATGATTTTATTATGGCAATTGCCCTCCTCCCGTCAGTAATAACCACAAAAAAAAAACAAGCCTAGCTTGTTGCATGCGTTAACAAAAGCCTCTTGCTTCGCACACAATAGCGAACGGCAGGGTGAGGACACCACAGAACAAGGGTAAAAGAAGTAGCTATGCGCGAAATTAAGCTGTCGAACGAGCAGTTTCGTTTTTGCGCGTCTTAGACAAGATGACGCTGTTTGAATGGCGCCGCTGGCACGAGTTGTTGGGAACTCGGCGCTGACGCCCGTTGTTGCACCTGGGTCGCAAGCCCCAAGGATAGCGTTGGCCTGGCGGCCTGGGGTACAACTGGAAGCATCCGAAGGTCCCGGCAAAGCATGAGTCGACTGGTAACAACAAAACAACTTGTTTATTCTAACATCGCAAAGAGTTGGCGGTCAGGTTGACCGAAGTAGAGAGACGGGAGTGCACGTTACTCAACAGAAGAAATCGGAGCCCCCTTTTTGGCGTCCGGGGGCAGCTGCTTTTATACTCTCGCAGTTGAGGGCAAGAAGGAACCCCTCTATAGACGAGCACGTGACTGTGCCGCTCGGGCACAATGGGATAAGGTGGCGCAGCGTCGTGTCGGCGCCACTCGGGCACAATGGGAAGAGAAGGTGGAGCAGCCGTCGTGTCGGCGCCGCTCGGACCCCCTCGCTTCACAGTTGTTGGGAGCTCCTCTCCCCGGCTGCCGCGCTTCGACAAGCGTGGGCACCAACATGCACATACACACACACACGCGCACATGAAGACACGTGGCATTGGAACATGCCTGGACGCGCTTGGCAGGGAGGCGTAGCGGCGGCGCCGAACGGGCCAAAATGTCTGCCGCTTTGAACGAAGCCCTGGCGTCTGTTGCATCCTCGCCGGCTTTACCGCGCGTCGTAGGCGAAACGTAACAACGCCTAGTGCGTTGCTGCAAAGATGGCACATGACACTTAACATTTCATTTTAAGTTTGCAATAACCAATGAGGAAAAATGTAACTGATTTGATTAGCACGCCTGTTGTGGTGGACACTTGCTCGCTCTCCAAGAAACTGTTCATGCGAGCCATTCTTGCAACAATGCAACAGCGAGCTTCAAGAATGCAAGGGAACGACCACTTTTGTGAACGTTTCTTTTTTCTTTCAAACTAGCTACGTTTTTAAAACTTCTTCTACTGCTCATAAAAATCTTCGGAATATTGTTCTTTGGAAATTTGGTTGCTTTGGCGGGGGGATGTCGAATTTACTTCCCATCTGCTGGGATCATTTGTGGACACCGTGTGTGTATTGCTTCCACCATCTACGCGCACAGGGAAAATATTCATTTACCATGACAGTATGCGACGCAGACTGCTTAGATATTGAATATCGTTATTGATGCTACAACCTGAGCACATGCACTGTCCCCCCCATCCCCCCCCCCCACGACACGGGAATTTCAACGCAACGCACATTTACTACGCTAGGACGCATTACCGCTAGGACGCATCTTGGTTGGACAGTCTGAATACATCGTTAAGACACAGGTTTACGTCGCACCAAACTACTAATTCCTGAGAACGAATGCAGGAACTTTGTCATACACGAACAGCATCGCATACGTCGCTCCGCGTTGTCCTTCAAGTTGCGTGACCTCGCTCCTTGGTCGTGTACAGGTATGTGACCTAAAGGTCGCTTTCTTAGGTTATGAAGGCATTTACATCTCTAACAAGTCAAACGAACCCCACCTGGTGCCGAGAAATACGAAGTCGAACGACAGCGATGACCGCGATGTAAATTAGTCCGCCGGTTCGTGCCGACGCCAAATTCGCTACGAGAAAGCCTTCCTAGAAATGAAGTTACGACACCGAATGACACAACATGCGAAGTTGAGCAAACTAATGGGCAAAACCGGAAGTTTGAATTTGGGGATCTACTGCGCGGTTTCGTTGAGGAGGATCGAGTGGCCTTTTCAGCCAATCCAGGAACTAGACGAGAAGATCTGTGCAGACACACCCAAGACCTCATTGAAGAGGAAACTTAATCGGACGCGATGACATTCGACGACAAGGTGGTCCAGCTTATGATAGAGCTTCCGTACCGTTCTAGAGAACCGCCAAGCGGTGAGACTCGGTGAAATTCAGAAGCGTCTCCTACCACTAGTGCGACGTTACGCGCCGTGGTTTCTCACTGGCTATGGTGTTGGGTTGCTGAGCACGAGGTCGCGGTATCAAATCCCGGCCACGGCGGCCGCATTTCGATGGGGGCGAAATGCGAGAACACCCGCGGTACTTAGCTTCGTCGTCATCATCATCATCATCATCATCCTGGCTACGCCCACTGCAGGGCAAAGGCCTATCCCATACATCTCCAACTAGCTTTAAGTGCACGTTAAAGAACCCCCAGATGGTGGATATTCCCGGAGTCCTCCACTACGGCGTGCCTCATAATCAGAAAGTGTTGTGGCACGAAAAACCCCATAATTTTTTAGTGTAACGTTTGCAGCACGAACAAAGTTGCCCCAGCTTGAGCTTCCTACGGTTGACAGATATAGTCGGGTCGGTCTTATGCAGCCGATTTGAAGGGGGTCAGGCTAAAAAGACGGAGCGACGAGGCCTAAGATGCTCGTCACCGGGGCACCAGGGGAATGCGCGCAAGAGACCTGCTGCTTGCAACCACTGTTTACGTCGTCATGTGTAGTCATAGTACCATAACAATTACTCCTCGGCGACATCGGCGAAGGGCCTATTTTTGTAAAAACAAGAATCGTCATCTGTCTTGCTGTTGTGTCTTATCTTGAAAAGTGCGCGCTTGCTATTTTCTCTTTAAGAACGCTATGCGACGCGGATAACACACGTGCTGTTTGTGTGACCGGGAATATCAGGCGCCCAGCGTTATACAGAAGAAAGGCAACGAAAGGTAGTTTCCCGATATATATATACATATATATATATATATATATATATATATATATATATATATATATATATATATATATATATATATATATATATATATATATATATATATATATATATATATATATATATATATATATACACACGCTCAAAGGGACCAACTGCGTTCAGCCTGCCAAGAGAACTGAAAGCAGGGAGACGCATAAGGCTATGAGTAGATTTAGCTAACTCTGCAATGGTACAAATAATGCCACAACTATGCTATAAGCAGCCCAGGAAATTAGTCTCATCTGCAGCTAGCCGATTCCCTGTCCTAACAAGGTGACTATTGATGCAATGCGACGTAATTCCATCAACGTTCATAGCACCTGTTGCGGCGAAGACAACAGCGACACCACCATTTTGATAGGCTGTGACTGCTAGTTAGAAGTGGAACATCATAAACAATGTGAACACAACTGACTCCGCCCTGAAAGCTGGCTAGACAAGAATCAGCTAAGTACCTTGCGTAGCAAATACTGATTGCTAACGCAATCCTTAGCCCTTCAAATGTTTTTGTCCGTGAACTTAAGGTGAAGAAATGCATGGGCAGTCTAGGATGCACATACGACCTCACAATGATACGAACGACATCACACAAACGACGGGGAAGCCCAAACGGTATGACGAGCCGTATTTTTACAAATGCGAAGGAGGGAGAAACGGAAAGCACGTACTATTACAAGATCGGCAAGACGACGACTCAGCGTGAACTTCTAAAATAACATTGCCACCGACCAACAGATGGAAACGACGGGATGGACGAACTCGGTCTGCGAACGTTGGTCAGTGAGGACAAAACGGAATTGTTCGAAAAAAGTGCCGATCAACCGCACGCGAAACCACTGGGCATTAATAGAAGTTGGAAGCAGCACAACTGCAAGCGTTCGCGAGGATATAACGAGGCCACCGTTATGGAGCCCGTATTTACTGCTGAAACAGATGCCACGTTCCCGAAAGAGCGTTCTCCGCAGGAGGCGAGTCCTGCGCCGGGGGCACTACCTAACCATTAGAAAGGCACTTAATTGAAGGACTATACCACAAAGGCGATTAGCATCTGATGCAGCAAGCAAACACTCCATTAAATGTCATTCTTCATTCCTGCTTGCTCGCTGCGTCCGTGTCTGTTCTCGGGGCGCACTGCGCGTTTTTGTTCGCCTGTTGGCGACTATGCCGACCGCATTGCCAATACGAGAAAACATATTTCGTTTATTCACAAGTATTTGAACCGGGAAGGCTTACGCAAAACTACTCTCGTCTCTTTATCACTACAATATGGTCTTCGGAAATGTTGGACACATAACTGTGAGGAACGGCACGAAGGGGGGTAGGAGAGTGAAAAAGTGACAAGCAGTATGAAACTCACGTGATCCGAATCATAGTACGAGGTCCTCCGAGCTTCTGCCTTGATTCGCTGGGCTTCGAGGTGTTCTTTGTTGATGGTGTAAAGTTCTTGAAGGACAGAGGACAACGAAGCGTGCTGGTGAGACAAGCTGGCTTGGCGACTTCACTGACTGACTTTGCGTCCATCTTGTGGCTCCGGCTGTCCTTCAGAGAGCGTCGGAGAGCCCTCGGCCCTCTCTTTGATCGAGGTCGCGGACAGCGTCTGGAGTGTATTCGCACCGCTGGCCGCGCACTCCGGAGACTGAGCTGGCAGGGTGGTTTCATATTCTGGTTGGGGCGCCTGTTGGTACTCCTGGATTGATTCCTTCTGCTCTGGGAGCCGGTTGCTCTCTCCAGGCTTCTCCGTCGTCGGAGCAGTGGGAGTATCAACGTGAGGTTCTACCGGACCAAAGTCGGCGGAAGCGAGTTGCTGCTGAGGCTCGCTGGGGTCCGAGGTCCTGCGGTGGAAATCGGCGGCGAAAGACAGCCTGCGTTTGAGAGGGGTCTTGTCGCGTGAGGGAATTACTTCGTCCAGTTGAAGGGCGCTGGCCGTGGCTACCGGCAAGTTCGATTCCAGCGCGGCATTCGCGGAGCCTTTCGGATCTTTTTCTAGATCGGTATGGCTGGTACGCCTGCGTGTTGCTTCGGACTTGCTCGAGGACGACGAGCTGCGAGACGACACACTTCCACTGGAACTCACGCTATGTTTGCGAGAGCGACGTCGCTTCTTGCTTCTCTTCTCGTCGGGAGCATCATTGCTTGGGGCCATATCGCTTGTTCTTTCGCGGCGAACTCCACATACGTTTCAATCAAGTAAAACGGAAGAAATAGGGGTGCGAGCCCTGGAACCCTCGTCTTCTTCTAGTGCTTCCTCGTGGCGAGAGCAAATGGCGCGAGACCTCGCTGGCCGTTTCTCACTGATTTCAGCGCGATATAATTTTGGAGCCCCACCAAAACCAGACTGTTAACAAAGGAAGTTTTATTTTCATTAAAACAATGATTAAGTCCCATGAGAACGATCTCTATCAGAGACGCATACTTGCCCAAGGCTTTGTTTCATTAGTCGAAGTGAATTTAGAAGTCCTAAATTTTCATGGTTTCAGTGGTGCTTTCAAAGATGCATTTGTGCAAAATGGCAAATCTGCTTCCTTTATAAAATTTTATTTCTACTCGGCAGCAAAATAAAAAAGGAAAGGATCACCCAATTGTCGACGTTAAAGATGACAACGTCGACATACGTACATCGAGGGTGATGATTTCTTATGCATTAGTTTACAAAATTCCTATTTAAGATAACTAAAATTGATAACCTTCTAGTTTGCTTTCCTTTCGAAAAGCTCACGTCTACAACTAAAAGAACTGCGCCTAACCTGAGTATGTCTAGCTTAATTCATTGTATAACTTCAAGTGTTGCCTCACCTATACTTCATCCTCAAGTTTTCTCCCCCCGCCCCATCCGTTTACCCGCCAACTTCTTGGTCAATTTCCTGTAGTGGTCTCGCGCCGTAATAAAGAAAGAAAGCAAGCAAGTCATTCGATTTATATGCCTGAAAGCCTGCGTCCTGCACATTTTGGGCACGTTAAATATGCCCCGGTGGTCACAATTAATCCGGTGTCCCCCACTACCACGTGCCTCATAATCAAATGTTGTTTGTGGCACATAAAACCCGATACTTTATTTGATTTGAATGTTCGTTATATGCCTATGATCTTTCTCTTTCATTCTTTTTTTAGAGTGCAGAGCTTAGGCGCCCGTTCCTGACGGGAGCATCGGCGTAACCGAGCGAACGAGCACATAGAAGGATGAACGAACGAACGCAGCGGCGGTTAAAAGATGGCGAAAGCGAATAGAGCGCGAGGAGGAAAGCGGAGAAGGAGGGTGCAGCGGAACTTTGAGACGACAAGCGGGGGAGAAGATTATGGAGAAAGTGAGATAAAAAATGCGTAGTGTCGCGCAAGACGTGCTCTGCGGCGATGATCACTACAAGATGGCGCGAGAGTAGCACGCGTCTTCTGGGAGGTGTGTCTGCAGCGGCTGCAGTCAATCGCGCCCTCGCGTCACCCACACGCTGCCTCTCGCAATTCTGCGAATAATGAGGCAGTCGCGCCACATTTCGCTCCATTTTCAACGTGCCGCAGGAGACATATATTCCGCGCCAGCCAGTATATCGCGGAATGAAAGCACGTATAGAGCTCCGCTGAAATTTGGCGTTAGCCAGCATCGCAACTGTAGGTGAATTTTTTCGTTCTCGCTATTGACACATTTCGTATTTATTTGGTATAATCTGTGTCACGCGCAATTAAGCCGTCCTTCTGTTGGTTAACCGTTTCTTTTTTCGCGTTTGAGAGTCTGCAATGCGCTACTCGCCTCGGTTTTCTTGTTCATCTTTCACGCTACCGCAAGGCATAAATTCCATTATCCCTGAAAGTTAATTCTTTTTCAGAACAAGCGCCACAGGCACGGCCGGGTGGCTCTTTGCTCTCTCGGATACTCCGACCCAGGTCTGCGCCGACTCAAACTCTAGTGTCGCGGTAGATGCTCGCTAAGGGAGCACAGTTGCGCATACTTTCGCAATTTTTTTCAAACGCTAAGCGGTAAAGCAACTCATTGTTCGCGCAGGAGCCCAACTTAGAAGTGCATCTATTTTTTATTTTTTTTATTTAATATAGTTTCAGGGCCCAAAGGCACTACAGAAAGGAGTGGGGAAGAAAGGGCAAGGCCTACAGCAAACAAACAAACACAAATATTACAAGGCGTCTTGTAAAGCGATCTTGAGTTTGTGGTCATCAGGTTTGCTGGCGATTGTGGAGGGAAGGTGACACTTGTTCTATGCGACACTTTTTCTAGGAACAAAAGAGTCATTACACAATTTTGTGTGACAAGAAGGTAACCCCACCTTGAAGCGATGATCGGTCCTTGAAGATATGTAATGAGGTGGATAAAACAAAACGTCCTCCATCTATTTGTTATAATAATGGATTTTATGAAAAAGGCTAAGGCAAGATGGCTGTCGACGCAACGAGATGTCAGGCAAGTTTAGGGTTTTTTTCATAGATGTGACACTGGAATGACGTGAATAATTCGACAAGGTGATACGTGCGCCGCGATTCTGAATGACTTCAAGAGTTTGAATGAGTGTAGTCTGAGTAGGATCCCATATGGCGCATGCGTACACTAATTTAGAACGTACCAAGGTTTTGTAAAGTGTTAAGTTCAAGGATGATGGGGCATCAAAAAAGTTTCGACGCAGATAACCAAGCATGCGATTAGCCTTGTTAGTTACATATTCTACATGCGTATTCCACGATAGATTAGAAGAAATGTGAACACCAAGGTATCTATAGCTGTCAACAGATTGTAATGGAATGTTATTGAGGCAGTAAGTACGCGGACAATCATTAGTGCTGCGGCGGGAAATGTACGTACTTTTAAATTTAGTTGCATTAAGTGTCATGAGCCATTGACTGCACCATTCAAATACCCTATCTAGATCACGTTGCAGATAGAGATAATCGTCATGGTTAGTAATTTTCTGGTAAACCACGCAGCCATGCGCAAACTGTCGGACAGTTGAGGAAGAAAGGCAAGTAGGAAGATCATTAATATAAATCAAGAAGAACAGAGGGCCCAAAACGGACCCTTGCGGGACACCAGATGTTACGGCAGAATTGGCTGAAGAGAAGTCGTTAGCCGTCACATACTGACTACGGTTAGAGAGAAATTCCTTAATCCATGCCAGTAGATTGGGGTCTATGTTAAGTTGATTAAGCTTGAAGATAAGTAGATCGTGTGAGACGGAGTCAAATGCTTTAGCAAAATCTAAATATATGCAATCAGTATCAAAGTCATGATCCGCCTTAATAAACAAGTCGTTAGTAAAACATAGCCATTGCGTTTCGCACGAAACTGCTTTACAGAATCCATGCTGATAAATGCTCAAGAAGGAATTCGACTCATGGAATGCAATGAGGTGCGAGTATATTGTATGTTCTAGGATTTTTACTGGAATGGATTTTAATGATATGGGGCGGAAATTATTGGGGGAATGTACATCACCAGATTTATGCACAGGGACCACCTTCCCTATCTTCCAATCAGAGGGCAGTGTAGACATGTGTAATGACTGTTCAAAAAGCTTTGACAATATTAGTGAAGAATAAACTTGTGCACACTTCAGCATTTTTGATGAAGTACAATCTGGACCGGCCGACGAAGACACCTTTAAGTTGACACTCAGCCTTTCGACACCAACTGCATGAATAGCGATATAATCCATTGGGAATAAGTTGCTTTTTGGTATATGTGGAAATACTGTGGGACTGCTCTTCTGAAAATGAGTAACAAACGCATTGTTCAGAACATTGCAGCATTCACTTTCAATTACTGCGACATCAGATTGGATTAACTGAATGCGTGTCCTTATAGTACCGTTAATATAGCTCCAAAATTTACGGGGATTAGAACAAAGAAGCAAAGGAAGAGTTTTATCAAAGAATTCCTTCTTGGCTTTTCAGAGCGCAGTACAGAATTCTCTAAGACATTTTTGATAGAAAGACAAGCGGCCTATTCTGGCTGTGAATATTGCGCGTCGAAATATCCGCTTCTTTTTGTTGCGCATGCGCTTTAACGTGTTATTGAACCATGGTGAGCGAGTACGTAATGAAACTTTCATCTTAGCTACAAAACGATCAATAAGAGACAAGAGTTTGTTTTTATAAAGCAACCAGTTGTCCTCAACTGATCGCTGCTCAAAAGCGCCGAAAAACCGATCAGCAAAGACCTGAAGTTTCCCATTCCATCCAGTTACGTCTGCTTTACCGTAGTTTTGGATGACCCTAGTTTTTTTTTCTTGTTAGAAATCTTTGCCCGTATAGTGAAGTGAATTATCGAGTTATCGCTAATTCCCGGTGAATGAGTTAAGCCGCTAGCTAGGTCTGGTGTAGTGGTGAGTACTAAGTCTAAAATATTAGCGGAAGTGGAAGTTATGGGAGTGGGAAAGTGAACGAGCTGAGTTAAGTTGAAGTCGTGAAAAAAAGTTAAAAGTTCTTTGCTTTCAGGAAAGTTGTGTTTTAAGGAAACCAAGTCTCGTTCCCATCTGATGTCAGGAAAATTGAAGTCGCCAAGTTAGAAGGGGGGCGATTTTGGGTATCTGACGAACACCTGACTGACAACATCGTGCCGTTCATTACAAAAGGACAACGATGCAGTTGGTGGCCGATAACAGACAAAAAAAGTTATTTTGCGAGAATCAATAAGCACGCGCGCTCACACAAGCTCAAGCGAGGATCCAATCGGAATAACATGGGAAGCAAGACTATCGGCAACCGCCAGCAGAACACAACCACCGGACCGGTAATCACGATCACATCGGTAAAATTTGTAGTACTTTTCAGAGCGCAAAATTTCGTCATTTTTAACTTTTGCAGAAAGCCAAGTCTCCGTCAGACCAACAATATCAGCAGACCAGGAATCAATAGCGCAAGGCAATTCCAAGCGTTCATTCAGGATACTCCGTATATTGGAAAGAAAAAAAGAGCCGTCTTTGCGCAGGATCTGGGCGGGCATAGCTGTGATGCTCTGGAAGTGCCAGCACGTTCAGTTACAGTACCAGCGTTATTATGCGTATCTACTGATCGTGCTGAAGCGATTTCGCGTACGCTGTCACTTACTGAGCAGTAAACGTACGTTTTTTTGTCCATGATCAGTTTAGTCATGCGAAGAAAGTATGTCTTCCCGGCTGCCTTTGCAAATTCTGTTGGTTTCCGCCTTGAGTTTCGCGTAGCTCTGCAATAATCTTCGCTAGCTGATGCACCAGTCTCCTTGAGCTTATATTTCTTCGCCCAGACTACATCCCTGACTTTAGACGGCGAAAACTTGATGATAATTGGCCCTGTCTTTTCATGTGTGTAGGATCCTGATCTGTGCGCAGGGGAAACTTCTGAGTCGGAAATTTGTATTTTTAGGTGACGAGACAAAACGTCGTGACCAAGGCGTTCTGACTCAGCCCACGTCTCAGTCGGGCAGTCCGGTATTCTAAAAAACAATAGGTTATCTCGTCTCGATTTGTCGACAAGATCGTCCAGTCGAGAATGTAGTGCCTGGCCTTCCATTCCGACAGCTTCGCTGATTAGACGTGGTGCATCAATAAAAGCTGCAGAACCGTCGAATGGTTCGACGAAGGATTTAACCGCGCATAATCTTACTGATAGGTTAGCGAGGTCTGTACTAATGCCTCCTGCTTTGTCTTTAGGTCGTCGAGAGCTGCTTTCAGTTCAACGTGACGGCGGTCAACGTTTTCAGAAAGTTTAGTGATAGCATCAAGTATTTCTTTGTTAGTAGGACCAGGCTTGAGTTCAACGTCACCGCAACACATTAAGAGCTTCGTAACAAATACACATTCGCACAAGCAATGACAGAGCACAGTTGGGCACGGTGGGAGCAGCAGGCAGACGTTGCTAGTCCGCTTACAATAGAGAGAGGGGCGTTTACTAACCTGCGCAAAAAGCAAAATCGGCTTTTTGAGCGACTGCATGGCTGCCGCTCCACCGTGCCCATTGACCCTTTACGCGGAGCAGTTTGTTCTTGAGAAACGATCGGGCGCTTTCGGCGCCGCACAACACGTGGCCTCAACGACAGCGCACAAATACAAAACCGTTACCGCGTCTACCTCGCTTCTGTGCAAGTGAGTTTTCGCTAGTTCGCAAATGCAAATGTCGCAAATGCAAGTGAGTTTTCGCTAGTTCTAGGTTGGTAGATTTAATACGTCTGCGGTGGTTGGCTGCGAAGTTAGTGACTGGTATTGAAGGAACAGAATGATTCTGTGTGACCAAGCTTGCGGACCACTGCTATGAAAGGATAGCATGTGTTGCCAGCCCTTGGCGATGCACGACTTTCCCACAGAATAAATGGCTTCACTTGTCTGCCAGCGTTGTATCGCCAACGTCCAAAGAAAGGATTTCAACACCGGAGCGTCGGCAACAGTGAGTACCGCTCGTTCAACAGTGACAAAGGGAGTAGTGACGCTTCCTGTCATAGTAAGTTTCACGCTCCCTATCTACACAAAAATACCCGAGCTGGCACGCTTCGTCTGTTGCCAACGGATCAAAAATAAGTGGATGGACGCACAATTGAATCTGTGCGATCTTCATAAATACGACTACGCCGGCAGCACACGAATGGTCAAAGTTGAATGTTTGAATGTTTCATGACAGTTCACAAGAGTAAGCTATTTACTAGCGCTAATACATCTTCGCAACGAGGTATTACAATGCACAGAACAGTTATTTTTCAAGACTTCTGCTCAGTAAGAACAAATATATCGGAACTGAGCAGACGCGCATGCGATGAGGCAGAAAATCAACGGGTAGTGACCGCAGCGAAGAATTTTACCGAGTCAGAAACGGGACAAGACGCTGCTTTGAAGTATTTGCCAAATAAAGAACGAAGAGCAATACACGCTGATACTGATTCTATTCATAATAGAAAATTTTGGATAGCTTGGAGCACATATTTATGCCCAGAACAAGCATCATATAGCTGCTCGTGCTGCTTGGACATAGCTTAATCAGCTCCAAAAGCGCTTTTACATGTGCTGTGAAATTGTTGCCGGCCAAAGTTTCGTGTCGACCACCCAGTCACCGTCTACGACATCTCCCGAAACCGAATGCTAAGCAGCACCGGCGTAGTACACATGCATTGTAAGCGCAAAGGTAGCTTAATCAGCCAATGGGCTCGTCACCACGTGATAAAACATCGTAGCGTCCAAGGCATCGCCGCGAAAATGGTCAATACGGCTCTGCAGCCATGCTGTATTTGAAGCATTTTTTGCCTCCTTTAGGCGCGGTGAGTGAGGAAGTGAGTGAGCGAACGATGGAGGGAACTGGTTGGTCGGTCGGTCGACAGAAGGGAAGGGCGAGCCCTTCCTTCTCTCCGGGTTGTGCGAGCTCGCGCGGTGCAGCTTGAATCTGTTGCCGTCGCGTGCTGCGGAACGATTTGGAGATGTTTTCTAAAATTGGTACAGCGCAACATACAAAGGAAGAAACAAGCCGATCCGGCCAGAGAAAGGAACAGTTCGGCTTCTTTCTTCCTTTGTTTGTTGCGCTGTAACAGTTTTAGAACGCAATACCAGGTCGGCCAATCCTCTGGCCTAGATGTTTCAGCTCGTTCTCCGTTAAGTTTGCGCGATGCCAGTCCATACCAGGTCGTCGAAGAACCAGAGTGCAGCCATTCGCTGCTGCGGTAACTATACAGTATGAACATTTCTGTGGGCTCCTTAAACCTGCGACGCGCATAGTCTTTCGCGGTTTGGCTGAAGATGGGGGGGGGGGGCAAACAATAACGCCAACTAAAACAAAATAATAAAGCCAACTACTTCGGCTTTGCAGTTTTTTTTACAGTTTCTATATATATATATATATATATATATATATATATATATATATATATATATATATATATATATATATGTATATATCGAGAGGCAACGGTTGATGATTTTAGCAGGAGCTACGCGATAGTAATGGTCTTGTAAAAATGAGAAAGATGACGTCCATAATATATATTCTCACACTAGTTTGCCCCAGTGGACGGAAGCAACCAGCCTGGCCACAAATTAAGCTAGCCTAGAGCGCCGATGGAATGGCTTGAGGCGGGAAGCATGTACGATTTCTGTCCCGCGGCAGTGTTGGTCAGCAGACGCGTGAACAGGTGTGCGTGCGTGCGTGCGCGCGCGCACGTGTGCGTGTGTGTAGACGAGCGGCAAAGCGTGCTTAAGGGTAAGGGCAGGCACGATTGATACGAGAGGTTGTCGCAATGTTTTTCAAAGAAAGCAACTATGGTACTAGTGACTGATATACTTCTACAGATGGCTGTTTGAGGGGTACATTTGAAAATGTGAGAACGTTTTCAGCCTCCCTTAAAAATGCACACAGCTTTTACAGAGCACGAGCACAAGATTATAAATAGGACACCTGCAGTCGGCGTTCAACTAGTTTCGAGCTATGCACAAAGAGAAGAACCGCTGCAAGAAACATATTACTCGACTCTTTTTAAGAACCACTCGAAAACATGTCTCTCTGATAAATTTGAACTCGCCCTCCTTAACTGACCGTTTCATGCTCCCTTCCTTACCACGTAGTAAGCAACAAGAGGACAAAGAATGACAAAAACTACGGCAGAGCCCATGTTACGATTACTGTCGACGCTTATGCGACGAGCATTCGAGCAAAGTGGCGACAAAGTATTCGTCTTCTCACTTTTATTTAATGTGTGTCAAGGTCACGCTCAGAGTTTAGTTGGTTCGGCTATACTCGACATATTCCGGCATCTTCGGACTTTGTTATCGCGCTCGCGCGCCTAGGTCGCCCATTAGCTTGGTGGCAAGACGACGACTCTGTCACGCCGTCGCAGTGAACATGATCGAATGACGACGAAAGACTGACGTGGTCGGAACGACAAACGCGGTGTAAAGACCATGGCATGACAACAGGGAGCTGTCGATTCTTAGTTCATGACGCTTGTAGAACGACGACAACGTGCTGACAAAGGTATGACCACAGATGCAGGAGCGTCTGTCCGACGATGACACAATGAAAAAGATGTCATGACAACGGCGCCATAATCATCATTGACTAACGACAGCGTAGCGAAGTGAGGCAGCTGTTAATATTTGGACGCATCAGCTCAGCAAGGACACCACGACGAAAGGGGGGCGAGCTCCGCCAGAGGCATGTTTAGATCGGCAGGCATGTCGACTACGTAAAGTGATATTAGAAAAACTAGGGTTATTAACTCGGTAATAATTTAATGTTATGCTGTATACATATTGCAGACAAACATTGTCATGCCGGTCGTCGGCGGTCTCCCGTAGTAAGGTGGCACCGCAGTCCGCTGTCTCCTTGCTCAGCCCGAAAATACGGAGACCTCTGCTGAAATCGGTTTTTGCAGCTTCCAAGGCAAGCGGACCGTTGGGACACACAAGCCTTTCCACTAATCGCCCGCTCAGACCAATCTGCCATGAAAACATGATCCAATAAGGGCCAGAGTTCAAGCGACCACATCTGGTCTCGAAAATAAGCAGGGAAAATCAGCAAACGAAATTATTTGTGACTGATGGGCAGAGCCCAGCGTGAACCGACCGCGAGACGTACACACACTAGTCCGCACCCGTTTTTGGGATCTGCTCAAGGTCTGCTGCATCCGGAAGAATTGCTTGTACGGTGCGCACACAAACTGACTGTCAGTTAACACTACGTTTGCCGTGCGAGACTATATTACCGAGGTGCTGTCGGCGTCATTGCCACTCAATGACTCCAGTCGGCTCCGGTGCTGGCTTTTGTATTTTCACTTCTCGGTCACCGCTTTTTGCCCGGTTTGTTCGCATCGAAAACCCAACAGTCATAGAAACAAAAGAGTGATCCGCGGGATACTTTCTTCGTGAACCTCCCCCCCACCTCTCCCCATGAGGAAGGGTCCCACTCGTGTTTACAGACCACTTCGAATATTTCGACAAGAGAGCACTCATAAAAGTGGGTATGTGAGGGGACCATGTCATAAAGATAAGGTAGCGGTAAGGGAGAAATGCTAAATAAAATAAAAATATTATAGTATAAAGCATGTTTTAACAAAAAGAAAAAAAGAAGATTCAGCGCAATCACGAAGCACAAGGCAATCAAACAGTAAAATAAATAGCGACGACTATAGCGCTCTTTTTTTCTTTTTATGATATTCGTCAACATACTCGTCGTCTGCGTCACCATCGGAGCACGGTCGAACGTGGCAGTGTTTTGAAAGTACCTAATTCACAGTGGCAAATTTTTTTTTCGGTTTCGTCCACTAGATTGGGATCAGGTTGGATTCGGTGAGTCACTTTCCTGGCGTCTTTGATTCCTTGCGCACGCCTAGGGCTTTATTTACATGAAGTATGGGCTCAATCTTGAATGCCACAAAGCGGGCGACACTGCGTAGCTTTCCAGTTGCAAGCACTCGATTGTAGCAGTCAGAGCAGGAGAGAAAGCGCTTTTTATCATGGGGGACATCTTCGGCGAAAGACAACGGCAGCGTACTTTCCCCCATGTACGCTTGACATCGAGGTTGCCCGCCGTAGGGTCTTCATGACATTGCTTTAAATATTCCGACTTCAAACACTCTCGGACAAAGAGTTCCGTGCAACCTTCCCGAAATCCTTTCGCCCTCCTGTGCAAGACACCATCGAATAGCCGAAAGCTCCATGGCGCCCTTTTAACTTTTTCTGACAACGGGTACATTCGCTTGGGCTTTGGTGCTGTATAACTTCTTTCGTCTACGCGCCTTTCCTCCCCTTTTCTCCAACGTCCACATGATCCGGTACGAGCATCGGTTAAGGGTTTTCTTCGCTTGCTAGTGCAGAATCATGGGGTAGGCGGGAAAACGTGTCAGAATTTCTCTGCTCGAAACTAGAGCGCTGCCGTAACATTCCGTCGGTTCCCTTTGCTCGAACATGTAATGGGAGACGCTAACGTTTCGTGAGACTACAAAAAGGTCGGCCGGACCGGCATACTACACACGGCTGTCCTCGTTTCCTGAGGGGTAAATCTTCTCACCCACACTTTGGCGTTGCTTCTTAAGTTTAGCCCCAACTTCTCGGAGCCGTTGCCGAGCTGGCGCGCGAGGTGACCGATGCGGCAGCACAGCTGGCTTCGTGGTCCACTTAGCAAATGCTCTGGAGGTACGTTTTCCTCTATAGCCTCTAACCGGTCCCATAACGAGGCTGTGGAGTCTGCGATCACCTTTATGTCCCTGTCATGGCCGGTAGCTATTCGGGGGCAAAAATGCTCTGGCGCCGCGCAGGTAGCGAAACATGTTGGCGGCGGATGCGTTGCTCCTACAGCGGGTGTCACTCCAACGGAAGGTGTCGAGACGCTTGAGAACCGCGGCGGCAGGCTGGCCGAGAAACAGGTGCCAATCTGCTGTGGCTGGGGCGTACGGGCCTTCAAAGTAACCTGATTAATAGGGGCCAAAATTTAAGGGAACTTGGAGGAATCGTCCCGATTTGTAATAACAATTTCCTTTTCACGTCCGGATGCAGGCCGCACATTAGGTACCTGTTCTGTCATAGATGCGTTAACTCTGGCGAACAACTGCATAACATCTTTATAATTTTGCTTTGGGATTCTGATGGCAGCTGAATACGGTTATGTCGCCGCAAATGGGCGATTTGTCAGAGCGACGACTTGTAAAAGACGTTTGTAGAAGCGCCGCCGACTCTTGCCGCGAATTAGGGGCGCCCATTAAAATTTGAATGGTGTGTCACTTTCTTGCGTCCCCCCAATGCCAGATACAAAAATTTACCCTTTGTCACTTGATCTCAGTTGTTGAGCGAGGCTACATATTTGCAGCAAACCACCCACTCGGAGATTGGTTCTTCTGGCGCGCCTCTAAAGACTGGCCTTCCGACAAAAGGGTTAGCTTAAAGGAGAGGACATTGCAGTGAAATCAGTAAGGTGTTCGGTCACAGTCTAGCTGTCAGAGGTAGGATTCAGAGGTCTGTTACCATGGTCCACGATACATAGAGTGGGGTTCTCGATACCCAGTAACATCCACTACTTTGTAGCGAAGTGACACAGCGGTTAACGCATGAGCTGACCAGCGAGATGATAATTAAGGGGGATGGGCTCCGGCCGACGCAGGCGCAGATCGGCATACAACGACGGCGAAAGAAATGATTAGAATACTGGATTTAATATGTTTTCATTACTTTAAAGTTAGAACCTAAACATTTACGTACAAAACAAGATCATACCGTGGTCGGCGGCCTGCCTGCCTCGCCTGGCTTCCTATGGTGAGGTGGCACCAAAGGCTGCGGTCTCCTTGCTCACCCCGAAAAGACAGGGACCTTCTTCTCAAATTATTTTGTGCACCATCCAAGCAACACGCGGACCGTTGGCGGAAACAGGCCTCTTCATTAATCGACTACTCAGCACAATCAGGCAAGCCGACGCGAACAAATAGGCGCCAGAGTTTAAGCGACCAGACATGGTCCCGAAAAGAAGCAGTGAACAAATCAATCTAAACTAAATCAATCAGAACTGGCATGACTGATGGACAGAGTCGAGCGTGAACCGATCGCCACACGTACACACGCTCGTCGCCACCAGTTTCGCGATCCCTCAACTCTTCTGTGGGCATAAGAATTCCTTGGACGCCGCGCACTCATAGTGACGGTCAGTTAGGACTGTTTAGGCAGGCCGAGAGCACAGGCCCGAGGTGCCATCGCGGTCATTCCCACGCAAAGGCTCCAGTCGCCAGCGCCGCTCGTCTTCGAGTTTCCACGTCTGGGACACAGCTCTCGGCCCGGGTCCTTCGCATCGAAAGAGCCAATAGACACAACAAGAAAAAAAAAGCACATGCGTTGTACTTTCTTCGGAACGAAAGCATGATTACGGCAGAATGACAAAGGAATGACGTTGATGTACTGACGAAGGCGATTTGCCAACGACGGCATGACGACAGAAGAAGGAAGTTACTGAAGCGATAACGACGGTAAAATTCTGCGTGACGATGACTGTGTGGCGACGTCGTCTAATAACTACGACGGCATGAGCAAACTGGGATGTCAAATTTAGAATGACGATGGTGAAACGACCACGACAACTGTACAACGGCGCACTGACGACGATGACATGAGAAAGGTGTGAATACAATGGGACGACGATGGGCGTATGATGATGACAGCGCGACAACAAACTGTATGAAACCTGTATGACGACGAAGGTGCCACGGCTATGACGTGACGACGATCTGATAACGGACGCGCGATAGCGACTGCTTTACAACGGATGAATGAGCGACTGTCTGAAGATGACTACGTGGCAATGGCGGCGTAATCGTGATTAATTGACGACGGTATGATTACAATATAATGACAAAGATCGACGTCAGTGGAACGATGGAGGCGTTATGAAGAGGGCGGCATGATGAAAATGGTAGGACTTTCCTGAAGTGATTACGATGGCGAACTGACCGCGTGATGACGTTGGCAACACAACGTCTTGACGACCACTACGTGGTGAGGATGACGTGACGACGACATCACGACGACTGCATGATGAGAGTTAGATGACTAAGCTGAAATGACAACAATGGAACCACTGAATGTCGCGGCGGCGCTGTGACAGCGAATACACGCCGACTATATGACGGCGATGGCGTGAAAACGACGGCATGACAGGGGCCGGCTGACAAATGAGGACCGACCGCAATGTAACGACCTCAACGGCATCACAACCACGAGCACATGCTTAGACATCGAAGTTGTGACGATGGTGGCATGACGAGAGTCAGATCACGAAGGTGGATTGACGACGATAGACCGATCACAACGGAGATAGACATATTGATAGACTGCAAACGACTGAAGTGGGCAAACAAAGCTAATCGCAATAATAAATATAATAAAGGGGCTACACATTGTCTTTTTCAATTGGTTTTACTCCCTTTCCACCTTATTTACCATCAACGCCATCAGTAAATGGCATGAATACCATTTCGGGCATGAAATCCGCTTCAGTGTTCAACGCGATAACTCGGCGTATAACTCGGTCGGTCGGTCGGTCGGTCGGTCGGTCGGTCGGTCGGTCGGTCGGCCGGTGTTTCTTTTCTCACCAAACAAAAACATCTTTGACAAAGGGGACATGGCGAAAAGCTGAGGATACTGCAGCTTGACTTAGCACCGTCCACCCTGTAGGAGCAATGACAGTGAAATATACAAGAAAAGTACATACAGGATCATTTTTGCATATAACAAAGCAACAGAAGACAAAATGGCATCGCACTTTTATTCTTAGTGAAAACAATGATATAAAGCAATACAATTTAAGGAATGCGCTGTTACAAAAACAAGCTAACTACTTTGGTGGGGTTTAGTGTTTTGATTTCAGTGTCGTGCTGCTCATATGCGTTTAGAGTGCTTGGTAATGTGTGGCAAAGCCTTTGCGTTCCGTAAATAGTGCGTGAGAATGGAGTTTTCCAGGCGGGTTTATGCCGATGGAAGTAAATACTTTGAGTAGGTTCAAAATTTGCAAGTGTGAGAAATGTGTCAAACTTCCTGCGAGTTGCACTAATGTAGGATTGTAGCAGCCTGCAATTGTATATATTGTTCGCGGTAACAATTTTATGCTTCACAATATGATGGCTGGTGTGTTCAAGGTATGGTAGGTTCTCTATTGCCCTAATAGCTCTTTTCTAAAGCATTTTTAGCTTATTCAAATTGGTTAATGTAGTGTTCCCCATATTCAAGCACAGTAGTTCAAGTAAGCAAAGAAGAGAGCTTGATAAATAAGTCCCTTTATGGTAAGAGGCAAAAGATATCCACAACAATTTAAAGCACCAACCACGCGTCTCTGCTTTAAGCTAATCTGATCTATTTGCTCATTCCGGGATACATGTTCGTTAAAAATTACTCCAAGCGCCTTAATTGATTTGGTTACTGAAATTTTGCATGGGCCTAGGGTAATATGGTGAGGTAACGGTACGGATGGGCCAAGGGCTCGAAAAAGGACACATTTTGTTTTTGCTTCATTTAGCATTAAATTGTTCTTAGCGCACCAATCGCGAAGCCTATAGGAGGTGTTTGCTGCTAGTGCCTCGAGAGTACCAAACTTTGTTCCAGTAAAAAATAGTGTGCAATCATCAGCATAAATTATAAATTTGCAATCTTCGTCGATGTTGATTATGTCATTGATGTAATACAAAAATAATACAGCCCCTAGAATGCTGCCTTGTGTCACCCTGGTTTTAATTGGTTGTGTGCGTGATTTAAAGCCATCTATTTCAACGTACCGAGACCGTGCACTCAAATACCACTGAATAAGCTTGAGCGAGATTCCTCTAAATCCATAGCATTTTAATTTATTTAATAATAATTCATGACTTACGCAATCAAATGCCTTACTGAAGTCCAAATATAATGAAATTGTCAAAAGCCTGTTTTCGGTATTGTGTAATATGATTTCTTTTCGGGGTAATAAAGCGCTTTCAGTTGAACGTTTCTTTCTGAAACCATATTGACAATCGGTAATAAGATCGTACTTTTTAGAGAAGATATAAATTCTATCGTTTATTATTTTTTGAAGACGTTTAAGGTGTGACGACGACGGTATGACAAGAGTAGAACCAAGAAGCTTGAATTAAGACGATGGACCGACCACGATGGCATTAACCACCAGCATTTATCTAGCGGTTCAAGCAGGTAGGCAACATGGGGCACTGGGTCGACGTAAAAGGCTAGATAGATAGATAGATAGATAGATAGATAGATAGATAGATAGATAGATAGATAGATAGATAGATAGATAGATAGATAGATAGATAGATAGATAGATAGATAGATAGATAGATAGATAGATAGGCTAAAACGACTAAATTAGGCAAAGAATGCTAATCACACTAATAAACATAAAGCGCGGTAAACGGTGTGCTTTTCACGCAGTTTCACTCACTTTCCACCTGCTGACCGTCAACGCGGTCACAAAAACTCGCATGAATGTAAGAAATAATCCCCAGCTTTGAAATTTAATCATCACTCGGGCGCGAACTCGACATCAATGTGCAACGTGCTAACAAAGGAACGTTTAATACATTGGATAAGTTGTCACGACGACAGAACGCTGCGCTCTTTGTGCAGTTGGCTTTCATTCGTTTCGAGAAGCACCAATGAGCGCTGCGAGAACCGCAGTCCAGCTGCAAGAGAATTCGCCAAAAACATGGTTTTATTCACAGAACTCTGTGTGTGTCAGTTACTAGAGAAATGATTCGAATTATTTGGCTCGTGAAGCAGTTGAAACCTGTCAAGTATTACCATGTTTCAAGCCTTCCGTAAGTGTGCACCATGTGCCCTTCAGCCAATTGCAGAATATTAAATGCTGCAAGGCAGTCGGACACAGAAAACACACGCTAGGCAGCCGCGAATTGTGAAGAAAATTATGATGAAATAAACACATTTCTTTTTAAGTTCAGCTAAGAAATACATTGGACATTCTCTGCAAAAACATATTCATGAATCCGGCTTCGCAAACAAAAATTAAAAAAGTGCAAACAGCCCGAAGACGCGGTAGATGACGTCAATGTTTTTCGACGTCTGAGACACGCAGATGGGCACATTGTCGCTAACTAAAAGTAAAATATAATATTCAAATACAAAAATAGTAAGAGAGCTGAAGAACGGGCAATAAGAAGAAAGCAAAAACAAAGAAGTGCCAAAAACGTACAACAGAGGCGTCCTGTATTGCACGCCAGCTATGAAACGTCCGAACAAACGCGTCAGTATTTGAGTGTCGTGCGCCAGAACAAGGCACGTAGACGAAGTGCCAATTGAACTACTGCCGCCCTCATGCAAAGTGCGCCGTGGCTTTGTAAAAGACGGCGAGCCCATTTCAAGGCATTGCAAGGTCCAGGCGACAGCTATATTGTCTGACACTGATAAACATATTGTGTGCGTTCCCACTTGTGGCGTGGTAAACATCGCGCGTGATAATTGGGTCCTTTCCAGCCCCCACTTATCAGTAGAAGAATGTGGTCTTCTTCTTCGGATTCATTTTTGATCCTTACGGGCATGGAAAAGCCCGCGGAAATGCCTCCGAATTGCTCACAGCCTTGTTGCAAACGACCGTGTGCGGACCCACGCCTGCGGGAAGGCTGCACGTCCTGTAGCACAAAGTCATGAAGAACACCTGATCGCCCGAGAGATTCCGGGAAATACCCTGCGGGCTGTCGTCGTCGCTTTCGCTGATGGAACGCCTGTACGCTGCGTACGCGACTTCGAGCGCGGGAATCTCGGGAAAGACGCTGGTCCTGGAGCCGGGTCGGGTCGGATAGGTGGGGGAGTCGACGACGGGAGCCTCCTCTGCAGTCGCCAGGCAGCCGTCCCGGTCTTCGAAGGCTCGAGAAGCGGCGCTGTAATGAAGAGCACTGGGATCTTTCATAGTTATAACAAAACGGAGGAGCGGCGTTCATAGCGCACTAAGTAAGAGAGGATATTTTAGATTGCCACTGTGATTATTAATAAGCACTTTCGCATCGGTTTAGCGGAAAAAATTCTGATAGAAAACATCCAGTTTTGAATATTGTGGACGCAGCGATACGCTCTCAGATAACTTCTACAATATGAAGTTTGTAGTGTTTGGGTGGCTTCACTCTGTAAAAAATTCCCAAGTATTTGAAAATACAGTCGGGCGTACATGAGAGCGTATCGCGATGTCAATGTTCTTCAGTCATATATCAGTTCAGTAACTACCTCTTCCAGTTCGGCTATCAATATACGCGAATATCAGTCGATCCGTACAGGCAAAAGGATCTCCTCACTGAATCTAAAAATTTCGCACAATTATCTGCATAGCTTACTTCCAACAACCTTGTCATGGCCAACGATGGCGCATCACCACAAGCAAAGCCTTGAACTTGTAGCTTGCGCTGTAGGGCGCTTTGCTGGGTGCTGTAGGGCGCTGAAGTAATACCGACCTACTTCGTTTATTCTTAACGCCTGCGTCAATTCCGCCGCGGGTCGGCCCGGCATTGCCCTATCGTCGGGCTTTTCTTTTTCTACACGCGGACACGGTAGTGGGGAAAGTATCCCTTAACAGCTTCGCTGTAAGAGTTAATTCATGTCCCCAAATGTTGCTGGAAACGTCCTCTGTTGGCTTGTTTTTCGCCGTTTTGCTTCCCACATCTTATAAGTTACCGGAAAGCTTGACCCCTTATCTAGCTGTTGGCGGTAAGTACGTTTACAAAGGCTGTAACCAGCCTAAACCAAAGCTTTCATGTAGGCTCCCTAGGCATGCGCGGAGGCTAGTGCCATCTGGTAGCGTTGCCAGAAACCCAGTGGTACGCGCGACAAGACAATCACAGCAGGAGAGCCCGGAAAGTTGTGAGAAGGGGCAAAAAAACCTTCGCTTTCAAAAATACAGCTCAGGATTCGCTACTCAGCGACTCCCATGATATGTCGTACATTGCAATGACTATATGTGACACCTTTTCGATTGCCAGAGGTCCCACACTGACAGCTGAGCCTGTGCACTACGGCGTGGACTCGGAAAAGAAACAGCTCGCTCACGTGTTCCGAGTCCCTGATCGAAAACTTGCTTCCTCGTCGCCTGGCCGCTGCTCTGCAATGCGCGCTCTGCTCAACGTCTTGAGACCTTGAATGAAGGACGAGAACGAAGGTTCGCGCTGGGACCCTGAGTCTTGCGTCGACGACTTTCCTGAGTGTCCGCGTCTCGAGGCCGCGTCGATGGGCATCGCCAGAGCGGCGGTAGAGCCGGAGCGTGTCCTCGCCTTAACCGTACCAGGCGGTTGCTTTGCACTGCGGACTTCGGCCGTCAGGGTTGTCTCGGCTGCTTCCTTGTTCGATGTGGAAGATGTCGCATCGGCTGTGATCGACCGAGCGCCGGCAGCAGACTCTAACGCCTGTGTCGGCTGTGAGGTGTGGCGTTCTCCTGGAGGAGGCTGGCCTTCGCCATCGGCGATTGCTCGAGCTTTTCTTGGACGCCCATCGGTGGTTCCTGGTTCTACCGAAAAACGTGGTTCAGTCGTAGAAGCGATGCCCCGTTTGCGCATGCCATGTTCGGTGCTACCGTTATTTTGTTCCTGAAGAGCGGTGATGTCGGGTGTGCTGGGCTGCACGGCGTCACAAAACCACAATCTTCGCTTACTTTTAGGAGGTTCGTTCGCGGGAATTTCAGCGACCGATCCGGTGGTGGTGGTAGCGTCTCTCGGTAGAGCTGAATCCAACGGGGTGTCCGCGGTAGCCCTTTGATTTGCATAGCTCGGACACTGGCAGGTCCCTTCAAGCAAGCCAGAGGAAATGGCGCACCGAGAAGGTTCGCGTCCATTGGAGATCGCGGAGTTTCTTCGAGCACGACGTCGCCTCTTGCTCTTATCGGCTTGATGTTGAGAGCTCGGAAGCATCCTTTATTTGCTTGCTGTGGTCGCAAACCGCACAGCCCAGGATATGCAATCCGAAATGATGATGATGATAATGATGATGATGATGGCCTCATGTTATGGCTCACACCCACACTGGGGGATTGGCCAAGAATTGGGTGCTGAAACGTTCACCTATTCTTTTGAAGTGCCACTTACTCGATGAGAAAAGAAAATTTAACGAAAGAGAGAAGAAAACCTACAAAAACAAACAAAATACAAGACAAAGTTAAAAAGTTATTCGTTGTGTTGACTGGATGTATCTGCAAACGGCATCAAAAACGTCCCTGTGGCTGCCCCCTGTAACTGACGCACCGAAAGAGTATAATTTCTGGTGATAACATTAACCCTAATTTTGCGAACGGAAGTTCTAGATGTCTTTTTCTTAACAATTTGTATCGTCGACATACCAAAAAATAATGATCTAGTGATTCTGTTTCTTGGCAGTATGGACACAGAGGTGATAGCGACAGACCAGTCCTGTGTAAATATAGGTTTAATGGAGGGACACGGCAGCGTAATCTCGTGATTGCTACTTCTGATTGTCTTGATGGACACCACTGGATTTTCCACGGAAATTTGAGGTGCTGATATTCTGTCCATGTTGTTATTGATTCACTGATATCTCTATGAAATGAATATTTTCTATATCTGATTGCTGTTATGTGAGCCACCAAAGGAAGAACGGGCATTATAGGTCCACTCAGGGAAGCTCGCGCTAATGCGTCTGCCATTTCATTTGAATGTAAGCCACAATGTCCAGGTACCCATAATAGTTTTAGTTTAACTAAAACTATTAGTTTTAGTTAACAGTTAAACTATTAGTTTACACTATTGTTTTAAACTATTAGTTTAAAACAGTTAAACTATTAGTTTTAATAGTTTTAACTGTGGAGGAACTAATGTTAGAAACGTCTTTAGTGGTGGCGAATTGGGTGAAGCCGTAAGCGAAGTACAGACCGAAAGGGAATCTGTCATAATAACCGCACTTATTGAGTTCGACGGGAGTTTCCGAAGCGCTAAAAGAATTGCTAAAAGCTCGGCTTCAAAGACAGGTGTGAAGTCTGGCAGTCTCAAGGAGAATGACCAGCCAAGCGGCTGGTCATTCAAATGCTGTTACCCTGCTTCTTCTTCTTCTGGTATAGTTCGAAACAAGCTCGTGACATTCTCATAGGAGCAATGGGGCCGGTTCTCGCAGGCGACGCTTGCGCCGCCTGGATTCTAATGGTAACTCCATTGATAACAAACAAAAATGTTCCCTTGCTAATTTTAGGTCACGTTTTCAATATTATTCACCTATTATCTTAATTTAGAAACAGCAGGCGACGTCTGAATATTTTTAGCTGTTTGAAAAGTGAAATGTGTGTTTCGGTGGTTTCGCCACGCCAATGCTTAAACGCGAAACACACCACATGCCACGGGCTTGCTCGTAGCCTGCATGACGCATGGCTTGAACAGAAATATTGTGATGATTATGTTCTGCTGTTGCGGTACGTACCCATATGCCCTTAGAATGTGGTGACGGAAAGGCACGTAAACTTAATAATTATTGAATATAGTAAAAGAAATGTGCAACCGAAAAGAAGCAGGAACGAGGATTATATTGCACGATAAACCCATTAAAAAAGTCAGTGCTCGACAACAATGTCGAGGAATTCTGGACATTTCTCTTAGCAACTTCGCGGCAATGAGCATGTGTAACTGAATGGGCTAAATTTTAACAAATGTTATATTTGAAGATATCGGCCGAGGATCAAAAAGCTTCAACCTACTACAGCGAGCGGGTAGTTCCTTCTACCAACATTGTATGTATGGTGCTTATAGTCGGAACATCAGTGGTGCGTTCAAGCAGTGTTCAATCAGGGATGGGCGGCGAAGTCAGAGGACCGGAAGAAATATTTTCGTACCCTCCCGGCTGAGGGCATATTGATTTCAAGCGCTAAATTTAAACCGTAGAGTTATTTGTTACAGATGCCGATGGAACAGCAATGGTAGTGGGAGTGTATGCAGTCTGTCTGCACGCGACGGTGTTTGAGAAAGAACCAGAACAGATATATATATATATATATATATATATATATATATATATATATATATATATATATATATATATATTATGCGTGCGCACGTCCAAGGCATGAATGTGTATGGTTGTGCATATTTGTATGAATATGTTGTGTGTATGTGCGCGCGCGCGAGTGCCTCGGTATTTTGCATTTCCATATGTGCGAACCCCGGTATGCATGTCTGCATGCGTGAATTTGCGTGTGCATGTACACGCGCATTATTACATGCGCGCGTGCTCTTGTGTGCTTGAGGTGCATGCGTGGACGCGGGTGAATGTGCAAGTGTGCGAACGTATGTGTTCGTGCTTTAGCATGCATGCGTGCGACCAAATCGGTCCTTGTTTGTGTGCGCATGGATTTCTGCGCGTACGTACTGCGTGTGTGTGCGTGCGAGGAAGAAAGATAGAGAAAGAGCGCGTGCGTATGTTCCGACCACGGTGTGACTTTTCGCCGGTGCCGCCAGATTTGATACCTACCGACGGAAGTAATTTGTTTCTTTGATGTACGAGGGGAATGAACATGGAATGTCCTTGATGGGAAAGTAAATCAAACTGGATATTTACTCGGTCGCTGTCGATTCTTGGAAACGACAGAGCGGCCGTGATTCTTTGTTTTGGTAATTTTGTGTAGTACGTGCAATCGGCCGGGGCCAGAGTTTCTCGGTATCAAGGCTTTGAACGTCGCATCTGTTATCTAATCTGCCTTGAGCAGAGTGGTGAGGGCGTCCTTCATGTATCCTTAAGATTACTTTGTAGGCTTACTTGGGAGTTCGGTGTCAAAGTTGTATTTGGCCAATTGACGGAAACTTTCGGCTATGTAAAGACTCGAGTCAAGTACCACTACTGCGCCATGTTTGTCCGCTGGCTTAATGAACCTCACTCAGAGTTCGCAGCGCCTCCTATTTCTCTCTTGAGTGGTTACTGTGGACAGGACGGTGCCTCTGGCATTATTTTATAATTTCTTTTTATACGATGCAAATATACATGGCCAAGTATTTTTCGCGTACCTCACCAAGTGTTCATGATTTATCGGAGAGCCCAGGCACCACAGGGGCCTCTGCGTCAGCAGGCGCTTGGTGTGTTGCGACACCACGTACCAGAACACATGAGCCATGCGCGGCTTCGCCGTGTCTGGGGAAAGGGGGATCCTGGGGGTTGAGCCTATGCAGGTTTTTTGAACCTTTAAGGCCCCCGGCAGAGGCAACAAACCTCTTTGGAGTCTGCTTCACATAGATGGCACCTCCAGTCTTCGTCTCTGTATCCTACTTTCTGACCTTTCTCGCGTTCTTCTCTTTTCCATTTACTGCCTTTCTGCTTGTCGGCAAGGGTTAACCTTGTATGGCTCTCCTGCCTTGGGTATACCGTATTTGGTTATAGCGGCAGCGTACCTCTGGCGTTATGCAGACTTGTATGTAAGCTCTGCCGTGTCCCCCCGTTGGGTTCCGTGGTGGGCGATCGGCGCTGCTGCCAAATATTTATGTGTTTTCATGAAAACCTATTTCCCACCACTTCCTGATCGCTCTCAGAAACGAGGGCGCGCCAAAGATGTCTAAGTTTTTTGGCAATCGTACACAGAAATTCCCCGGTTTTCATCTAATCTACTATGATAAAGCTGAGAAGACGTTGAGAATGATCTCACCCTTCGTAGTCTTGAAATAGCCGACGGAAGTTTTCGGTCCGGGATACAAAGCATCGAAAATGGCTAATGGTGATCTTCTCCTAGAGCTCCGCGATCATAAACAACATGAAAAACTGTCCGAGCTTGTATCTTTTGGGGGTGTTCCAGTCACAGTGACCCCACACCGCACGATGAATACTACCCGCGGCGTTGCCTCCGACGCTGATCTGTTAGAATCGTCTGAAGGGGAACTTCTAGAGGGTTGGAATTATCGGACCGTGATCAACGTCAAAATAATTAAAATAAGGCATGACAGAAAAGAAAGTGGTACCAAGCACGTAATACTTACATTTGGCTCAAGCAACCTACCCGACACTATCGAGCAGGGTTTGTGAAAATCAGAGATAGACCGTACATCCCAAATCCTTTATGACGGTTCAAGTGCTAGCGATTCGACCACAGTTCAAAGAACTTCGGAGGGCGTCAGCCTTTCCGAAATGCAGTGCTAACGAGCACCTCTCTGAATCATGTGAAAACTACCTCCACTGTGTGAACTGTGATGGGGAGCACGCTGCGTACTCGCGGTCATGTTCATCTTGGAAGAAAGTAACAAAGTAAAATAGAATATATCATTCAAGGAGGCACGCAAGCGGGTTTTATACCTGCCCAAGAACACCTTTGCCGATGTGGTGCGTCAGGGAGCAGCGACACAACGGCTTCAGGCGGCTGTCGACCCACACGCAGTGATTCGGCACTTCAACAAAGATGGCGTAAGTGCCGAATCACTGCGTGTGGGTCGACAGCCGCCTGAAGCCGTTGTGTCGTTGCCCCCTGACGCGTCACATCAGCAAATGTGTTCTTGGGCAGGTATAACCCCTGGGTGGTTGCAGGTATAACCCCCTGGGTGTTTGCAGCTAGCGCTGCTCAACCACCCTCGCAGAATGGACCATCAAACTCCGGCAGGGGGTGTGAAAGGATTCGTCTATCGAGACGAGGCCTTCACGTGGAACCGAGCTCTCCTCCGAGCACGTGTCCAGCGCCTCGCAAGGGGCAATAGACACAATAACCAGCCAGACAGGCCCACCAGCTCCAAAAGAGCGGGGGGAACCTCTATCGATCGTTCCAAAAAAAGATAAAAGCCGCGTCACGGTGGCAGGAAAGGGCCCGTGAACTAATCTCAGTCTCTTAGAAACACAGCGCCAAACACATTTATCATAATGGAAACACAAATACTACAGTGGAATGTACGAGGACCTCTACATAACCTCGGTGACATTATAGAACAAGTACACAAACACAATCACCAATTGCTGTGCGTTCAAGATACACATCTCAAACCTAGCAACATAAATTTTCTTCGAAACTACACCATCTTTCGAAAAGACCGCGACGAGGCTAAAGCCTCCGGCGGTGTAGCAATAGCAGCCGACAAGGCGGTAGATTGCGACAAGTCGCCCTTCAGACACCCCTTGAGGCAGTGTCAGTTTGGGCTATTCTTTCTAATAAGTTGGTCACTGTATCTATCATTTATATACCCCCGAGCCATCATCTCGAAAACACAGTCGTTTATAATCTCATTGATCACCTTCCTGAGCCTTATACTCGTGGGAGATTTTAACGCTTACAACACGTTGTGGGGAGACTCACGATACGACGCGAGAGGGCGATTCATTGAAAATTACCCTTTTTTATTGCGATAAAGACTTCCCTTATGGCATAATCCTTGAAGCGTATATTTGTATTATATGTGTGCTGTGAGGCTTGTGTTGTGTATGAATTGAAGCAGTGTTTTGTAGAATCCTTTGTCATGTATCCAGCAGTCATAGCTGGTTGTCACACTGTAGCGGAGGCCGGCTTGCAGTAGGAGACGCGAGCGTTCCGATTTTAATCAAGTACTTGTCCATATTAGGTGGTATGCATCTGCTTCCATCACAGGAACGGAGCAAAATGGACCCGTAGCACCCAGTGGTACATGCGACCACTTCCACCTTGAGATAACAGCCTGTGTAAGGGCCACCCCGGCCCGAAGCCTCCTAAGCACAACTTCCTCCGCCCTAGTAAGGTGAAGGGGGAGGGGGCAGACACGCGGTGGGATAAGAGCGCGTGTGTCCTGCCGGAGAAAATTTTTAGGGGCTCGGAGCGAGTTCAGGGGTTGAGGTGGGAGGGGAATAGGCGGAAGATCAGTATTAGGAGGGCAGTGTGCCTGCTGGTCAGAAGCAATGTTGTGAGGGTTCGCTGAATGGCCTTGAATCCAGTGTACGTTTACGCAAGTAGCTGTTTTAATATTCACAGTGTGTATTGTCTCGCAGAATTCCATCGCCTTATCAACCTTCTGGACTTCCTGAATAGCCGCTACAGAATCAGTGAAGATATCTAATTGCTTGACGGTAGGCAGCTTAGATGTCGCATCTTGCACAGCGTCGTGGATGGCTTGAAGTCCTATTACTAGAGCGCTGGCTTCTGTAGATAAATAGCGCTGGTGGCCACTGATGAAACTATGCGTAGTACTCGGGATTGATGTCCTTCCGCCGTCTGGGAGAATGGCAACGTCCGTATGGACTTTCCGGGTGTTAGCGCATGATGCATCGATGATATTGTGTTCGCCAATAATACCTGTGATATCGCTGCGTCGTAACTTCGTTGGCTTATTAGTTGTGATGCTGGTGACTTCCCAGGGTGGCATTGGATAGGGCTGATTTTTAATCCGAGAGCTGCGTTGAAAATGAGCGTGCAACTGAGCGACAGCCAGAATAAGTTGCTTTTGTATTTCACGTGTTTTCTCACGTTGCAAAATTAGCTCTGCATTTGTGTTGAGCTGGGCATGTTCCTGTAAGGTTGGTGTCGGAGTGCGGCGCAGTGCTGTCATGTGCGCATAGCATCGCGATTAATCGTCTCCAACTGTGCCAGCTGTGCCAAAGTGAGCCGTTGAAATTGTGCCTGATATGAAATTCGTGGCTGCAAGACTGCACGCACCAACCGTCGAGCTACGTGAGTACGAGCTCCAGCTGCTTTTGCTGCAATGCGACGAATAAGGTGAAGTGTTTTTCTCGAACTCTGTCTGGTTTTACGGAGCCAGTGTTCACCACTGCCAGAGGGGTGAATATCGAGACCCAGTATGCGGGCCTCAGAAGCCGCAGGGATTGTCACTGCGCCGAATCTAAATGTAAAGGTGTGCTGCGTGATTCTTGTGCGTCCTTTCTTGTTGGCCACCGCAACATAGCTTCCTTATTGGGTGGAAATTCCAACCCTGCTTTCCGAACGTAGTTGTTCAGAACATCAAGGGCTTCATGAAGCGGCTGAGTTTGTCTAGGTATATCTTAATTCACGGACCACAAAGTGACATCATCCGCATTGATTAAGAACATTAAGTCTGGAATCGGATGTAGTTGCCTGGCTAGAGGTATTAGAGCAACCTTAAAGAGAAGAGGAGCCAAAACCGAACCATGTGGGACTTCTCTGTTCGATGTGAAGTATCTTTCTTGCCTTCCATTTACTCTAACCGCATATGTGCGATTCGGAAGGAATGAGTAGATGAATCTTATCACCCGCGGTGGAAGTCCCAGGTCGATGAGGTTGGCTATAATGATTTCATGGTCTATATTGTCATAAGGTTTCCTTATGTCTGTGGCTACTACCGTGCGCACAGCGTGACTGTGTGGTGAAACCTGTAAAACATCGTTTGATAAAACAGAAGGTCCGTCCTCAGTTCCAAAGTAAGAACGGATTCTAATTTGAGCAGGATGAGAGTTATCGTGGCGTTCAAGCCACCAGGAAAGACGTGTGGCCAGCATCTTTTCAGCGAGCTTGCAGACACTGGAGGTAAGTGAAATTGGGCGTAAGAACTGCAGGCTATTTGGAGACTTTCCTGGTTTCGGAATCGCGATAACAATTGAATGCTTCCAATCAGGTGGGACGTTTCCAGTCTCACATATTTAATTAATAGCCTGAAGAAGTCCGTCGAGAGCTGCTGCTTCCACGTTCTTGAAAACCTCATAAGGAATACCATCGGGACCAGGCGTTGTTCATTGCTTCGAAGTTTCAATCGCCGCTATTGACACGTGTGCTTATCTTTATCGGGCGACCACGTTTCGCCGCTTAACAACTGTAATCGCACAGCGACGGACGCGCCTGCATGTATCCGACGTTTCTGGAAAGTTATCGATGCTTCTACCCGGCTGTCTGTTGTCGCCGAACCTTGTGTTATCTGATTTCATCGCGTAGCGCGAAGGGTGTAGAACTTTGTGGAAGGCACGCGGGTCCAAACGATTAGTCTGGAACATTCGACGACTGCTCTATAAAAGCCGACGCGCTTGACCCGCTGATCAGATTTCCGACGATCGCCGACTCTGTTCGCCGCTTTCGTTGTGCTATAAGTGTAGCCTGTTTTGTTGGCACAGGTTCGCCCAATAAAAATCTAGTTTTGACTTTCACAGTATTGCTACTGTGTTCTTAACGTCACCACCACGTGACATGATGAAACGTGACAGCTCCGCCATGCTGAAAGGGCTGGATATTTGGGATTTGGAAGTTCTGCCAGACTCATCAATTTCGGGGCAGTTTATGGGTGACCAGTGATCGTATTTCGGGAAAAACGCTCTAGAAGCGTGTTTTGCGAATTGATGTGGCGAACTCTGCATCGCTAACCTAACGCTTGTTGCAGGGTCAGATTGCTCATGACCACGTTCCAGTGAGCGGAACGTACGCCAAAGTGCTCTGTTTTCAATGCCCGATCTAAGATTATCGCACCACTCATACCATCGTCGTCGAGAAAGTTGCTTCTCGTGCCGACGCGCCTTCCACGCTATATGGTTAGCACGTGCACGGCTACCTGGTGCATCGGGATTCCTCGACGCATACACTTCTGCGTGACATCGCTTTGCCCAAAGTTGCAAAAAGGCGAGGTCCGGTTTTTTCGGCTGTTCCTCGTCAACTGTGGTTACAGTGGTGTTCCTCCGTAGCAGTTCTTGCAAATCGGGAATGATTTCTGAGGGCTGTGAGGGTATTTTATCAATCGATGATTCCCGAAACTTATCCCAGTGCGTGATCTTTTAACCTCCGGTGCATGCCTCTTTAATAAGAAAGAACCAACGCATTGTAATTCACATCATAACTCATACTCGTCAATAGACCTCGATCGGCTCCGCTCCTATCTTCCCTGGTTTAAAATGGTGTGTAATTTAGATCCATTCGAAAGTGATCATTTCCCAGTAACGCTTAACTTCGTAAACCAACATGATATCCCTCCAGACTTCCCTGGTTGGAAAGTGGCCTCAGCTGACTGGGAAAGCTTTTGGGAATTCACCCACATATCACTGGATTTTATAGATAATATTAGTATAGATCACGCGGTTTCACACTATACCGCTTTTATCATTGACGCCGCTCAAAAGTTCCTTCCTCAAATAAGAGGCACTTTATTCAAAAGAAGGGTCCCCTGGTAGAATGACGATTGTAGAAAGGCACGGAAGAGAGAAAATAAAGCTTGGGGCAAACTACATGAAACTGTTAAAGCGGAAAATCTAATAGAAGTCAAACAGCTTAAATCACAGGGAACAAGGACGCGACGACATGCAAAGAGGAGCTGGCAGAGGTTTCTCTCAAGTATAAAGTCGTATACTCGAGACGCTAAAGTATGGGACGGATTGAAAAGGATAAAGGGAAGAGAAATTCATCCGCTGCCCCTAGTGAACGATAAAGCGAACCACTTGGAAAATAGAGCTGACACTCATGGAGACCACTTTCAGCGCGTTTCCAGTTCTGATCATTACTCCAAGGTATTCCTGAAACACAAACAAGTAGCAGAACACAAGGATATTGACCGTAAATGCAAAGGGAACTAACCCTTTAACGTGCATTTTAACAATGCCGAATTGAGAGCCTCGCTGACTCCATGTCAGAGCTCTGCACTTGGACCGGATAGCATCATGTACGACATGATTAAACACCTCCCCAGTGACACTCAAACTACTCTGCTAGCACTTTTTAATGTTATAAGGGCGGCGGGGCACGTCCCTTCCCTATGGAAAGAAGCGCCTGTCATTCCGATTTCGAAACACCGCAAATACCCCACATTATAGAGAGCTACCTACACGACCGTGCATTGCGGGTGAAAATAGGTAATGCACAGTCGCGTGCATTTATACAGGAAACTGGGGTACCCCGGAGAGGCTTACTGAGTTGCACGCTCTTTGTCGTTAAAACGAACAAGCTTCGTAAAGCATTGCCACCATCTATTTTTTATTCCGTCTACACAGACGACGTAGAAGAGGCTTCAAATCTTGCAACATAACAGTCGGTGAGAGACAAATGCAACAGTGCTTCAACAAAGTTTCTTATAGGGCAGACGAAAACTGGTTCAAATGGAGCCCCAAAAAAAGATCTTGCTTTGATTTCACCGGGAAGAAAGGGCCTACTGCAGATCCTGGTGTCGAAATATATGGGCAACAAATACCTGTCAACAAAGAACACAAATTCCTAAGTGTTATACATTGACTGTAGGTTTACTTTCATTGCGCACAAAAAATATATTGAAGAAAAATGTCTAAAAACAATTAACTTACTTAAAATCATATACCACACAACATCTGGTAGCGACATAAAGGGCTTATTGAATCTTTAGACGAGCTTTATTTAATGACGATAAGACTACGGCGCCGTGGTATATCACACTGCCGCCACGAGCGCGCTAAAGATGCTAGATACAGCCCACCATCCGGTTATCCGTCTGGCCAGTGGCGGCTTTAGAACAAGCCTTGTCGAAAGCCAATACGTAGAGTTATATGAGTGGTCACTACATTTTCAGGAACATACATAAGCTTTACCTATTTTCTAGAAGTGCGCTCTAATAAGGAACATCCCTGTCTCACAATAGTTCATGATTTAACGTGTGGAACACTTTTTCGTAATAGACCCTCTATGAGACTACCTTTGTCACTGCGTGTAAGGGACCTTAGCGAAGACATGGATGTCCCAATTCTCGAGCTTCGCTTAATGCCTCCAGCTAAGCTAATAGCGCCCTGGGAGTGGCAGGTGGTAGAATGTGATGTATTCTATGTAGAAGTCAGAAAGCACGCTAATTACCTCGAAATGGGTATGCATTTCCGTGAACTACAATCAAAGTACTGCTGCTCCTAATCCTACACAGGCGCGTCAAAATCACATTCTGGAGTATCTTATGCAGCTGCTGGTCCCTCTTTTTCTAAATATGTTCAATTGAACCCCCGTAACAAGCATCTTCACTGCAGAAGCTAATGCAGTACTGCGTGCAATAAAACATTTAAATAAATAAAAACTTGACCGAGCAATTATGTTCACAGACTCGTTAAGTCTTGTAAAAGCGTTAATTTGTTTACAAAAGCCTACAAATCCTTCTTTCATTTAGCTCTACTCACTCTTATGCAACATTTATTTGTCACATAGACATGTAATATGCTGAGTACCTGGCCATAGAGCCACCAAGGACAATGTGCTAGCTGACAAAATGGCCGCATCGTTCACTAGCTAATATTCATACAGCTGCTGTGCCTGTGACTGATCCGAAGCATTTCTTACGAAAGAAACTGCGAAAACACTAGCAACGTATGGGGGACGCCGAAGTAAATAATGAACTGCACGTTATAAAGCCACAGTTAGGTTTTTGGCCCATCGTGACAAAATCACGGCGAACACATGTCCTATTCTGTCGTCTCAGAATAGGACACACATTTGGGACCCATAATTTTCTACTTACTGGAAATGAATCTCCAAGCAGTGGTCGATGCGGAGAGAGACCGACCGTCCTCTACGTCCTACTGGAGTGTCGGGAAGCCGATGCTAAGGGAAACAAACATTTTTCTCTGGCATACCGCTATTGTATCCCATTTCGCGCGGTAATGTTTAGTGGTAAAGAACCGCTTTTTAGCAGCAACGGAGTCCTCGTTATCTTGGATGATGCTGTCCTACATGTTATTCATTCCATACATTCGTAGTGCTTGATCTCTTCAGAGGATGCCGCTGCGATAGCACTATTGTATAGCACATGCCTCCAGGCCCTTGTGTCTCAAGGGCTCTAACGAGGCAGTGGCGCTCTAGCCCATTTTTAATCTGACAATTTTTCAATCTCGTGTCATTCTTTCGCAATGCATCTTAATGCTCATAGTACACGTCATTTCTCACCGCCATAATTTTATCACACATGGATTTACGTGCTTTGGAGCGACCATTCTTAAGGCCCCTTTACAGCGACTTCATATCAACTTCATAGAACTAATAACTGCACTACGAACTCATTACCACGGGCGTGGCGCTCGTGGGCCATACCTGGCCCTTGCGCCATTAAACAGCAAGCATTCAATTCAGTTGAAAGTCCAAGTGGCTGATCACGGCTCCCCTCTAAAGTAGTAAGGTCACAGAAGTACTCCACTGGGCTTAAATTTCTCCCGAAGTCATCCAATTCTTGGAACAATTGTAACTCATTCATCATTGCGGACGGCGGACAAGTTACACCTCTCGAAAGGAGATTTATTTGTGCTCTCGACAATGGGCTACTCGCCATGTTTATGACATTTTAGACATTGTCCCATGTCCTCTTTTCGCTCTTTGCTTCAGGAGAATCGGTCGGTTCGGATTCAAGATTATGACTTGCAGAATCATTGCTGGTGGCCGTTGGGACATTGTCACCCTCGCGTATCCTTATTTGCTGTTCTTGTATGGCGAAATTTTTCTTTCCCTCGTATATTATAAGTGCCAACATTTCCAAGAACTGAGGTTAAACAGGGCGAAAAAGACGAGGGCAGAAGGAAACAAATACCACAGACAAGCGCTTACTGCCAACTGGAAGCTTATTTTAAATTCACCTGACATTTATACATTTTTCAGGATAGGCATGCGCACACCCGTCGTTAGAACACCTGAAAATGAGCAACATTATAATCCTTCTTCCAAAAATTGTATTTCTTTTCCCGACAAGGCAAGAGAGAGTGCTTACACATTTATCTCGTTCCTTTCTAATCTGAAAAGCCTCTACTATTTCCCTTTCCCTCTTCCCTTTTCGTTTCCCTATGAATTTTGTCTTTTCAAATATGGGGGTGCAGTGACACTTGTTACAGTGTGCGGCTAAATGACTCCCATAGCGATTTTTAGTTTACTTCTGTGCTGACGAGCTCTTTCATTGAAGCACCTGTCCCGTTTGACCTATGTAAGATATTTCACAGCTGACCGGTATGTGATAGACAACGTTGCGCCTGCACTCAGTGAAATAAGTTTTATGATTTCTGGTGCACAAGTGCCTTTCGCGCTTGTTCTTGCGATTACATATTGAGGACAGCTTATACGGGGCTCTGAAAACCAATTTTATATATGTTTATTGTAAACTTTCTTTAGATTGTGTGATAACTTGTGTAAGTATGGCACCACGTGCGCTTGTATTTCTGTTTTTTTCTTTTTGAGTAGTTTTGCAACTTCTTTTCTCTTTCTGCAAAATGGCTTCACATACTGAAGTGATAAGAGAACTGGAAAAGCCTGCGTTCTGTAATCACGCTATCTGATTTTAAAAACTTTGATCGCACTCATGATCACACGAATTACTAAGTGCTGCCTTCATGCGCGTTATTGCTATGCCTCTCTTAATCAATTTAGAGTGTGCCCTGTCGTAGCGCAACAAGGTTTTCGTAGATCGATAGTGATATCCCCAGCATACATGCAAGTGCAAAAAAACAGAGGTTAATATCTAGAAACTGAATACGGTTGTTAATTGGCAATTCATACGTTAACTTAAGTCCTCCCGATGAGTTGATGAACCACATCAACTCATCTGGGACATCAAGTTTGTGGTATTTTTTCCCTTTAACCTCAGTTCTAAGTATCAACCAAATAGCCCTCCATCAAGATCTTGCCAATATTCCTATTTCTGTGAGTTTTGATTGACCCATCAACATTTGCTCCTCACATTTAAGCTGCGATGCTCTACGCACGCTGTGTTGCGCCACCAGCCCGGTAAGGCCAAGCGAGCGGTCCCGTAGTTTAGTATTCCACTGTTCTTTTCAGTTTTCACCAAACGTATTCAGGGCTGGCTTCTGTTTCACCTGTAGGCCCTTTGGCCTCACGCCTGAAGTTAAATATTTATTCGCGAAGTGCGTTCTTAACATATTCTGTGTATTTAACGCGTTTATTCGCAGCTCTATTACTTGAAAAGATTCAACGCAGCTCTCAAGTCATATTTTCTCTCAGGAAACTACACAGAACATGTATGAACGAATAATAAATGGGCTCCCGTTTTGATTCCAATAATTTAGGACAGGAGAGTATCCGCATAGCGTGAAAGTCTGCGCGCTCACAAAAGACGAGCTGTGAATACATCGCTGCTTCGAAAATATGTAGAAAAATGAACTACATATATTTTACGGGCGTACCCAAAGGCCTATGATATCTAAACTGAAATTTTTAGCAGAATGTACAACTGTAGAAAATTAAAAGGAACAAGAAATTGCCACGTGGATACTGACGGCTTCTTCAGCAAAATATATAATTTTGGCGCTTATTCTGCAGCAATACGCTAAGAATTTCTATATTGTATTCGTTTACCATCTGGCAAAGCACACTACCATACAGTGACATGAAGAATGGCCAGTGGTCTGGTTGATTCATCAGATAAAAAATTTACACTGCTGAAAGATACCTTAAACAAAAGGCACACGTTGGTAAACTATAGTCATCCTCCGACTGAAGACCCCAAATTTACGACAAAGACAGTTACTAAAAGCTTTTACGATGTTGATCTTATTCTCAAAATACTGGATAAAGCGTTGCACATGCACACAAGGAAATACAACCACCGCCCTGCAAAAAGTTTCACAAGAGTACTTTCATTAAGGACATTTCTTTAGGCAAAACATAAAAACAGACTTGCTGAAGAAAACATGAAAAACACATATTTCACTGCGCCATGTTTTGATAAGCAAAATACAATGCAATAGAAAAACAAAGCAGAATACAGTCTTCCGCACTAGAAAAACATATCTGTGACGTAGACAAAGGCCTCGCCGCTCGTACGGAGTGCACAACTTTTCTGTGCACATAAATTGTCACATGCATGAGATGATTGAACACACCTCAATGAAATCAAACTCTTGCAACGAACGGAACAATCTAGAATAGCATTTGATAGAGACACGTTACAATAGAGATTTTAGCGTACTTCTGAGCTTACAACCGACCACATTGGTCAGCAAGAAGAACACTATATTACGGAAGAGTTAAGCCTAAAATATGGCAAGGCCCAGTGACAAAAATCTGCTTGCGAACTTGAGAAGATCAAGAGAATTATACCAGATCAGTACAATATGGACAGCAAAATAAACAGCAAGCTTACAATACGCAATATTCTCATTTCTAACAAACATTGGAATGACCCGGCTTCGAAATGTTTAAATACGGAGCATCACAGGCAGTACAAGAATGCAGAAAGCTATGGCAATACGTAAAGACAATCAGTCCTGCTGTACACACAATTATTGGATAATACCTACAGCTTGCACAATGATTCTCTGCCGTTGTGTACGATGTCATCGTGCTAATTTTTGCTACCACGTCACTTGGCAAGCTATATCCACGAAATTCTTTTTCGTGCCTCCGAAGCCGGTCACGCACGCTTTGTAGCGCATTTAGTGTGTCATTGTCCGAGTATTACGACGCTTGCGCTTCGCAGTGCTCATGTCGCTAAACCATGTTTCACTCCAGCGTTTAAGAGAGGCAACAGCAGCACTATCATGGCGAGCGTGGCCAGTTTAGCGAAGGTGTTTTCAGCCTGCGCGTCGCTGTAGGGACCGACTTCTGACCAGAAAACGTCGAGTTTATTCCTCCACTGCGTTTCGCAAGCGAACACGACTTTCACGCAATGAAACTGTAACGCCAATTACGTAAATGGCTCATCTATTGATTTAAGTGCATGCGATTTAAGAGAGAGGAGACTGAAGAGAGGAGGACTGAATGTTTTCTAGAAGCCGCTGACGCAGCTGGTTGAAAGAGCTCCACAATGAAATGTCGAGAGCGAAGGCTCTTCCTTCCAAAGGCTCTTCCCCTCTTCCTTGTCATCGTGGCGTGGCAATCATGGGTATCGGAGTGCTACTACAAAACGTTGACCAATGTACCCATTTGGGTCGGAATGCTCGTTGATATTGACCGTCAACACGTCCCATCGGGTAGTTGGCAAAGATGCTTTTGGGGCTGTCGACTTCACAAGGTTCATCTGATCTTCAAAAAGTTTCCTCGGGCGATGCTTTCTTTGCTTGATAGGATTGGCTGAGACGCTGAAGTTCCCCTAAACCCCAGTCCAGCACCGGTACGTAACATATGCTTCGGGCGTCACCGTACATTTACTATAGTTTCGTTGTTGTGGAACAATTCTTGTTTCTCAGTGCTTTTTGAAAAAAACTCCTAAGAGTTTAATCCATTGGAGAAGTATCCTATTTACTGCCTTGTATATTGGCAACTACCTTGTGTCACGTGCCAGTGGTATAGTAATCGGAGTGTCTCCATCGTTTATTTCACGGTGTAAGCTTTGGTATTCCAGCTTCCTTCTTTAGGAGTGATGAAGTCATCGGTATGCCTCACTCACCAGAAGTTCTATATCTCGCGCCAAGGCATACGTATGTGAAACTGCAAGCTGAAGAGAATGGCAGACGCCTCTCACCATAACAGGAATAGGAATTTCTTCTCTTAGTCGAGTGCAGACGCATTAACGCCCATACTGGTGCTTGCAATGCCTACTCGAATCCCAACAAGGTTCTTGGGATTCAAAGCTTTAGTCCGCTACCTTTATAAAAGCGCTGAGACGATGTCTTGAGCATAGCACTGTTCGACTTCATGCATGGTAAGGAACGTCGAAACGAGCTCACCGTTTTACAGGGAAGAATATGCGATGACGATGCCGAGGACCTTGACGACATTCACATCGGTCGACTCACCGATTAGAATGCTGTACTTTTGTTTGTCAATACCTTCCCTCAGCGATATTTAAGAGAATGCGGTCCAAATAAGTTCTTTAAGAGATTACGGAAAATACTCGGAAGGCGGGAGATGGAAGTTCCAGACAAACGAGAAGACAAAAAAGCGGGAGCCAACGTTTCGACAAGTGGACGTGCCTTTTTCAAGGCCTTGGAAAAAGACAAGTCCACTTGTCGAAACGTTGGCTCGCGCTTTCACATTGTTCTCGTTTTGCTCTTTATCAGATTGGTAGACATTGTGTGGTGAGCCTTGACCTTAGAACTGGCTATCTTGAAATATCCGCTTGCAAGCGTCTCCCAAATGGTCGGCGGTATTTATCGCGCAATGTTTACCAACAAAAAGACCTAGGATGACTTCCGCTTGTTACACAGGACTTGGCGTTACATGTGGCATGACAGGAATCATAGGTCCTTTGCGTGGCACACATACAAGCTGTTTTGTACACGTGGCGTGCTTATCGGTGCTCACTTTCTTCCCCTCAATAGGACATAAGCAAAATTTGCAGAAAGCCTTGTAGGGGTCCTCGGATATCGCCATGAACCACTCCTTGTACTTATCCTCTTCAAGCCAGCAGTCTTTGAAGCACTGTTTGTACATTTTGCTCTTGCCTGCCATGTTCTGCGTGTCTCTAATAATCCTAAAACTATATGTACGTGACGCTCTCAAATTACTTTTCAGAATAATAATAATGATGAATAGGAATTACCAAGCACTCGTAAGAAAGACAAAGGATTGTAACACATGCAAAGCAGTATCTGAAATCAATGCGGCCACAGAGACAGTGCGATGACCTCAGGATGACGATGTGGCCATCCTGATGAATGGAGCACGGTGGATCCTCCGCGCTCACTCGGCGTCAGTAGCGTAGAAACGCCGAATGTCGCACGGTAGCGCTTCTTGAACGGAGTCTCGAAGAATGGAACAAGGAGCGTCACTGGCTGACCCTCAGTAGCGTCGAAACCCCGGAGGTCGTACGGTAGCGCTTTTCAAAAACGAACCCAGCGATTACCGCTTTTATTTATAGGGCATAGTGTGTTTGTTGGCATTGGTGGCATGGTGTAAGGTGCAGCGGTGGGGTAGAGGTAGAGCATCCACCTCGCGCGCAAGAGGACCGTGGTTCGCATCCCGGTGTTGCGCAATTTTCCACCGGAGTAAAAAAAATACGCGTGTTGATTAAATTGCATAAACAGGCCGGGAATGCGGCCTGATCCCGGTGATAAGAACCCGTAAAGCACTCCCTCAACAGAGCAGGATTGGCAAGCCTGGTGCAGTACTTGGCCGCAGCCTCCTATATGAAAACAACAATTAAACCCCGGCCCTCAGTCTCCGGCAGCTAACAAGCAACTGTCCACGGCAGCGATCAGACCCTGTGCCGCAGCAGAGGGTGCTAAGAATCCCAGGATCCAGACAGGCCGCCATTGGAATCTGCACCTGGCAACGTTTAACGCTAGAACGTCATCTAGTGAGGCGAGTCTAGCACTGCTATTGGAGGAGTTAGAGGGCACTAAAGGGGATATGATAGGGCTCAGTGATGTTAGGAGAACAAATGAAGCGTATACAGCGCTAAAAAGCGGGCACGTCCTGTGCTACAGGGGCTTAGCGGAGAGACGAGAAATAGGAGTCGGATTCATGATTAAAAAGAATATAGCTGGTAACATACAGGAACTCTATAGCATTAACGACAGGGTGGCAGGTCTTGTGAAACTTAATAACAGATACAAATTGAAGGTCGTTCAGGTCTACGCCCCAACATTCAGTCACGATGACCAGGAAGTCGAAAACTTCTATGAAGACGTGGAATCGGCGATGGGTAAAGTCAAAACAAGATACACTATACTGATGGGCGACTTCAATGCCAAGGTATAAGCAAGAAGCAGGCTGGAGACAAGTCAGTGGGGGAATATGGCATGTGCACTAGGAATACTGGGGAGAGTTAGTAGTAGACTTTGCAGAGCAGAATAATATGCGGATAATGAATACCTTCTTCCGCAAGCGGGATAGCCGAAAGTGGACGTGGAGGAGCCCGAATCACGAGACTAGAAATGTAATAGACTTTATAGCCTGCGCTAACCTTGGCATCATACAAGGTATGGACGTGCTCGGCAAGGTGCTCTGCTGTGACCATAGGATGGTAAGAACTCGAATTCGCCTAGACTTGAGGAGGAAACTGAAGAAACGGGTACATAAGAAGCGGATCAATGACTTAATGGTAAGAAGGAAAATAGAAGAATTGCGGATGAAGCTAGAGAAAAGGTATTCGGCTTTAATTCAGGAAGAGGACCTTACTGTTGAAACAATGAACGACTATCTTATGGGCATCATTAAGGAGTGCGCAATAGAAGTCGGTGGGAACTCCGTTAAACAGAATACCAGTAAACTATCGCAGGAGACGAAATATCGCATCAAGAAACGCCAATGTATGAAAGCCTCTAACCCTACAGCAAGAATAGAACTGGCAGAAATTTCGAAGTTATCAACAAGCGTAAAAGAGCTGACATAAGGAAGTATAATATGGAAGCAATTGAACATGCTTGTAGGAATGGAGGAAGCCTAAAAGCCGTGAAGAAGAAACTAGGAATAGGCAAAAATCAGACGCATGCGTTACGAGACAAAGCCGGCAAGACGGTTACTAATATAGATGAGATAGTTCAAGTGGCTGAGGAGTTCTATAGATATTTCTACAGTACCAGTGGCACCCACGACGATAATGGAAGAGAGAATAATCTAGAGAAATTTGAAATCCCACAAGTAACGCCGGAAGAAGTAAAGAAAGCCTTAGGAGTTATGCAAAGGTGGAAGGCAGCTGGGCAGGATCAGATAACAGCAGATTTGTTGAACAATGGTGGGCAGATTGCTCTAGAAAAACTGGCCAACCTGTATACGCAATGCCTCATAACCTCTAGTGTACCGGAATCTTGGAATAACGCTAACATAATCCTAATCCATAAGAAAGGGGACGCGAAAGAATTTAAAATAATAGACCGATCAGCTTACTGTGCGTTGCCTAAGAAATACTTGCTAAGGTAATCGCAAATAGAATCAGGAACACCTTAGACTTCTGGCAACCAAAGGACCAGGCAGGATTCTGTAAAGGCTACTCAACAATAGACCATGTTAACGCTATCAATCAGGTGATAGAGAAATGTGCGGAATATAATCAACCGTTATATGTAGATTTCATTGATTACGAGATAGCTTTTGATTCACTCCAAACTTCAGCAGTCATGGAGACATTACGGAATCGGGGTGTAGACGAGCCGTATGTAAAAATACTGAAAGATACCTATAGCTGCTCCGTAGCCACCGTAGTCCTCCATATAGCAAGAAATAAAATTTCAATAAAGAAAGGAGTCAGGGAGATACGATCCCTCCAATGCTATTCACAGCGTGTTTACAAGAGGTCCTCAGAGACCTGGATTGGGAAGAATTGGGGATAAGTGTTAATGGAGAATACCTTAGTAATATGCGATTCGCTGATGATATTTTCTTGCTTAGTAACTCAGGGGACTAATTGCATTGCCTGCTCACTGATCTGGAGAGGCAAAGCAGAAGGGCGGGTCTAAAAATTAATCTGCAGAAAACAAAAGTTATGTTTTACAGTCTCGGTAGCGATAGGCAGCGAGGCACTGGAAGTGGTAAGGGTATACATCTACTTAGGACAGGTAGTGACCGCGGATGTGGATCATGAGACTGAAATAACCAGAAAAAATACGAATGGGCAGGGGTGCGTTTGGCAGGGTCTCGCAGATCATGAACAGCAGGTTTCCATTATCCCTCAAGAGTAAAGTGTATAACAGGTGTGTCTTGCCAGTACTCACGTATGGGGAAGAAACCTAGAGGCTAACGAAAAAAGGTTCTACGCAAATTGATGACGACGCAACGAGCTATGGAAAGGAGAATCGTGGGTGTAACATCAAGGGATAAGAAAAGAGCAGATTGAGTGAGGGAACAAAACAGAGTTAATGACATCTTAGTTGAAATCAAGAAAAAGAAATGGGGAGGGGGGGCATGGGCAGGACACGTAATGAGGAGGGAAGATAACCGATGGCCATTAAGAGTTACGGACTGGATTCCAAGGGAAGCGAAGCTTAGCAGGGGGCGGGAGAAAGTTAGGTGGGCGGATGAGATTAAGAAGTTTGCAGGAACGACCTGGCCAGAGTTAGTACGCGACCGGGGTAGTTGGAGAAGTATGGGAGAGGCCTTTGCCCTGCAGTGTGCGTAAACAGGCTCATGATGATGATGATGATGATGTGTTTGTTCGTTTGCACCGAGGCATGCAGGCGCACAAACATCTAGCCTCGGCGGTACCATCGCCCTCGCACTCTCTCACCGGGCCGCATATCCCTATTGGTCTGGAGGCAAGGGACCCTCCGGAAAACACGTAGAGCTTCTTAATCGGGATGGCGACGGATGTAATTCATGAGATGAGGGAGAATTTCGGACGAGCTGGGTTGTGCTCTCCCCGGCTGTCATCATTGGATTTTTCTCACATGTTCTCGTACATTCCATGACCTGAGGCAGTCAGTGTTCGTTTGCATGTCTGTATCTTCTTAAATAGGCGCTGATTTCCTTGACACCGGCGAAAAATTCTCAGTTCACATGGAATTAAAAACGGTAGCATCATCAAAAATGGGCAGTGCACCACAGAGACAAACAAGGTGCATTAGGGCGAGTAAATGAACGCGAAATGCCCCAGCCTACCCTCGATTTCTGTTCTAACAGAGTACCCGCTGATACATTCAAGGTTTGGCATGATTTTTCTCACGTACCTGCTGTCTGCACACGACCGGCCGTGATAACGACGCACCTGGGGCAGCTGTGATTTGGAAGGTGCGTGAAATGAGTACAAACGCCAGCTCCCGCCCGTGAAAGTGGCCTCAGCACGCCGCTCTTTCGCGACCCATAACGGCGCCTTTTGTGGGTTTCAAATGATCACAACGGATGGACACCGGATTAAAGCAGACGCTGCTGCTTGTAGTTGCAAGCGTCAGACATACGCGGAAGACCAGCGGTCAATCTTCCAACCGCTCAGAGAAACAGATGGGGGTGCGGGGCGCCTCGTAGTCGCCACGCAGGAACCTTAAGTGTCTCAGGCTCTTCTTGTGTCCAGGTGCCGTGTCAGTAACAGGAATGCTGAGACATGCGCACGCACACGTACGATATTGTACGGCGAGCATTTGATCTGATGCTCAAGGTACCCTCGCGCGATAAGCGATATCCGTCAGTAAGCGCGCCGCCGCATCGCCTCTCATTTGTTTATGTGCTATTTTCCTCAGTCAGGCGGCGAGGCACACACGCTCGCGGTCTTCCTTGTATTGCCTCTTCTTCTCTCTTTCCAACGGTTTGCTCCTTTCTCTCGAAACGCGACGTATCTTGGTCTCGTTTGTACCTTATTCAAAAGCGGCTAAATACCACTATTTGCCCTGCGCCAGTTGCATCACGGGTAACATATTTGTAGCAAGTATTTTTTCGCACAAGAATAGTGATTGAGAAATTTCGCTAGACTAAAGCTAGACTTTGCAAAAAAGCGAGATTTTGAAAGAAGAGCTAGAACAGGTACTGCTAGCTAAATGAAGTTTTTGGTAGCTTGTTGAACCCAAAAGTAGCTAGATTTTGCTATAAAATATCTAAATAGGCAACACTGTGTGACGTGTGTCTCAGAGAGCTGAGTAGGCGCCCGCCGTTGAACGCGTCCCGCTATTCCTTTGTAGCCAGGACGCACCCTTTGTATTATCGTCTGCGCCTCGGCGTTGATAGCCCAATTAACGATCGTCAAGAAGGAAAGCGGGCGAAATGGATGGATGGATGCAAAACTTTAATGAAGGTCCTGACGTACGCGACTCAGCGCGTTGCGGGCCGCTATCACGTTGGGACAGTCAGGCCTAGCCCGACCGCCGCATCGTGGGCCCTCTGGACAGCCCATAGTTGCGCTCCGGCATCCGGGCTCTAGATAGCGGAGAGCCACTTGTCCTCACTGATTTCTTCTGTGCCTCGTAACGAGGGGCAACGCCAGAGCATGTGGTCTAGGCTAGCTAAGTCATTGCAGGGCCTGCAAGAACTAGTGGCGTAGGCGTCGGGATAAAGCTTGTGGAATAAAGCCGGGCTGGGATACCAGCCTGTTTGCAATAATCTGAGAGTCAATGCCTGTGCTCTTTTTAACTTCTTCTGTGGAAGAGGAAAGTCTCTCTTGCCGAGGTAAAAGTGCTCCGTAATTTTATTGTATGTGGTCGGTAGATCTCTGTTCTCCACCACTGCGGGCCAGCGTTGGAGTTCTCCATGGTAGCGGAAAGCGAAACCTCGCGCCTTTGAGTGGGCCAGCTCGTTGAAGTTTGTGGGGCATCCCATGATGGATGCCATGTGAGCGGGCAACCACGTGAGAGTTGGCGATGCTTTTGCCGTCGAGGATGCGACAGGCTTCCTTACATACGGCATCAACCCTGAAGGCACGGATGGCTGCCCTGGAGTCGCTGAAGATATTGGCATGTTTGTCGTCCAGGAGGGCCAAGACAATGGCTACTTGCTCGGCCGCACGCGACGATGTGCTTCGTAACGAAGCGGCGTTAACGGTCGAACCCCTGTGGTTGATCGACACTACCATGAAATTGTTGCTGATGCCATACTGGGGCGCCAACGAAGCAGCTACCGCCAGGGAGTTCTGTCACGCGGCGTAGAAGCGCCACCACCCTGGCCTTCCTCCTTGCTACGTTGCCTCTGAAACGTTCAGATGGCAGTAGTGTCCCAATCTCTCGAACGACGTTGTAACCGCTAGGTCCACACGTGAGCCTGATCTTCAACTGCTTCTCGATAGTAGCAGTTGAAAATGGTGTACCAAGTATCGTAGCCCTTCCCAGGCATGGCAGCTGGTCAGTTCCCAAAAGTGGCGACTCCATCTCTTCAGGAGGTTTTTTTTCTTGGACTGCAGCATTCTTCTATCGCTGACAAATAGACAGTCTTCGGTTCTGGCTTCGCAGATCACACTCTAGTTCTACGATTCTGCAGATCCACGCAGAACCTTCTGGCTAGCAGATCAAGGAGGACTTTGGATGGCTTGCCATACTGCAGATATGTGGCTGGGCAAGGAGGCAGCTAGGAACTCTGAGTGAAAAATACTGCAAGACAACACGGCATGGGAGATGGCGTGACAAACCACCTTTACAATAAATATTTGTAGTTGCACGAAAAATGTATCCCCCACTAAATTCTATGTGTGCCCCTGATTCTTTCACACAAGCTGAAAGCAGCTTTGCAGTTGATCTTGAGGCTTCATTTGCTGTACTCAGCTGCTTATGCAAACCAAGGTCAGCCTAAGGCAAACAGTACAACGCTCCTCTGACCCAACTTCTAACGCATTGACCCGAGCGGATTTAAAGAAAGCTAAAGCCATTTACACAGGCAAGCATATCAAAAGCCAACTGACCGATCCAGTTTGTGCTAGTGTAATAGTACCTGTGTGTTCTAATTGCGAAATTAGTCATATCATAAGAAGCCAAGAAACACTGATACCAAGGGCAACAAAGGGGAAAATACTTGTCCTTAATAAATGAAATAAACAAGCGATAAATTCATGGAAATCAAAGTAGATGAAAAAACAACTTGCCGTAGTTGGGGAACGATCCGACAACCTTCGCATGACGCGTGCGAAGTTTAATTATTCTGCGCGTGGTTAAGTGTACTCTATGTGCCATGCAAGGACTGGTTCTTGTTCTTTCGGAGTCGGCATATCTCTGTTTCGGTAATTGATTTTCCAAAGTTGATCCAGCTGCAGCGTTAGAGAAAGTTACATAAATGAATATGTCGTTGACTTACCCGTCAAGCGAGAAGCACACCTTCATATGATTTAGATAAAAAACTGAATTTCTTTTTTGTTTTTGTAGCGCGAAAATTATAAGTGAGAAGCGAACAAATATAAACCGCTCGGCGCGGTATCATTAGCACTACCTACGCCTAAATTATTTCCACCGCCTACACAAGCCGGCACAGCCAGCCATGCGCAAATAGTGTGAACGTTCAACCTTTAAACACCAGTGTTCATGGCCATCATGCTACTCTACTTTCATTAGCGATTGAGGTCAATCCGAACCAAACATCTATATCGTATTTGGGTTAAGGACAGACAAAATCAATTGCGACTGAAAAATTGCCGTGTAGTAGCGCTCGTTCCGAATTTATTTCTATTTAGATTGATGTAATTCACGAACTGGCAGTTCGTGAATTAATAGGTAGGGATTAACTGGAAGTGGTAAGGGAATACATCTACTTAGGGCAGGTAGTGACGGCGGATCCGGATCATGAGACGGAAATAATCAGAAGAATAAGAATGGGCTGGGGTGCGCTTGGCAGGCATTCTCAGATCATGGATAGTAGGTTGCCATTATCCCTCAAGAGAAAAGTGTATAATAGCTGTGTCTTACCAGTGCTCACCTACGGGGCAGAAACCTGGAGGCTTACGAAAAGGGTTCTACTCAAATTGAGGAAGACGCAACGAGCTATGGAAAGAAGAATGATGGGTGTAACGTTAAGGGATAAGAAAAGAGCAGATTGAGTGAGGGAACAAACCAGAGTTAATGACATCTTAGTTGAAATCAAGAAAAAGAAATGGGGGGGGGGGGGGCATGGGCAAGACATGTAATGAGGTGGGAAGACAACCGATGGTCATTAAGAGTTACGGACTGGATTCCAAGGAAAGGGAAGCGTAGCAGGGGGCGGCAGAAAGTTAGGTGGGCGGATGAGATTAAGAAGTTTGCAGGGACGACATGTCCACAATTAGTACATGACTGGGGTTGTTCGAGAAGTGTGGGAGAGGCCTCTGCCCTGCAGTGGGCGAACCCAGGCTCATGATGATGATGTTGAATTCACGAACTAATTAAAGTGCCCTTTTCGCAGCGCTATGAATCGCCTTCACCGATTAGGGCACTCGCCTGCCTTCGTGACGAACGAAGCGCGAATTCCACGTTGGCCGCAGCCAGTGATCGTTCTCGCTTTTTCAGCTCGTCTTCCGATTTTTAGCAGCCAGACCAAATGTCACCCTCATGTTATAAGTCGTGCAAGTGCTTTGTAAGGATGGGTGCCTGAAAATCAACAGTATCGGCCATTCTTGATATGCCAGTGTCATTTGCACTATGTTAATAAGCAAATAGAATTCACATCGAGCAAAGAAATCGAGCCAGCGTGGGAAGACGCGCCTGGCAAACACTGATCTCAAGCCAACGAAACGAGAAAAAAAAGAAACGCTGCCACGCGCGTGGTATGTGACGTTGCTGAAGGTGGCGACGCAGAAGCCCCTCCCTAGGCGGGTGATCTGTGAAAACAGCTTCTCCCCTTTGCAAAGCAGAACGATGGCTGGGTTTGACAGCAGTGACTGCAACTTTCCTTAACGATCCATATATTGACCTTCTCAGCCACTTCTGAGCATAAAAGGCTGCTGCAGAAGTAAGTTGATGCATCTATGACTGTTTCAAATCCCAGTGCTGATCATGACGATAATGATTTATTGACTTCCCCTTTGAAGCGGAGCAATGACAAATATCCAGCTTGCGTGCTTTAATTATTCAGGTATGCGGCACGTGTCTTTCATTGCAGCATTTTGCAGCGAAGCTGTTCATGGCCAAGCTTCCGTGCATTTTTGTTCTGCCTGGGCAAAGAACGTGGGCCGATCCCGGAGGTAGTGCAATAATTGACGGACCCGTGGAGGAACTGTAGCAAGCTTCAAGCACTCCGTCAAGTTGCAAAACTAAGTTTAATATCTTGGGTCCCAATAGAACCCGTGTCATATATTAAGCTGGTAAGAACAGATACTACAGTTTGGCATGCGTCGTCCATGTCTACGTTCGCATCGACCTCTCTTTGTCGGCGTTCCAAGCGCTTGCGTACCGACTTTCCTTCCGCACTCCCGTAGTGGCGGTCCCGTCGAAACGTCGCGTGTGTCTAGTTTCCTGCAGCTACTCTGGACGGCGCTCCCGTCGTCCACGCAAATGCTTACAAAAAATCAGAGTAAATGAGTTCATACCGTTGTTCAAAATTCTGTGTCACCACTGTGTCGCGTGCTAAACAGCTTCGCTGGTAATCCACCTTCACAGAGTGGAATGGCTCACAAGCGGACCCGGTGGTATCAATCTCTTCCCTCCGTTTTTACCAATTATGTATACGTATTGCACTTATCTCGATTACTGACGGGCTGTTACTTCCGTGCACTTTAAGTCCAAGCGCTTCTGGAAGGGGTTCATTACCTACGGGTCTCACTTGGTGAATTCCTTCGGATTCAATTAGGATATGCTGATTGGTCTCCGGAATTTTCCGTGTGTATGCTCCCGCTGCAGCAGACACATGTCTCATCTTTTTGCGAATATTTGCTACACTATGTTTTTATCCTTAGGCAACCAGCGCGAGCCTCTAACAGCAAAGCACTGCCTTTGTGTTGTACAGAGTTTTTTTTCCTATTTCTTAATCCAATTTTAAGTCTCCATTGTCCTATTATAGCGAAGCTGTATACATCTACCTTCCAAGGAAATTTTCGTGTCGAAAGCAAAAACTCCCTCATACGTGGGCCAATCCTGAGGATAGTGCAGTACCGGCCCTACCGGTGGCGGCAATGCAGTTCGCCATTAAGGGGCCCACATACACAACTCCGCTGGTCATCCTTCTTCATAGAATGGAATGGCACTGATTTTTTTGTTTCCATAGTGATAGTAGTGCTATCAGCTAGCTCTGTGGCTGATTCCTTTGTAACGGGTAGGCTGCTTTAAGGCGCCCTAGCCGGATAACATGGCGATAAAAAAGGGGGAAAATAAAAGAGGGGAGGAGTACCGATCCCTGTTCCTTTCAGAACACAGCCCGACCTGGTGCACAGACACTGACGTTTAGACACTGAATTTGATCTGTCCCCCTCAGAGTTGGCCATTCTGTGCCGTTGCCAAGTCATACGCCACCACTGTGCCAGTCTGGCCTTCGTTACGCGCATTGCGTTAGACACCATCGCACCCGGTTTCCGCACTCCGTTCTCGCTCCCAAATCCAAGTGTTGGCAAAAGCGTGGTGCCCTCGGTGTCTCGTGGAGACTAACCGGCACAGTGGAGGGCTAGGTGTTCCATGTAGTCCTCCTCGAGGCCACATGTCCGACATATGGAGTCAGCGGAAGGGCCGAAATGGGGCCGGTACCACGTTGGAAGATCAGATAAGGTGTCTGAACGTGGCTGCCGTGCCGACAATTTTTTTCTGTCGTAGGTTGCGTCTCTCTCCGCATATGGCGCGGACCATTTGAGGGGTCAAATACTGTTTGCGTTGAATGGGAAGGGGTGAGGAGAGAAGGGAATGTTAATATCACCAAAGGACTGAGTCAGGGGTGACCAGTATTCCCGCCGCTGTTCATGGTGTTCACGATATTGATGGAAAGGGCGCTAGAAGGAAGTGATATGGGGTTTAATACCTCAAAAAAGCAGGAGGGCACCCTAGTAGAGCAGCATCATCCATGTTTGTTTCATGCGGACAACATAGTGTTGCTTGCTAACAAACAACGTTATGTGCAATGTGTGGCTGAAATCTCTGAACAAGAATGTGAAAATTTAGGATTAACATTTAGCGCTGAAAGTCAGGTTTTATGGTATTATATGAAAACCGTGAACAGACAAGTGTCTGGGGATGACGTAAGTGCCGGCGCCATTGCGCATGCATTCACATGTTGTGTCGTTCGTACTGGTTCCTACGCGCCTCCCCAGTTCCACTCGCGACGGTTGTCGTTGGTAGCGCCCCACTCCAACGCCACCTAGACAAGAGAAGGCCTGAGCGCTCGGTGTGTGACGTCACGGAGAAGAGACCTGCGGTGTGCACAGGGATACGGGTTGAATGAAGGGAGCGCGGCCTTATGGGCAACGTTAACCAGAGCGCACTTACTGTTTTTATAGGCAGAGTTGAGCAGATTGTCCCTAGAGAACAGAGGGTGTTCCACGATTATTTCATTTATGCAAAACTATTTACGCGCTGTATTATTAAAAAGCCCGTCCATAAAAAATGAAATGGTACAACCTTAGGATTGAGAACGAATTTCGGGTAAATGATGATATTGAGCATGGCTTATATTGAAAAGTCACAGTGCTGCCCTCTTCTTCAGAGTAGCTTCTTTGCCTTAATTTATCGTCGGCGTCAATGAGTTTGCCGTTCATGTGACCACAAAAGTTCTTCAACAAAATGTTAGCAGTGCGCCATAACGCATATCTCATGACAACTTCACTGGTGTGCCCTTCTCCGCATTCGGGACACGAGCTTTTATTCCCGTCTAAATTATGCTCTAAACGAACAATTTCGCTTTCGAGGCATTAATACATAGAGTACCGCAGTCTACATATTTACAACACTTTAAATGAGTCTAGCAATGAAGATACAAAACTTAAGCGCAACTATTTACCAAGAAACAGCTGCTTCATTGCACTGAATTCCAGCGTTTCTCTCCTTTGCCTAAGCACTGGCACCCAATATTCTGTCATTGATCTTGGGGAAACATGAACGCATATTTTCGGCCCCAATTTCCGATTGTTCCAGCAATTGGACACGCAACACTTATTAGGTACATCCTGGCATGAACATAATCTACATTCCGCTGCAATGAAGGCTTGCCGGACACAACCTAATCGCAGCACAATCGCAGAGAATACATGATCGGTTGACGTCTAGAAAAAAAAAAAACACTCGCAAGCATGTCGCTGCATGCCAGGACTGCTTTAACCCCGAAGCTATCCATGGAGCAGCACGGTTCCCGGAACTAATCGAATTGTTATCGCCGTCGTCGGCCACTCGGTCTTCCGCGTCTCATTTTCAACAGAGCTGCGCCGCTCGTAGCTTCGTAGCACGTTGCACGGAACTTCAATGTGGGCCTCTTTTGCGTGACGTAGCTCAAGGGGAGAGGGTACAGTGAGAAGGCTCTAAGTGCTGTAGAGGGTGTTGCCCACTCGCGATGGTATCCCGTAGGGGGCGCTTAAGTCGTGACGCAGGACGCAGGACTTTTGGACATCAAGGGAGCCTATGACAGTGTACTTCAAGAGGGCTTGTGGGGCATTCTGGAAACTTTAGGAGTGCAAGATGGAGTAACCAATTTCTTAAAAGATATCTATAAAGGTAACCGGGTGATTATCCAATGGTAAAAGCAGGTTTCGGAGCCTGTGATGATTCGGCGGGGGCTTAGGCAGGGGTGCGCATTGTCACCTCTGATGTTTATGCTGTACCTACCTTTCTCTCTATCTCTCTCTATCTACAAGGTCTAGAGGCCAAAATACAGCAAAGCGGACTCGGCGTCAACCTATCATTTCTGAAGCAAGGAAAATTGATTGAACAGTCATTACCAGGACTGATGTACGCGGATGATATTGTATTAATGGCTGACAATGCAGAAGATCTGCAGGAATCAATGGACATATGTGGTACAGAACGAGACAGGTTAGGCTTAAAGTTTAGCAAAGAAAAATTAGCAGTCATGATTTTTAATGATAACAGTTGCGGCGAGCATAAGATACAGGAGGCCACGCTGGAGATAGTCGATAAATACAAGTACCTTGGGGTGTGGATAAATAATGGCATTGAGTATCTGACAGAGTACGAAAAATATCTAACGACTAAAGGTAACAGAAGTGCAGCGATTATGAAGAGTAGGGCACTGTGGAACTACAATAGATACGAGGTAGTACGAGGGATATGGAAGGGGGTAATGGTACCAGGCCTGACTTTTGCCAATGCAGTTCTATGTATTAGAACAGAGACCCGGCAACAGTTGGAAATTAGGCAACGTGGTGTGGGTAGGCTCGCTCTGGGAGCACATGGCAAGACACTAAATCTTGGAGTGCAGGGGGATCTGGGATGGTCTTCTGGGAGGGCAGAGAGGCTAGTAGCAAGATAGCATTTGGGCAGCGATTGAGAAAAATGGGGGAAATTCGGAGGGCTAGGAAGGTTTTCAGTTACTTATACACGAGGAATGTTGACACGAGGTGGAGGAAGCGAACTAGAAAATTGACAAGCAAATACTTGGGCAGTAGCGGGGGAACAAGTAAGGAATCATCTGTCAAGAAAAAGGTTAAGGAGGCAGAGAGGGGTATGTGGAGTACGGAGATGCAAACCAAATCGGCATTGGAGACATACAGGACGTTTAAGCAAGAAATAGCCAAAGAAAATATTTACGATAACTCTAAGGGAAGCTCATTGTTGTTCGAAGCCAGGACAGGTGTACTGAGGACTAAAACGTACCGAGCCAGATACCAGGAGATAGATTTGGTGTGTGAGGCGTGTAGAGAGGAGGAGGAAACGGCGGAACACCTGATACTTGCTTGTAAACAACTTCACCCTGCAGTTGAATCTAACGGGGAACTATTCAAAGCCTTGGGTTTTAAAGACAGTGAAAGTAGAATAGGCTTTGAACAGGTAGAAATAACTAAACGGAGGCTATCTGATTGGTGGACAATATCAACGCAAAAGTAAAGAAGTAAATACATAGGTATGCATGCATATAGAACCATTAAAGGCTAGGCGGCGCGCGCCTCCGCCGCCCGATTCAAAGGGCTGAGCCACAATCATCCATCCATCCATCCAGCCGCACGAGATACTTAGACACTTTCGAATACCTGTGGCAATGCGGCGACAAACCTAGGCCTCAAGTTTAGCGCAGAGAAATTGGGAGTCATTACGTGGCGTCAACTCAACAGCGAGTCATACACGCAGTCAAGCAATATAAATAGCTAGGAGTTTCTATTCGGCGGGCCCGTGTTAACTTGGCAGGTCAAACCACATGAACCATAAATCTATGGGGTAAATGGAAAAAAAATTGCTGCAGTGGCTAGTGATTGAGTGAACCAGAATGTATTAACTCTAGAACGAAAGCTCTGGAAAATGCAAAAGTGGCAGTCACTTGCAGGGAGTTCTTTGTTCTACGAAAGAGCAAAAGCATAACTAATCCTAGAGGATATTTAGCACAGAGCACTTTCCACACCTATTCCTTTCCTTTGTGAGGCTTTCACCGCAATGTTCGCTTCTGTGCGGGCAGGTATACAGTTTTCCGAAAGCTTCAGCCAGGAAGCAGCAACAGGTGCGTCATTACTTATATTTGCGTCAAATGAGAAGCCGTGTCATCAGCGATTTATATTGTACAGTAAAAATGAACAGAAAAGAGCAGGTAAATTTTACAAAGAAAAAGAAAGGCGAAGAAGGGTAAGGGAGGTGGCAACGTTGTAAATTCCGAGAAATGACAACCACATCGCGTTATACATATCTTAAGTATTCAAAAAGTGCGTCAGCGTTCCATCTCGCGACTTGCAAATAGAAAATTAAAGCTACGGTCAGGTGGCACCCGTCTTATCTATAGTTACTTCATTAAGATCTTCACACTGAATTTAGAGCACAACGAAGCCTTACAACAAATATATCATAGGCATTAACTTTTAAATCCTCAGAGAGAGAGAGAGTGCCTTTTGTAGGCGACCAAGCGGAGCAGACGTAGGCGCTAAAGTTGTGGCATGGATCGAGGTGGCGGTTTAGTCCATTAGAGAGGCGCCACGAGTGGACGAGGCAGTCCTCAGTCTTCCAGAACGGTGGCGATGGCGGTGATTTGGCGCCTCGTGCGAACAGAAACGCAATGACCATTGTCACGGCCCTCACGATCAGCACGAGGACGATCATAAGGGTGACGTGCTGCACTTTGAATGAACACCGGTTGCAGTTAGGACAACCTGAGAGCTGCGTGGAACCTGCAAGAAAATATAAAAATAAAGAGGCATTTAAGAAGGTTTCAGTTAGAACAGGTATTAAAAATGCATAGTGATCTGTCTACAGTGGCCGCGTCCACCATCTTCGCTGTGACGGAGTTGCGAATCGACTTTATGTCATGCGGATCGGCGATCTTCGCGATGTGGCTATTCAGAACTCTATAATGTATCGTTCACTTTCATCGTCCAGCGAATCGGGCAAAGGGGACTTCACTGCGCTCCCATCAATCAACGAAGCTGCGGCCGCTGTTCTTGCAGCCTTAGACATTCGTCCAGACGGCCTTGGGTGGCGTGGTGCTTTGCAACCAAAGCTTTCGTCCAGTCTCTTTTCACGGTGACGTGCGCTGTGAACATTGAGCTAGTTAATCGGTAGAATTTCCGTACGCTCCCGAATTTCTGACTAATGCTGTTGTGACAGCCATGGACGGAAAGTAATTTCAACGCCAAGTGAATTCGCTTAATGAGGATGATATATGTGGTTTGTGCGTATTAGGTGGCACAAATACACATCAATGGTAAAAGCCATATAAGGTCTCCTAAAAGTTTATATACAGATTGATGCAATCAAGAAATATTTTCCTGACGGAAGGCCATATGAGCAGATAAAGCGCAACATTTATAGAACACAGTATATAAGCATTTCTGAACACAACTTATAACTACAATTACTAACACAAAGATGTGCGGCTCGACAACGCAACAGTTTAATTAAAGCATGCCTTATGCAATTAGCTTAATTTATTTCCCGGCGGAGGAATAAAGATTATTGGATAATAGATTATCAGACACACGAACAAACAATCATATTAGCACATCAATCAATAAATACTGACGCAGCGAGATCTGAAGAGTGCGGAACGACACGAGAGCAAGTAGGAACAGTGTGGACTACTTTATTGAGCAGCTGATAAAGCAGATATGACGAATAAAAATTTATAAACGAAATGCACAGCATAGAACATCAAGTTTTAAATAGCGCAACGAATCGTTTTTTCGTACCCAAAAGGCGTCACCTTGCTTACGCTGTTATGTAGCCCATTTAAGTTCCTGTGCATAACTTTATGCGTATTTTATAAGCGAGACGGTTTGCTTGAAGCTTGCGTCTATTCCCTGAAGCTCCCCTCAGTGCGTCCTTGCCTCGGATTAGCGCCTGATAACTTTTGCAGACTGAATACCTGATGAATGTCTTGCTGTAGAAGTAGCACTCTGTAAAACTGGAGCCCTGGTAGAGAACGGGTGAGATCTATGCGATAGCTACGAACTTGTTTCTCTTATATATCGCCATACAACAGTCATGAAGGCGCATCGCTCCATTAAGACCAGAGCGAACAATTGTCCAAATTAATCGGTTCTGCCCAGTCATTCAGTAAGAGCGCGCGTCTTCTACTGTCTAGTGAACGCGTTTCGCTGTCCGTGAGTCTGACGGGTACTAAACACGCGGGTGGCGCGCTGTATTTTCTGCGCCGCGTATGAACTTGCAATCCGAGATGGGTGGTCCTTTCGCGTGCGCTGTCTCCCCGCGCGCTAGTGTTATGCTTTCATTTGTGTTCATATGCGGTGGCAAATACACTTCCTCCTCAACGTCAGACGGGTAATGGTCAAGTACCGACAAGCGACATGCCCACAGTTGGCTCTGTCGTTGGCACTCATGCGTGTTTGTAGCCGCCGCATACTGAGACGTCCGCAGCCCCGGTAGAAGCGAGCTGGACGCGTGTTTTCTATTTGTCATTTATTTCTCGACGTCGCTGTACCTTGTAAAGTACAAAAGCCATTTGAATGAGCGACTGTGGGAGCGAGAAAAAGCACATAATAGTGAGCCGAAAAGGATCGCGGCTTGATGGGCTTAATCTTGCCACGCGCTCAATGTTTGTGCTTGTTGGAGGTCATGTGATCAAACCAGCGCTCGTGAAGGAGAGGCGTAGCTGGGAATGACTGTGCGCGGCTAACGCTTACGCGGCCCGCGTGTCGTATCTATTTGTCGGTAATCACTGGCGGTTGTGGTGATTAAGGCCAAGCAGGGATGGCTGCCAACTTCATGCGCGCTCTCTTCCTTGGCGGGCTGTCTTTCTGCGCCCCTAGTGTTGCAGATTGCGTAATCTGAGAGAAAGTGGTAAGTGGAGATATCGTTGATGGAGACCGTCTAGTAGCGGACATAAAGGTAGACAGATGATGATGATCAATCTAATCTGCGGATCGCGAGGTGAATCGCGCGGCTGGACGACGCTTTCGGCCCCGCTGGGGGCCTTCTTCATAATGGCGCCGTTGTAACACAGCACGTGGTCATGCCGTGCGACATTTACAGCTTTACTTGGTCCGTGCATTTCGCTAGGCTTTATTTTAATTAATAATTGAATGTTACCTACAATCTATATGGCCGAAAGAATTAACGTAGAGACAGTATCGTGCAAGGACCGCACTATTGTGTCGCGATTTTGATGAGCCTTACATGGGACCGGACCATTTGACGTAATTTTTCTAACTACACGCATGAAATTCGCCGTGCACTTCCGCGATCGCCTTCTCTCGCCGTCTGGTAGCGACGCCTGAAATTACACAGTGTGCGTAAATTCGATCTTGAGTGGGATCGGAACCAGCGCACCTATGGCGATTGCGGCTCTTATAATATATATATATATATATATATATTATAAGCGCCGCAATCGCCATCGGTGCGCTGGTTCCGATCACGCTCAAGATCGAATTTACGCACACTGTGTAATTTCGCGCGTCGCTACTAGATGGCGAGAGAAGGCGATCGCAAAAGTGCACGGCGAATTTCATGCATGTAGTTAAAAAAATTAGGCCAAATGGACGATCCCATGTAAGGGTCGCTGAAATCGCTACAGTATAGTGCAGTCCTTGCACGGGCCTGTCTATACGTTGATTCCATCGGCCATATAGATACGTTATATATATATATATATATATATATATATATATATATATATATATATATATATATATAACCGTGCAAGATATATGTAATTTAATATATAAAAGTATATTTATATATATTGAAGGTCTAGTTGGTAGTGAGTCTCTTACACGGTTACGGCCCTTACACGAATTCACAGGGTAAAAATTTTCCTGCATATAATTGTTTTATCTTTCGCTCTCACTAATACTGCGTCGCCTTCGCGGCGAAATTGCAGTCTCTTTTTCTTCTGTTTTTCTGCGAGTCCGAGTATAAGCGCTGCTGCGCATGGCTGCTGCTGGATCTGATTTCGAGTGAATCCGGTTTGGCCTCATTTGGGTTTCTGATGGAATTATATATGTATTTATGACCTTTTCATGAAAGTGGCGATGTTCCCATCACTGATAATTAGGTGTAAATTATTTGAAGTATTCTTATTTAATGAGTGATTAGCATTGTCTATGGAAAGGAAAAGCAGTACTGAGGCACGTATCATTCAAGTGCATTTCACACGGCATTGATAAAATGCTCTGGCGAAGGGGTCACTGAAGTGTGCAGATTTCTTTCAGGATAAAAAAAGCATGCAAAATAATTTGAAGCGAGGTGAGCATACGGCAACATATTCGTGCTCTATGCATAGACTATCCATGCCATTAAACATAATTGTTAGATGGCGACCGCTTTTCTTGAATTAATGTAACAAACTTTTTCCATTCTACGTATTTAAAGATATGGTGTTTGTACATGGTGTTCACACTCTCAATTAAGAAAAAAACTATTTGAAGTTATCAAGCACGGATGAGGTAGCCGCCGCTGGTGCTTCTAATAGGCTGGTGATCTTATTGATAGGTTTAGCAAAAATAAAGCGAAACTATGATTTAAAGCCTGTGAACGTCCGCACCGACAATGATGCACTAGGTTTTTAAACGGAGTAAAACTTTAAGTGAAAACTCAAAAGGCAACTCAAAAGAAACGTCAAATGATGTGGGTAACAGAACCCTTGATCATGACACTTCATGGGGGCGTGGGGCGGGTGTCGGCATCGCCGGGGGGCGGGGGGGGGGGGGTCTCTGCGCCCCCGCCCGCGGGGAAACTTCGGAGAGGGCTCGGGCTCCGGAGCCCCTCCCCCTCCTCGCAGTCGCGCCTATGATAACATGGCATTGCATTCCAACCCTCCATACACATTTCGTCGGCAAGAAAACGCGTCTCGCGTGAAAAATCGAAGCTGCGGCTGTATAGTGGTGTTCTTCGGAGCTTATAAAACTCTATGCACAAAGCTCCATGCATGAACTCTGGATGTTCTGCTTGGGCTAGGATTCTCGCTTGGAGCGTGCGACCCAAAACTGTGCGAGTGAGGTCGAACATGCATGATGCCGTGAAAATGCAGGACAAGTGTGATCAGCAAGTTGAGCGTCGATGGTTAACTTTTTCCGCGCGCTGTTTTTTCTCATGTGTCAGTGCTTGGGGAGTAATGACTTTGCTAGGGTTCTCTCCCACTCGCGTTCCGTAACACTGCTTTTCGCACTGCTTTTGTGCTGCCGGCGTTCGCAAGTATTGCAGATTTAGCTGCTTACAGGCACTCCGGCATCAAGCACAGCGCAGTAACACGAACAAGCCTGGAAACACGCGGTTAGCAAAACTATGCAGAGCAGCGGCTCGGTACGAGAACTGAAAAACGAAGAGACGCGCAATAATTAAATGTCAAAATGAAGCACGGAAAAGCACCAGCGTGCTGAGTGGTGAAGCAGCGACGGCTTGAGAATAAAGCGCGGGAGTCTTGTGTGTCTACGCCGTCGGTGAGCTGCTGGGAAGATGGGTTAAGCCATGTGCACCGAACATGATGGCCGCTCTTCCATTTTTGTCTCTAGCGTGACCAAACATGCTTTGATGGACTTTGCTGAGCTGGCCAGTTTTTCTCACTGAATAAATGGCTTTATTAAATGACCCACCTGCGCACAAGTGTTAATCTGTCAATGCGATTTCCTTCTTTTCTTTTTGGTACGAGTAAAAATTACAAATTTCACGAAAGACGCGCTCTCTTCCCAGAAGTTACCTTGATTGTACTTTTGTGTGGAAAATATTTAAAGCAAGATGTGCCGCACTAACCTGTGAGGAGTTTTTCAGTTTTTTAGAAATTTTTTTCGTACAGCCAAAATGCTCCAAACACTTTAATATCACTACGTGCCGTGTATGTAGAACAGCACGGTTTGGCAAAAAAATTACAAAAATAGTTCCCCGGAAGGGTGCGTTGCCTTTGAGCGTTAATTTAAACGAAGCTCATGGGGTTAAAAGGAAACGCACAGATTAATAAATGAACTGTTCCAGTGAGGGGGGAGGGGGGGGGGGGTCCGGAGGGGGTGTTGTAATTGTCTCTTATACATGTCGCATTAAACAAATGGGCACGCTGGAACAAAATGGAAAATCCCTTGCGCGTAGGCCACTGATCAGCATGCGGATTATATTTTCTGCGATGATTTTATTATGGCAATTGCCCTCCTCCCGTCAGTAATAACCACAAAAAAAGAAAACAAGCCTAGCTTGTTGCATGCGTTAACAAAAGCCTCTTGCTTCGCACACAATAGCGAACGGCAGGGTGAGGACACCACGGAACAAGGGTAAATGAAGTACCGATGCGTGAAATTAAGCTGTCGAACGAACAGTTTCGTTTTGCCGCGTCTTAGACAAGATGACGCCTAGTTCGTTGCTGCAAAGATGGCACATGACACTTAACATTTCATTTTAAGTTTGCAATAACCAATGAGGAAAAATGTAACTGTTTTGATTAGCACGCCTGTTGTGGTGGACATTTGCTCGCTCTCCAAGAAACTGTTCATGCGAGTCATTCTTGCAACAATGCAACAGCGAGCTTCAAGAATGCAAGGGAACGACCACTTTTGTGAACGTTTCTTTTTTCTTTCAAACTAGCTACGTTTTTAAAACTTCTTCTACTGCTCATAAAAACCTTCGGAATATTGTTCTTTGGAAATTTGGTTGCTTTGGGGGGGGGGGGATGTCGAATTTACTTCGCATCTGGTGGGATCATTTGTGGACACCGTGTGTGTATTGCTTCCACCATCTACGCGCACAGAGAAAATATTCATTTACCATGACAGTATGCGACGCAGACTGCTTAGATATTGAATATCGTTATTGATGCTACAACCTGAGCACATGCACTGTCCCCCCCATCCCCCCCCCCCACGACACGGGAATTTCAACGCAACGCACATTTACTACGCTAGGACGCATTACCGCTAGGACGCATCATGGTTGGACAGTCTGAATACATCGTTAAGACACAGGTTTACGTCGCACCAAACTACTAATTCCTGAGTACGAATGCAGGAACTTTGTCATACACGAACAGCATCGCATTCGTCCCTCCGCGTTGTCCTTCAAGCTGCGTGACCTCGCTCCTTGGTCGTGTACAGCTATGTGACCTAAAGGTCGCCTTTCTTAGGTTATGAAGGCATTTACATCACTAACAAGTCAAACGAACCTCACCTGGTGCCGAGAAATACGAAGTAGAACGACAGCGATGACCGCGATGTAAATTAATCCGACGGTTCGTGCCGACGCCAAATTCGCTACGAGAAAGCCTTCCTAGAAATGAAGTTACGACAACGAATTACACAACATGCAAAGTTGAGCGCACTAATTCGCAAATCCGGAAGTTTGAATTTGGTGATCTACTGCGCGGTTTCGTTGAGAAGGATCGAGTGGCCTTTTCAGCCAATCCAGGAACTAGACGAGAAGATCTGTGCAGACACATCCTACGACCTCATTGAAGAGGAAACTTAATCGGACGCGATGACATTCGGCGACAAGGTGGTCCAGCTTATGATAGAGCTTCAGTACCGTTCTAGAGAACCGCCAAGCGGTGAGACTCGGTGAAATTCAGAAGCGTCTCCTACCACTAGTGCGACGTTACGCGCCGTGGTTTCTCACTGGCTATGGCGTTGGGTTGCTGAGCACGAGGTCGCGGTATCAAATCCCGGCCACGGCGGCCGCATTTCGATGGGGGCGAAATGCGAGAACACCCGCTGTACTTAGCTTCGTCGTCGTCGTCGTCATCATCATCATCATCATCATCATCATCATCCTGGCTACGCCCACTGCAGGGCAAAGGCCTCTCCCATACATCTCCAACTAGCTTTAAGTGCACGTTAAAGAACCCCCAGATGGTGGATATTCCCGGAGTCCTCCACTACGGCGTGCCTCATAATCAGAAAGTGTTGTGGCACGAAAAACCCCATAATTTTTTAGTGTAACGTTTGCAGCACGAACGAAGTTGCCCCAGCTTGAGCTTCCTACGGTTGACAGATATAGTCGGGTCAGTCTTATGGAGCCGATTTGAAGGGGGTCAAGCTAAAAAGACGGAGCGACGAGGCCTAAGACGCTCGTCACCGGGGCACCAGGCGAATGCGCGCAAGAGACCTGCTGCTTGCAACCACTGTTTACGTCGTCAGGTGTAGTCATAGTACCATAACAATTACTCACCGGCGACATCGGCGAAGGGCCTATTTTTGTAAAAACAAGAATCGTCATCTGTCCTGCTGTCGTGTCTTATCTTGAAAAGTGCGCGCTTGCTATTTTCTCTTGAAGAACGCTATGCGACGCTGATAACACACGTGCTGTTTGTGTGACCGGGAATATCAGGCGCCGAGCGTTATACAGAAGAAAGGCAACGAAAGGCAGTTTCCCGATATATATATATATATATATATATATATATATATATATATATATATACATACATATATACACGCTCAAAGGGACCAACTGCGTTCAGCCTGCCAAGAGAACTGAAAGCAGGGAGACGCATAAGGCTATGAGTAGATTTAGCTAACTCTTCAATGGTACAAATAATGCCACAACTATGCTATAAGGAGCCCAGGAAATTAGTCTGATCTGCAGCTAGCCGATTCCCTGTCCTAACAAGGTGACTATTGATGCAATGCGACGTAATTCCATTAACGTTCATAGCACCTGTTGCGGCGAAGACAACAGCGACACCACCATTTTCATAGGCTGTGACTGCTAGTTAGAAGTGGAACATCATAAACAATGTGAACACAACTGACTCCGCCCAGAAAGCTGGCTAGACAAGAATCAGCTAAGTACCTTCCGTAGCAAATACTGATTGCTAACGCAATCCTTAGCCCTTCAAATGTTTTTGTCCGTGAACTTAAGGTGAAGAAATGCATGGGCAGTCCAGGATGCACACACGACCTCACAATGATACGAACGACATCACACAAACGACGGGGAAGCCCAAACGGTATGACGAGCCGTATATTTACAAATGCGAAGGAGGGAGAAACGGAAAGCACGTACTATTACAAGATCGGCAAGACGAAACTCAGCGTGAACTTCTAAAATAACATTGCCACCGACCAACAGATGGAAACGACGGGATGGACGAACTCGGTCTGCGAACGTTGGTCAGCGAGGACAAAACGGAATTGTTCGAAAAAAGTGCCGATCAACCGCACGCGAAACCACTGGGCATTAATAGAAGTTGGAAGCAGCGCAACTGCAAGCGTTCGCGCGGATATAACGAGGCCACCGTTATGGAGACCGTATTTACTGCTGAAACAGATGCCACGTTGCCGAAAGAGCGTTGTCCGCACGAGGCGAGTCCGGCGCCGGGGGCACTACCTAACCATTAGAAAGGCACTTAATTGAAGGACTATACCACAAAGGCGATTAGCATCTGATGCAGCAAGCAAACACTCCATTAAATGTCATTCTTCATTCCTGCTTCCTCGCTGCGTCCGTGTCTGTTCTCGGGGCGCACTGCGTGTTTTTGTTCGCCTGTTGGCGACTATGCCGACCGCATTGCCAATACGAGAAAACATATTTCGTTTATTCACAAGTATTTGAACCGGGAAGGCTTACGCAAAACTGCTCTCGTCTCTTTATCACTACAATATGGTCTTCGGAAATGTTGAACACATAACTGTGAGGAACGGCACGAAGGGGGGTAGGAGAGTGAAAAAGTGACAAGTAGTATGAAACTCACGTGATCCGAATCATAGTACGAGGTCCTCCGAGCTTCTGCCTTGATTCGCTGGGCTTCGAGGTGTTCTTTCTTGATGGTGTAAAGTTCATGAAGGACAGAGGACAACGAAGCGTGCTGGTGAGATAAGCTCGCTTGGCGACTTGACTGACTGACTTTGCGTCCATCTTGTGGCTCCGGCTGTCCTTCAGAGAGCGTCGGAGAGCCCTCGGCCCTCTCTTTGATCGAGGTCGCGGACAGCGTCTGGAGTGTATTCGCACCGCTGGCCGCGCACTCCGGAGACTGAGCTGGCAGGGCGGTTTCACATTCTGGTTGGGGCGCCTGTTGGTACTCCTGGATTGATTCCTTCTGCTCTGGGAGCCGGCTGCTCTCTCCAGGCTTCTCCGTCGTCGGAGCAGTGGGAGTATCAACGTGAGGTTCTACCGGACCAAAGTCGGCGGAAGCGAGTTGCTGCTGAGGCTCGCTGGGGTCCGAGGTCTTGCGGTGGAAATCGGCGGCGAAAGACAGCCTCCGTTTGAGAGGGGTCTTGTCGCGTGAGGGAATTACTTCGTCCAGTTCAAGGGCGCTGGCCGTGGCTACCGGCAAGTTCGATTCCAGCGCGGCAATGGCGGAGCCTTTCGGATCTTTTTCTAGATCGGTATGGCTGGGACGCCTGCGTGTTGCTTCCGACTTCATCGAGGACGACGTGCTGCGAGACGACACACTTCCACTGGTACTCACGCTATGTTTGCGAGAGCGACGTCGCTTCTTGCTTCTCTTCTCGTCGGGAGCATCATTGTTTGGGGCCATATCGCTTGTTCTTTCGCGGCGAACTCCAGAGACGTTCCAATCTAGCAAAACGGAAGAAATAGGGGTGCGAGCCCTGGAACCCTCGTCTTCTTCTAGTGCTACCTCGTGGCGAGAGCAAATGGCGCCAGACCTCGCTGGCCATTTCTCACTGATTTCAGCGCGATATAATTTTGGAGCCCCACCAAAACCAGACTGTTAACAAAGGAAGTTTTATTTTCATTAAAACAATGATTAAGTCCCATTAGAACGATCTCTATCAGAGACGCATACTTGCCCAAGGCTTTGTTTCATTAGTCGAAGTGAATTTAGAAGTCCTAAATTTTCATGGTTTCAGTGGTGCTTTCATAGATGCATTTGTGCAAAATGGCAAATCTGCTTCCTTTATAAGATTTTATTTCTACTCGGCAGCAAAATAAAAAAGGAAAGGATCACCCAATTGTCGACGTTAAAGATGACAACGTCGACATATGTACATCGAGGGTGATGATTTCTTATGCATTAGTTTAAAAAATTCCTATTTAAGATAACTAAAATTGATAACCTTCTAGTTTGCTTCCCTTTCGAAAAGCTCACGTCTACAACTAAAAGAACTGCGCCTAACCTGAGTATGTCTAGCTTAATTCATTGTATAACTTCAAGTGTTGCCTCACCTATACTTCATCCTCAAGTTTTCTCCCCCCGCCCCACCCGTTTACCCGCCAACTTTTTGGTCAATTACCTGTAGTGGTCTCGCGCCGTAATAAAGGAAGAAAGCAAGCAAGTCATTCGATTTATATGCCTGAAAGCCTGCGTCCTGCACATTTTGGGCACGTTAAATATGCCCAGGTGGTCACAATTAATCCGGTGTCCCCCACTACCACGTGCCTCATAATCAAATGTTGTTTGTGGCACGTAAAACCCGATACTTTATTTGATTTGAATGTTCGTTATATGCCTGTGATCTTTCTCTTTCATTCTTTTTTTAGAGTGCAGAGCTTAGGCGCCCGTTCCTGATGGGAGCATCGGCGTAACCGAGCGAACGAGCACATAGAAGGATGAACGAACGAACGCAGCGGCGGTTAAAAGATGGCGAAAGCGAATAGAGCGCGAGGAGGAAAGCGGAGAAGGAGGGTGCAGCGGAACTTTGAGACGACAAGCGAAGGAGAAGACTATGGAGAAAGTGAGACAAAAAATGCGTAGTGTCGCACAATACGTGCTCGGTGGCGATGATCACTACAAGATGGCGCGAGTGTAGCACGCGTCTTCTGCGAGGTCTGTGTGCGGCGGCTGCTGTCAATCGCGCCCTTGCGTCACCCACACGCTGCCTCTCGCAAGTCTGCGAAAAATGAGGCAGTCGCGCCACATTTCGCTCCATTTTCAACGTGCCGCAGGAGACATATATTCCGCGCCAGCCAGTATATCGCGGAATGAAAGCACGTATAGAGCTCCGCTGAAATTTGGCGTTAGCCAGCATCGCAACTGTAGGTGAATTTTTTTCGTTCTCGCTATTGACACATTTCGTATTTATTTCGTATAATCTGTGTCACGCGCAATTAAGTCGTCCTTCTGTTGGTTAACCGTTTCTTTTTTCGCGTTTGAGAGTCTGCAATGCGCTACTCGCCTCGGTTTTCTTGTTCACCTTTCACGCTACCGCAAGGCATAAATTCTATTAGCCCTGAAAGTTAATTCTTTTTCAGAACAAGCGCCACAGGCACGGCCGGGTGGCTCTTTGCTCTCTCGGATACTCCGACCCAGGTCTGCGCCGACTCAAACTCTAGTGTCGCGGTAGATGCTCCCTAAGGGAGCACAGTTGCGCATACTTTCGCAATTTTTTTCAAACGCTAAGCGGTAAAGCAACTCATTGTTCGCGCAGGAGCCCAACTTAGAAGTGCATCTATTTTTATTTTTTTATTTAATATAGTTTCAGGGCCCAAAGGCACTACAGAAAGGAGTGGGGAAGAAAGGGCAAGGCCTGCAGCAAACAAACAAACACAAATATTACAAGGCGTCTTGTAAAGCGATCTTGAGTTTGTGGTCATCAGGTTTGCTGGCGATTGTGGAGGGAAGGTGACACTTGTTCTATGCGACACCTGTTCTAGGAACAAAAGAGTCATTACACAATTTTGTGTGACAAGAAGGTAGCCCCTCCTTGAAGCGATGATCGGTCCTTGAAGATATGTAATGAGGTGGATAAAACAAAACGTCCTTCATCTAGTTGTTATAATAATGGATTTTATGAAAATGGCTAAGGCAAGATGGCTGTCGACGCAACGAGATGTCAGGCAAGTTTAGGGTTTTTTCATAGATGTGACACTGGAATGACGTGAATAATTCGACAAGGTGATACGTGCGCCGCGATTCTGAATGGCTTCAAGAGTTTGAATGAGTGTAGTCTGAGTAGGATCCCATATGGCGCATGCGTAGTCTAATTTAGAACGTACCAAGGTTTTGTAAAGTGTTAACTTCAAGGATGATGGGGCATCAAAAAAGTTTCGACGCAGATAACCAAGCATGCGATTAGCGTTGTTAGTTACATATTCTACATGCGTATTCCACGATAGATTAGAAGAAATGTGAACACCAAGGTATCTATAGCTGTCAACAGATTGTAATGGAATGTTATTGAGGCAGTAAGTACGCGGACAATGATTAGTGCTGTGGCGGGAAACGTACGTACTTTTAAATTTAGTTGTATTAAATGTCATGAGTTATTAACTGCACCATTCAAATACCCTATCTAGATCACGTTACAGATTGAGATAATTGTCATGGTTAGTAATTTTCTGGTAAACCACGCAGTCATGTGCAAACAGTCGGACAGTTGAGGCAGAAAGGTAAGTAGGAAGATCATTACTATAAATCAAGAAGAGCAAAGGGCCCAAAACGGACCCTTGCGGGACACCAGATGTTACGGCAGAATTTGGTGAAGAGAAGTCGTTGGCCGTCACATACTGACTACGGTTAGAGAGAAATTCTTTAATCCACGCAAGTACATTGGGGTCTATGTTAAGTTGATTAAGCTTAAAGATAAGTAGATTGTGTGAGACGGAGTCAAATGCTTTAGCAAAATCTAAATATATGCAACCAGTATCAAAGTCATGATCCGCCTTAATAAACAAGTCGTTAGTAAAACATAGCCATTGCGTTTCGCACGAAACTGCTTTACGGAATCCATGCTGATAAATGCTGAAGAAGGAATTCGACTCATGGAATGCAATGAGGTGCGAGTATATTGTATGTTCTAGGATTTTTGCTGGAATGGATTTTAATGATATGGGGCGGAAATTATTGGGGGAATGTACATCACCCGATTTATGCACAGGGACCACCTTCCCTATCTTCCAATCAAAGGGCAGTGTAGATATGTGTAATGACTGTTGAAAAAGCTTTGACAATATTAGTGAAGAATAAACTTGTGTACACTTCAGCATTTTTGAGAAGTACAATCTGGACCGGCCGACGAAGACACCTTTAAGTTGACACTGAGCCTTTCGACACCAATTGCATGAATAGCGATATAATCCATTGGGAATAAGTTGCTTTTTGGTATATGCGGAAATACTGTGGGACTGCTCTTCTGAGAATGAGTAACAAACGCATTGTTCAGAACATTGCAGCATTCACTTTGAATTACTGCGACATCAGATTGGATTCACTGAATGCGTGTCCTTATAGTACCGTTAATATAGCTCCAAAATTTACGGGGATTAGAACAAAGAAGCAAAGGAAGAGTTTTATCAGAGAATTCCTTCTTGGCTTTTCAGAGCGCAGTACAGAATTCTCTAAGACATTTTTGATAGAAAGACAAGCGGCCTATTCTGGCTGTGAATTTTGCGCGTCGAAATATCCGCTTCTTTTTGTTGCGCATGCGCTTTAACGTGTTATTGAACCATGCTGAGCGAGTACATAATGAAACTTTCATCTTAGCTACAAAACGATCAATAAGAGACAAGAGTTTGTTTTTATAAAGCAACCAGTTGTCCTCAACTGATCGCTGCTCAAAACCTCCGAAAAACCGATCAGCAAAGACCTGAAGTTTCCAATTCAATCCAGTTACGTCTGCTTTACCGTAGTTTTGGATGACCCTAGTTTTTTTTCTTGTTAGAAATCTTTGCCCGTATAGTGAAGTGAATTATCGAGTTATCGCTAATTCCCGGTGAATGAGTTAAGCCGCTAGCTAGGTCTGGTGTAGTGGTGAGTATTAAGTCTAAAATATTAGCGGAAGTGGAAGTTATGGGAGTGGGAAAGTGAACGAGCTGAGTTAAGTTGAAGTCGTGACAAAAAGTTAAAGGTTCTTTGCTTTCAGCAAAGTTGTGTTTTAAGGAAACCAAGTCTCGTTCCCATCTGATGTCAGGAAAATTGAAGTCGCCAAGTTAGAAGAGGGGCGATTTTGGGTATCTGACGAACACCTGATTGACAACATCGTGCCGTTCATTACAAAAGGACAACGATGCAGTTGGTGGCCAATAACAGATAAAAAAAGTTATTTTGCGAGAATCAATAAGCACGCGCGCTCACACAAGCTCAAGCGAGGATCCAATCGGAATAACATGGGAAGCAAGACTATCGGCAACCGCCAGCAGAACACAACCACCGGACCGATAATCACGATCACATCGGTAAAATTTGTAGCACATTTCACAGTGCGAAATTTCTTCATTTATAACTTTTGCAGAAAGCCATGTCGCCCGTCAGACCAACAATATCAGCAGACCAGGAATCAATAGTGGAAGACAATTCCACGCGTTTATTCAGAATACTCGGTATATTGGAAAGAAAAATAGAGCCGTCTTTTGCGCAGGATCTGGGCGGGCATAGCTGTGATGCTCTGGAAGTGCCAGCACGTGCAGTTACAGTACCAGCGCTAACATGCTTATCTACTGATCGTGCTGAAGCGATTTCGCGTACGCTGTCACTTACTGAGCAGTAAACGTACGTTTTTTTGTCCATGATCAGTTTAGTCATGCGATGAAAGTATGTCTTCCCGGCAGCCTTTGCAAATTCTGTTGGTTTCCGCCTTGAGTTTCGCGTAGCTCTGCAATAATCTTCGCTAGCTGATGCACCAGTCTCCTTGAGCTTATATTTCTGCGCCCAGACTACATCCCTGACTTTAGACGGCGAAAACTTAATGATAATTGGCCCTGTCTTTTCATCTGTGTAGGATCCTGATCTGTGCGCAGGGGAAACTTCTGAGTCGGAAATTTGTATTTTAAGGCGACGAGACAAAACGTCGCGAACACGGCGTTCTGACTGAGCCCATGTCTCAGTCGGGCAGTCCGGTATTCTAAAGAACAATAGGTTATCTCGTCTCGACCTGTCGGCAAGATCGTCCAGTCGGGAATTCAGTGCCTGGCCTTCCATTCCGACAGCTTCGCTGATTAGACGTGGTGCATCAATAAAAGCTGCAGAACCGTCGAATGGTTCGACGAAGGATTTAACCGCGCATAATCTTACTGATAGGTTAGCGAGGTCTGTACTAATGCCTCCTGCTTTGTCTTTAGGTCGTCGAGAGCTGCTTTCAGTTCAACGTGACGGCGGTCAACGTTTTCAGAAAGTTTAGTGATAGCATCAAGTATTTCTTTGTTAGTAGGACCAGGCTTGAGTTCAACGTCACCGCAACACATTAAGAGCTTCGTAACAAATACACATTCGCACAAGCAATGAAAGAGCACAGTTGGGCACGGTGGGAGCAGCAGGCAGACGTTGCTAGTCCGCTTACAATAGAGAGAGGGGCGTTTACTAACCTGCGCAAAAAGCAAAATCGGCTTTTTGAGCGACTGCATGGCTGCCGCTCCACCGTGCCCATTGACCCTTTACGCGGAGCAGTTTGTTATAGAGAAACGATCGGGCGCTTTCGGCGCCGCACAACACGTGGCCTCAACGACAGCGCACAAATACAAAACCGTTACCGCGTCTACCTCGCTTCTGTGCAAGTGAGTTTTCGCTAGTTCGCAAATGCAAATGTCGCAAATGCAAGTGAGTTTTCGCTAGTTCTAGGTTGGTAGATTTAATACGTCTGCGGTGGTTGGCTGCGAAGTTAGTGACTGGTATTGAAGGAACAGAATGATTCTGTGTGACCAAGCTTGCGGACCAATGCTACGAAAGGACAGCATGTGTTGCCAGCCCTTGGAGATGCACGACTTTCCCACAGAATACATGGCTTCACTTGTCTGCCAGCGTTGTATCGCCAACGTCCAAAGAAAGGATTTCAACACCGGAGTGTCGGCAACAGTGAGTACCGCTCGTTCAACAGTGACAAAGGGAGTAGTGACGCTTCCTGTCATAGTAAGTTTCACGCTCCCTATCTACACAAAAATACCCGAGCTGGCACGCTTCGTCTGTTGCCAACGGATCAAAAATAAGTGAATGGACGCACAATTGAATCTGTGCGATCTTCATAAATACAACTACGCCGGCAGCACACGAATGGTCAAAGTTGAATGTTTGAATGTTTCATGACACTTCACAAGAGTAAGCTATTTACTAGCGCTAATACATCTTCGCAACAAGGTATTACAATGCACAGAACAGTTATTTTTCAAGACTTGTGCTCAGTAAGAACAAATATATCGGAACTGAGCAGACGCGCATGCGATGAGGCAGAAAATCAACGGGTAGTGACCGCAGCGAAGAATTTTACCGAGTCAGAAACGGGACAAGACGCTGCTTGGAAGTATTTGCCAAATAAAGAACGAAGAGCAAAACACGCTGATACTGATTCTATTCATAATAGAAAATTTTGGATAGCCTTGAGCACATATTTAGGCCCAGAACAAGCATCATATAGCTGCTCGTGCCGCTTGGACATAGCTTAATCAGCTCCAAAAGCGCTTTTACATGTGCTGTGAAATTGTGGCCGGCCAAAGTTTCGTGTCAACCACCCAGTCACCGTCTACGACATCCCCGAAACCGAATGCTAAGCAGCACCGGCGTTGTAAACATGCATTGTAAGCGCAAAGGTAGCTTAATCAGCCAATGGGCTCGTCACCACGTGATAAAACATCGTAGCGTCCAAGGCATCGCCGCGAAAACGGTCAATACGGCTCTGCAGCCATGCTGTATTTGAAGCATTTCTTGCCTCCTTTAGGCGCGGTGAGTGAGCAATTGAGTGAGCGAGCGATGGAGGGAACTGGTTGGTCGGTCGGTCGACAGAATTAAGGCAAGCGCGAGCCCTTCCTTCTCTCCGGGTTGTGCGAGCTCGCGCGGTGCAGCTTGAATCTGTTGCCGTCGCGTGCTGCGTAACGATTTGGAGATGTTTTCTAAAATTGGTACAGCGCAACATACAAAGGAAGAAACAAGCCGATCCGGCCAGAGAAAGGAACAGTTCGGCTTCTTTCTTCCTTTGTTTGTTGCGCTGTAACAGTTTTAGAACGCAATACCAGGTCGGCCAATCCTCTGGCCTAGATGTTTCAGCTCGTTGTCCGTTAAGTTTGCGCGATGCCAGTCCATACCAGGTCGTCGAAGAACCAGAGTGCAGCCATTCGCTGCTGCGGTAACTATACAGTATGAACATTTCTGTGGGCTCCTCAAACATGCGACGCGCATAGTCTTTCGCGGTTTGGCTGAAGATGGGGGGGGGGGGGGGGCAAACAATAACGCTAACTAAAACAAAATAATAAAGCCAACTACTTTGGCTTTGCAGTTTTTTTCACAGTTTCTCTCTCTCTCTCTCTCTCTCTCTCTATATATATATATATATATATATATATATATATATATATATATATATATATATATATATATATATATATATATATATATATATCGAGAAGCAACGGTTGATGATTTTAGCAGGAGCTACGCGATGGTAATGGTCTTGTAAAAATGAGAAAGATGACGTCCATAATATATATTCTCACACTAGTTTGCCCGAGTGGACGGAAGCAACCAGCCTGGCCACAAATTAAGCTAGCCTAGAGCGCCGATGGAATGGCTTGAGGCGGGAAGCATGTACGATTTCTGTCCCGCGGCAGTGTTGGTCAGCAGACGCGTGAACAGGTGTGCGTGTGTGCGTGCGCGCGCGCGCGTGTGCGTGTGTGTAGACGAGCAGCAAAGCGTGCTTAAGGGTAAGGGCAGGCACGATTGATACGAGAGGTTGTCGCAATGTTTTTCAAAGAAAGCAACTGTGGTACTAGTTAAAGATATATTTCTACAGATGGCTGTTTGAGGGGTACATTTGAAAATGTGAGAACGTTTTCAGCCTCCCTTAAAAATGCACACAGCTTTTACAGAGCACGAGCACAAGATTATAAATAGGACACCTGCAGTCGGCGTTCAACTAGTTTCGAGCTATGCACAAAGTTAGAGAGGAACCGCTGCAAGAAACATATTACTCGACTCTTTTTAAGAACCATTTGAAAACATGTCTCTCTGATAAATTTGAACTCGCCCTCCTTAACTGACCGTTTCATGCTCCCTTCCATACCACGTAGTAAGCAACAAGACGACAAAGAATGACAAAAACTACGGCAGAGCTCATCTTACGATTACTGTCGACGCTTATGTGACTAGCATTCGAGCAAAGTGGCGACAAAGTATTCGTCTTCTCACTTTTATTTAATGTCTGTCAAGGTCACGCTCAGAGTTTCGTTGATTCGGCTATACTCGACATATTCCGGCATCTTCGGACTTTGTTATCGCGCTCGCGCGCCTAGGTCGCCCGTTAGCGTGGGCGATCTTCACTAGGTCATCTAGGTCTAGGTCATCTTCACTGCGACGGCGTGACTCTGTCACGCCGTCGCAGTGAAGATGATCAAATGACGACGAAGGACTGACGTGGTCGGAACGACAAACGCGGTATAAAGACCATGGCATGACAACAGTGAGGTGTCGATTCTTAAATCATGACGCTTTTAGAACGACGACAACGTGACGACAAAGGTATGACCACAGATGCAGGAGTGTCTGTCCGACGATGACACAATGAAAAAGATGTCATGACAACGGCGCCATAATTATCATTGACTGACAACAGCGTAGCGAAGTGAGGCAGCTGTTAATATTTGCACGCATCAGCTCAGCAAGGACACCACGACGAAAGGGGTGCGAGCTCCGCCAGAGGCATGTGTAGATCGTCAGGCATATCGACTAAGTAAAGTGGTATTAGAAAAACTAGGGTTATTAACTCGGTAATAATTTAATGTTATGCTGTATACATATTGCAGACAAACAATGTCATGCCGCTCGTCGGCGGTCTCCCGTAGTAAGGTGGCACCGCAGTCCGCTGTCTCCTTGCTCAGCCCGAAAAAACGGAGACCTCTGCTGAAATCGGTTTTTGCAGCTTCCAAGGCAAGCGGACCGTTGGGACACACAAGCCTTTCCACCAATCGCCCGCTCAGACCAATCAGCCATGAAAACATGATCCAATAAGGGCCAGAGTTCAAGCGACCACAGCTGGCCTCGAAAATAAGCAGGGAAAATCAGCAAACGAAATTATTCGTGACTGATGGGCAGAGCCCAGCGTGAACCGACCGCGAGACGTACACACACTAGTCCGCACCCGTTTTTGGGATCTGCTCAAGGTCTGCTGCATTCGGAAGAATTGCTTGTACGGTGCGCACGCAAAGTGACTGTCAGTTAACACTACGTTTGTCGTGCGAGACTATATTACCGAGCTACTGTCGGCGTGATTGCCACGGAATGACTCCAGTCGGCTCCTGTGCTCGCTTTTGTATTTTCACTTCTCGGACACCGCTCTTTGCCCGGTTCGTACGCATCGAAAACCCAACAGTCACAGAAACAAAAGAGTGATCCGCGGGATACTTTCTTCGTGAACCTCCTCCCCACCTCTCCCCATGAGGAAGGGTCCCACTCGTGTTTACAAACCACTTCGAATATTTGGACAAGAGAGCGCTCATAAAAGTGGGTATGTGAGGAGAGCATGTCATATAGATAAGGTAGCGGTAAGGAAGAAATGCTAAATAAAATAAAAATATTATAGTAAAAAGCATGTTTTAACAAAAAAGAAAAAAAGAAGATTTAGCGCATTCACGAAGCACAAGGCAATCAAACAGTAAAATAAATGCACTTGCGCTTTAATAAAGATCAGTGTCTCAGCTGTAAGCAGCGACGCTACTGAGAAAGTACTCGTTGTAATATGTCTTCCAGTCAAGGCAAACTTTGGTCTCGTCCGTGGTTTCCGGTTGGCGCTCAGAATGACGCGTCTCCATCTCACAGACACGATCACACGTGGCGAGCCTCCGGTCAGCACGCGAACCGCACTTGCGCAAAGCACGACGACTATCGCGCTCTTTTTTTCTTTTTATGATATTCGTCAACATACTCGTCGTCTGCGTCACCATCGGAGCACGGTCGAACGTGGCAGTGTTCTGAACGTACCAAATTCATAGTGGCAAATTTTTTTTTTTTGGTTTGGTCCACTAGATTGGGATCAGGTTGGATTCGGTGAGTCACTTTCCTGGCGTCTTTGATTCCTTGCGCACGCCTAGGGCTTTATTTACATGAAGTATGGGCTCAATCTTGAATGCCACAAAGCGGGCGATACTGGGTAGCTTTCCAGTTGCAAGCCCTCGATTGTAGCAGTCAGAGCAGGAGAGAAAGCGCTTTTTATCATGCGGGACATCTTCGGCCAAAGACAACGGCAGCGAACATTCCCCCATGTGCGCTTGACATCGAGGTTGCCCGCCGTAGGGTCTTCATGACATTGCTTTAAATGTTCCGACTTCAAACACTCTCGGACAAAGAGTTCCGTGCAACCTTCCCGAAATCCTTTCGCCCTCCTGTGCAAGACACCATCGAATAGCCGAAAGCTCCATGGCGTCCTTTTAACTTTTTCTGACAACGGGTTCATTCGCTTGCGCTTTGGTGCTGTATAACTTCTTTCGTCTACGCGTCTTTCCTCCCCTTTTCTCCAACGCCCACATGATCCGGTACGAGCATCGGTTAAGGGTTTTCTTCGCTTGCTAGTGCAGAATCATGGGGTAGGCGGGAAAACGTGTCAGAATTTCTCTGCTCGAAACTAGAGCGCTGCCGTAACACTCCGTTGGTTCCCTTTGCTTGAACATGTAATGGGAGACGCTAACTTTTCGTCAGACTACAAAAAGGTCGGCCGGACCGGCATACTACACCCGGCTGTCCTCGTTTCCTGAGGGGTAAATCTTCTCACCCACAGTATGGCGTTGCTTCTTACGTTGAGCCCCAACTTCTCGGAGCCGTTGCCGAACTGGCGCGCGAGGTGACCGCTGCGGTAGCACAGCTGGCATCGTGGTCTACTTAGCAAATGCTCTGGAGGTACGTTTTCCTCTATCGCCTCTAAGCGGTCACATAACGAGGCTGTGGAGTCTGCGATCACCTTTATGTCCCTGTCATGGCCGGTAGCTATTCGGGGGCAAAAACGCTCTGGCGCCGCGCAGGTACCGAAACATGTTGGCGGCGGATGCGTTGCTCCTACAGCGGGTGTCTCTCCAACGGAAGGTGTCGAGACGCTTGAGAACCGCGGCTGCAGGCCGGCCAAGAAACAGGTGCCAATCTGCTGTGGCTGGGGCGTACGGGCCTTCAAAGTAACCTGATTAATAGGGGCCAAAATTTAAAGGAACTTGGAGGAATCGTCCCGATTTGTAATAACAATTTCCTTTTCACGTCCGGATGCAGGCCGCGCATTAGGTACCTGTTCTGTCATAGATGCGTTAACTCTGGCGAACAACTGCACAACATCTTTATAATTTTGCTTTGGGACTCTGATGGCAGCTGAATACTGTTATGTCGCCGCAAATGGGCGATTTGTCATAGCGACGACTTGTAAAAGACGTTTGTAGACGCGCCGCCGACTCTTGCCGCGAATTAGGGGCGCCCATTAAAATTTGAATGGTGTGTCACTTTCTTGCGTCCCCACAATGCCAGATACAAAAATTTAACCTTTGTCACTTGATCTCAGTTGTTGAGCGAGGCTACATATTTGCAGCAAACCACCCACTCGGAGATTGGTTCTTCTGGCGCGCCTCTAAAGACTGGCCTTCCGACAAAAGGGTTAGCTTAAGGGAGAGGACATTGCAGTGAAATCAGTAGGGTGTTCGGTCACAGTCTAGCTGTCAGAGGTAGGATTCAGAGGTCTGTTACCATGGTCCACGATACATAGAGTGGGGTTCTCGATACCCAGTAACCTCCACTACTTTGTAGCGAAGTGACACAGCGGTTCACGGATGAGCTCACCAGCGAGATGATAATTATGGGGATGGGCTCCGGCCGACGCAGGCGCAGATCGGCACACAACGACGGCGAAAGAAATGATTAGAATGCTGGATTTAATATGTTTTTATTACTTTAAAGTTACAACCTAAACATTTACGTACAAAACAAGATCATACCGTGGTCGGCGGCCTGCCTGCCTCGCCTGGCTTCCTATGGTGAGGTGGCACCAAAGGCTGCGGTCTCCTTGCTCACCCCGAAACGACAGGCACCTTCTTCTTAAATTGTTTTCTGCAGCACGCAAGCAACACGCGGACCGTTGGCGGAAACAGGCCTCTTCATTAATCGACTACTCAGAACAATCAGGCAAGCCAACGCGAACAAATAGGCGCCAGAGTTAAGGCGACCAGACATGGTCTCGAAAAGAAGCAGTGAACAAATCAATCTAAACTAAATCAATCAGAACTGACACGACTGATGGACAGAGTCGAGCGTGAACCGATCGCCAGACGTACACACGCTCGTCGCCACCAGTTTCGCGATCCCTCAACTCTTCTGTGGGCATAAGAATTCGTTGGACGTCGCGCACTCATATTGACGGTCCGTTAGGACTGTTTAGGCAGGCCGAGAGCACAGGCCCGAGGTGCCATCGCGGTCATTCCCACGCAAAGGCTCCAGTCGCCAGCGCCGCTCGTCTTCGTGTTTCCACGCCTGGGACACAGCTCTCGTCCCGGGTCCTTCGCATCGAAAGAGCCAATAGACACAACAAGAAAAAAAAGCACATGCGTTGTACTTTCTTCGGAGCAAAAGCGTGATTATGGCAGAATGACAAAGGAATGACGTCGATGTACTGAAGAAGGAGATTTGCCAACGACGGCATGACGACAGTAGAAGGAAGTTACTGAAGCGATAACGACGGTAAAATTCTGCGTGACGATGACTGTGTGGCGACGACGTCTAATAACGATGACGGCATGAGCGAACTGGGATGTCAAATGTAGAATGACCATGGGGAAGCGACCACGACAACTGTACAACAACGGCGCACGGACGACGATGACGTGAGAAAGGTGTGAATACAATGGGATGATGATGGGCGTATGATGATGACAGCGCGAGAACAAACTGTATAAAACCTGTGTGATGACGAAGGCGACACGGCGATGACGTGACGACGATCTGATAACGGACGCGCGATAGCGACTGCTTTACAACGGATGAATGAGCGACTGTCTGAAGATGACTACGTGGCAATGGAGGCGTAATCGTGATTAATTGACGACAGTATGATTTCAATAGAATGACAAAGATCGACGTCAGTTGAACGATGGAGGCGTTATGAAGAGCATGGCATGATGAAAATGGGAGGACTTTACTGAAGTGATTACGATGGCGAACTGACCGCGTGATGACGTTGGCAACACAACGTCTTGACGACCACTACGTGGTGAGGATGACGTGACGACGACATCACGACGACTGCATGATGAGAGTTAGATGACTAAGCTGAAATGACAACAATGGAACCACTGAATGTCGCGGCGGCGCTGTGACAGCGAATACACGCCGACTGTATGACGACGATGGCGTGAAAACGACGGCATGACAGGGGCCGGCTGACAAATCAGGAGCGACCGCAATGTAACGACCTCAACGGCATCACAACAACGAGCACATACTTAGACATAGAAGTTGTGACGATGGTGGCATGAGGAGAGTCAGCACACGAAGGTGTAATGACGACGATAGACCGTTCGCAACGGAGATAGACATATTGATAAACTGCAAACGACTGAAGTGGGCAAACAAAGCTAATGGCAATAATAGATATAATAAGGGGGGCTACACATTGTATTTTTCAATTGGTTTTATTCCCTTTCCACCTTATTTACCATCAACGCAATCAGTAAATGGCATGAATACCATTTCGGGCATGAAATCCACTTCAATGTTCAACGCGATAACACGGCGTTTAACTCGGCGTCGGTCGATGGGTCGGTCGGTCGGTCGCTCGGTCAGTTTCTTTTTTCACCAAACAAAAACATCTGTCACAAAGGGGACATGGCGAAAAAGCTGCGAATACTGCAGCATGACTAAGCACCGTCCACCCTGTAGGAGCAATGACAGTGAAATATACAAGAAAATACATACAGGATCATTTTTGCATATAATGAAGCAAGAGAAGACAAATTGGCATCGCACTTTTATGCTTAGTGAAAACAATGATATAAAGCAATACAATTTAAGGAATGCGCTGTTACAAAAAGAAGCGAACTACTTTGGTGGGGTTTAGTGTTTTGATTTCAGTGTCGCGCTGCTCATATGCGTTTAGAGTGCTTGGTAATGTGTGGCGAAGCCTTTGCGTTCCGTAAATAGTGCGTGAGAATGGAGTTTTCCAGGGGGGTTTATGCCGATGGAAGTAAATACTTTGAGTAGGTTAGAGATTTGCAAGTGTGAGAAATGTGTCAAACTTCCTGCGAGTTGCACTAATGTAGGATTGTAGCAGCCTGCATTTGTATATATTGTTCGCCGTAACAATTTTATGCTTCACAAAATGATGGCTGGTGTGTTCAATGTATGGTAGGTTCTCTATTGCCCTAATAGCTCTCTTATAAAGCATTTCCCTATTGAAAATCCCAGCATTGCCCATCATGAATTTTATGCTGGGCATGATGTAAAATGTGCTGGGCATGATGGAAAACTTGGTGGTGATGGTGGAATTCATCGTGGGTATAATGGGTGGATGGTGGGTACAGTGGTAGATGGTGGGATGTATTGGTGGGATACATACTGGGTGACTTGTCTCAATGGTGGGCGGGCTGGGTGAATGGTGGGTGTAGTGGGTGGATGGTGGGATGACTACTGGGTGACCAGTGTAAATGGTGGGTGAATGCTGGGCGTGCTGGGAGGATGGTGGGTACATACTGGGTGAACTGTGGGAATGGTGGGTGAATGGTGGATGTGCTGGGTGAATACTGCATGTACGTACTGGGTCAAATGTAAATGGTGGGTAAATGGTGTGCATGCTGGGTGAATGGTGGGTGTACTCGGTGGTTCGTGAAACACATAGTGAAGAAAAATTTTGCTTTATAGCACGATTTCTACAGCTTGATTGCTATGATATTTCAACCCCACTAGAGGCATTTTACTGTCAAGCAGGAACAGGACACTTATTGAAGAAGGCAAATAAGACAAAATTAGTCACAATGTGACGTCATGTCCCACTTTAAAAACACAACCTGATCAATATTTAATTTAAAATTGAGAGACCTCTTTAAGGAAAATGTAAATTTCTTAGTACAAAAAAAAAGTATAAAAAAATATTTCCTCAACCGGGATTCGAACTTGGGACCTAAGGATCACGAGCCTCGCATCTTACCACTGCACCACGGCGCTGTTATCTCTCAGCGTACATTTTGGCTGTGTCAACAGTAAAAACCACTGTCTCCGTTGCTGTTTACATTTGTATTTTAAAAGCCAAGATGTGGGTTCCCTCCACCGCGTCAGCTGCCACATCTCTAGAAGAGCACAAGTGTTGTTACGATCGACAGGTAGTACATCGTGGAGTGATAGAACATCGATTTTGCTGTACGATATGCATATTGAATAAGAAATTCAGAAATAGACAACGGCGACCGGGGACATTGTTAGGGTTGTTACTGCTAATTTCGACAGTTGTCTCTCGCTCTTTACACTTTTGAGCGCGCACATAATTCGTGTGCTCAACGCAGAATAGCTACATAAACACTCGTGGATGAGTCTTCATTCTGACAGTATACTGGCTTCTCACGGCAGCGCTGTACCAGATTAATGAGACCCGAGCGAGACAAGTTTTCACGCAACTTTGTGGAACAACCAAAAACTTCTTTTCCGCTTCGCATAAGCGTCTGCAATAATTCTGGGAAATTAACTAATGTGACAGTGTAACCGCACATGTAAGTCCACAGGCTTGTGTGCCACATCTTACCAAATAAAACAAAACGAATACGCAGCCATTCCCGCAGATGGTATGATTTTGATCAGCGGCCGATTTTGAGGAGGCGGGTAGGTGCCGCGTCGTCACGGCACAATTATAACAATTGGCCACGTCGACTTTAATACCGGTGTCGGTGCTATCAGCATTGGCGGCTTGAGAGAAGCACGGTTGAATACCGCGCAAGAGAAAAGTACAGTGCACACCACCGATGCGAAACTGACAAGCAATTTTAAAGGGCAGCGACGGAAAGCGCTTCTGTTGCGACTTCAGAACTCTTGGCCGTCGCGACCGGATGTTTCTGTTGCGACGTCAGAATTGCTGTCGTAATGTCAGAGTCGCTGTCATGATAGAAAGTTGTTGTTCCGACTTCAGAACTCTTGTTGTCGCGACAGAACGTTTCTGTTGCGACTTCAGAGATCTTGGCCTTCGCGACAGAATGCTTCTGTTGCGACATCAGAATTTCTGTCGTAACGTCAGGAATGTCTGTCAACTACGGAAACGTGAGGAACTTCTGTCGTACAACAGAAATTTCGCTAGTTGCGACATGAATTCCTGCTGTCTTCTTCAACTGCGGTACCTTGTGGATTCTATCGCAGACGCAAGTAAATCACAAAGCTAATGAAGAAACACTGAATAAAACCGTGCATAAGCAGCCGCGTCTATTCGCTGGAATGCACGGTAGCACTTGGCTGCGAACATATTGTACACCGCCGCACATTTCTGGCACCACCACATAGGACACATTCACGCGGCAGAGACATGCGGTTTTTTCCAGGAATATTCGTGCGCCGCACGATAAATACAGAAGGCATGCACGACAGGAGCGCAATACGCACACATTCACCACACCAAAACGAAAGCAATGCGGATGACACGGGTGTAACCCGCGCCACACGAGCGATTAATTCTCGTAGATTTGATGCTTTCTGACTGAATAAGTTACAACGCGCACGGAAACATCGCACACTGGACGTGTACCTCCGAGATCATGTCAACAATTTCTATTGCTACAGTAGAGGGTGACGAAAGCAACAAGTCGTTTAAAACGAAGTGACGGCGCAGGTTGCACGGGCAGTAGCGCAAGGCGTCGTGGGTGGGCATGGATGGGCTTCAAAACAGCTGAAAGTAGGCGGCAAACTTTCCGGAAGGGAGCAATGGGAGACTTGGCTCGCCAGCCTCGACCAGGCACGGCGGACCGCACAAGCCAGTGGAGTTCTGGGCTAGGGGCTCCACCCCCTCACTTTCTACACCTTTTTTTTTCTTGTTTACTAAACCTTCTTATATATATTTCTTCAAATTACAGCCCAGAGAAGGCTTCCTAAGAATGGCATACGCGAATCTCGAAGGCCATCTTTTTACTGCCCGCATGCGACGGAAGCTCCTGGAAATCGAAAACACGTCATAGAATTTCTTTCTACGCTAAAGTATAGCGGATAATATAAACTGTGCGATGGTTGTTTATGTATTGCAACATCTATATGCAGTTGGGCGCAACAAGGCACAAAGCGAGTGTGTGCTGGTTATTATTTTAGTCATAGCGGAGGCCAACCAAACTCCCAATTTCACAGGTAGCGCCACCCACCATCCCGTTTCAAAGTGGTTGCTCATAGTATCCATCCACCAATCTTGTTCTCTTGTTTACATGTGCTGTCGGTCGTACGAGTTGCTACGATGTGTTTGTTTGATCGTGTTTTTGCGTTTGCTCTAATGAATTGTGACATAGTTCGCGTGCACAAAAGTGCCAGAAGATAGCTCGTGTCTCGCTGCAAACTCGCGGTATGCGTGGTGCGCCAGGCAAACGTGGACCAACGATTTTCATGCCATGGAGTGCGTTCCCTTTGTCCGTGGTGGTTGTGGAGAGTTCGGTGGGCGCCGCAAAGAAATGATGCGCATTATTAGCGTTCCGCAGGTCGTCCACTACGCAACTGCATGTATGCGGGAATAACTTTGCAGCTCCGGCAACTTGGAGGGCGCTTTTCGACCGCATCGTACCATTTAAAAGGTGAGTACACGCATGCTGTGCTTGCTTCTCGTGTGTGCCTAGAGTGCCTTGCGAGCGTAAGAAATCGAACTCCCGCGACGACATTGACTGTGCCGATGCTTGCTGAGCGTTGTTTGACATAATTTGCTTGCGCAAGCTTATTGGCTTAATGCTAAATTGAAAGTCTTGGTGAGCGCTTCCTTCCGGTGAGAGGGATTAGGTTCGGCAACAGTCCTCATTTGCGCGAGCTGCCACTTTTCTGCTAAAGTTGGATAATAAAGACTCATCTGCCTCTTTACCTATTCTTACTGCAATGACGTTTCCTCTCTTACTTATGCTTCGAGGTTGAAAATAATGTCTGTTTACGCGGTTGTCGGTTTGTGAGCAGTTATTGGGAAAAAGTATAAACACCATGCAAGTGATCTTGCGCGCGACAGCGACGCGATGTAGATGGTTGTCGCGCTCGCTCCTTCCCTACAAGTCGTACCCCATGCGAGCGGTCTTGCGCGCGACAGAGACGCGATGTAGATGGGTGTCGCGTTAGCTCGTTCCGTACAAGTCGTACCCTATGCGAGCGACGACATTGAGAGCCGTCTCCCCGGTGTTGCCGGTATGAGGGCAGCAAATACGCGCCAAAAGTGTGCTTTATTAATTTAGTTTGCTGTGTTTTACTCAAAGGAGCAGCGTAAAACATTTCTTTAAAGTCTTGCAGTAGGTTCTTAACCTTGCACGTATCAAAATAGTCGTTTGCTTGTTCCGTGCAACAAGCGGTAGTACTCGACTGATGTACAATTCCGGCTTCGCGCTATTGTCTGTTCGCTCATAGCACTTCTGGGCGACGAGCGACGAATTCTAGATTTACAGCACCAGGCGACAAAGAACGAGCGATATGTTCGCGCGACGGCCCGTTTTCTCGCTCAAAGCCGTCGCGCACAAAATCTCCCTCATAGGGTTCGGGCAAAAAAATTTAAGCAATTACGGCTTGCTACTACTACAGCTTACGTTTTGAGACAAGGTGTTTTGACATAACTTTGACATAACTAGAGATGACAAGGGAAAGTTGCTTAACTGATAGAAAAAAAATGAATTGTTACGTAAACAAACATTTGTTTGTAATGTACTGTAGCTGTAGGTCTTAAAAATTTTATTGTCATGAAGAGGTCCCTATTATCACAATATTCATCAGTAACTTTGACCTTGTGCTCTGTTCCCACCCTGCAGTGGTGCAAACATTGTTTTTGTGACTTTTTCTGTGCTCCTTGCATGTGTTCACAATGACTTCTTTAAAGTGCCACTGCTATAAGTTAACACAGAACCTATCTTGCAGGGGCAAGGCCGTGACCAACAACAGTGTCCACGTCAGGGAGGAGCTATGGCTGCAGCAGCACTGTGTGTAATCGGATGGTCTGGTCAGGTATGACTGAAGTGTATGTGTTTGCAAAAGTAGGATCTCGGTATCATTCGTCAATAAGTTTATGGACATATTACTCAGCAGTGCTTACTAAATAGGCTAAATATCTGCTCAACTTTATTCAACTTGCTGCTTATTTGTGTCTGTAGACATTATGTAACCATTACCTTGTTCACTTTAAAACTAGACCTAACATGTCTTGAGGTTTATTTTTTCTTGCATCAATCACTTGGCTGCACGTTACATTTTATTTTGCTTAGTACACATTATATCTACCTCTTGTTATTTTGTTTTATTGATTTGAAACTTTCCTGTGTTACACCTTTTATATCCACTTTTTTTTTCGTTTAGGCTACACGCTTGTGCAGTTTCTGCACACGTAAGGATTAAAAGTGTAATGGGCCAAATATGTCACAGGTCTAAGCATGCAGCATGCTTACCATTGTTTAACATTGGTATTACAATTATTGTGAGGTTTACTTGCACGAACAAGACTAATTGAAAAAAGTTGGACAAGACAGTGCACTAGACTTCAACTTACAAGCTTTATTCAGAAAACACGCAATGAGGCCCCACCTTATGCTCAAAAATATCTGCAGACAGATGCATAAATAAATGTTCCACATGGGAGGAAACCAAATGCGCAACAAAGCCAATACTGCCCACAACAAACCATTACAAAGCATTCAGCAGGTTCTTCTCAAGGTACAACAAACACTCCTTTATCAGTGAGTTCCAGTGAAGGAGTGCTTACACATTCATCATCAGCCTTTGAAATGCCAAACACCTAATATTTCCTTATCTAACTGCCTGCCAAACCGTCTGAGCACTTGCTTGTTTTGAAAACACAGGTAGCATTTACGAGCACATCTTCGGCAGTGGTCAGCCAAATGGGCAGTGCCTGCTAGAGTTTACAGCGTTCCGGTGCTCCCTAAGCCTCTCATTCAAGAACCTGCCCTTTTGTCCAATACAGCACTTTCTACAGGGAAGTGAAATCTTGTATACCACCCCCACATTGCAGTTAAAAAAGTGGGTGACATGCTCCTTAGTGCATGTACCCTGATTCCCGGCGTTGCTTACCAACCTGCACATTCTTGCGAGCTCTAGTGGCGCTGAAGAAAACACCTACACTGCACTGGTTTGCCACATTGTTTAGGTGATGGGACACCCCATGTACAGATGGCACAGCCACAGGGCGCCCACTGGGACGTGCGTTATTGCACCGAGCAGCTGCCAGATCTGTTTTTACCTCTTTAATGAGGCTCCCAGTAGTTGACACCAAAGTGTTATCGAGATACCCGGCCCTACATAAATGGCTCGCTTGTTGCTGAGCGCTGCAGGAAACCTGGTGCACAAGATTTAACCAGAACAGCTCTCGGGCAGCTAGGAGCTATGCATCCTTTAACATGGAGTATGTCAAACGGTAGTCGAGCAAGGGCTTCGTTTTCCTAAGAGAGTATATATAATAAGGAAAGTATGATTTAAAATTATACGAATATCGAATGATTGCAGGTGATCATCTTCTGGCAACTCATGTGTGAACTTGAGTCCTACTGAACACTGTTCGAAAACACCCACAATGTTTTTAACAGCAAAGCCAGCACAACAAGAAAGTCATTAGCACTACCACATTGCCCACTGGACGTGCAGTAACGCATGTCCCAGTGGTAGCCGTGCAGCTCTGCCATACATACACAGGGTGTCCCACCGCCTAGAAGAAAGGTGGCGAACAAGTTTGGTGTAGGCATTTTTTCGGCACCGCTAATGCTCACAAGAATATGCAAGTTGGTAAACATTGCCGGGCGTCAAAGTACATGCACTAAGGAGCATGTCACCTGCTTTGTTAACTGAAATGTAGTGGTGGTATGCTACATTGCACTTCCCTGCGGAAAGTGGTATATTGAACAAACAGGTGCCTGAATGAGTGGCTTGGGGAGTACCGGAATGCTGTAAATGCTCTCACAGGCGCTGGCTACTTGGCTGATCACTGTTAAAGTACCCATAAGTGCTCCCCATGTTTTCATAGCACACAAGTGCTCAGTCAGTTTGCCAGGCAGTTATATAGGGAAATGTTTGAGGTGTTTTGCATTTCGAAAGCTGCTGATGAATGCATAAGCACTCCATCACTGGTACCAGCTAATAAATAAGTGTTGTGTCTTCAGAAAAATCTGGTGAATGCTTTGTAATGGCTTCTTGTGGATGCTTATCAGCTTCTATGTGCATTTCGTTATCCCCTATGTGGTACATTCGTTTATGCATCTGTCTCCACATTAACTGAGCATGCGGTGGCCTGTTTGCATGTTTCTTCTGAATAAAGCTTGTCAGTTGAAGTCTACCGCTTTGGCTAGTCCGACCTTTATTCCGTACGCCTTGTTTGTGCTAGTAACTATGTCACAGGAGCTGTGTCAACGCCAACTAGCCTAACCTTCTCCATTTTTTCACAATTATTTCTCAAGTTCCCAGAACAATAGACACGAGCTTGAATTTCTTTAAATGGTAAATGAAGGCCAGTATTCACTGTGCTGTAAGTACTACAGCAGTGAAGAGTTTTCTAGTAAGCTTGCTTTCTTTCTCTACATTTATTTATATTCTTCTTAAGCTATACCCATTCATGCAAGTAGGCATTGTGGCAGAGTCTGTGTCCAGTTGCATCGTTTTCGACTTTGTCTATACTGCATAGACCACATAGTTGGTACATAGTTCAGTCTATTGATGCACTATCATTAAATAAGCATGCAGTTTTGCACATGCAAGATTGCCTGCTCGCTATTGCTAAACATTTGCTGGTTATTGCTATGTTGCTCATCAAGTGAACTTGATTTCAACAGCACCACACAGAACATCTGTTTGGCAGTGGTGTAATTTTAATAGTGACTATCAGCCAACAAGCTCTAAGTCTACAGCGGTCCAGAAATAATTCTATTACTTTGGGTCTCTCCACATATTTGGTTAGCACAGTGGGCAGTTTTCTATTTATTCTGCTTGGTGCTGTTCACGTGAGAATATTTTCAACTAGCAAGTACAAAGTGTAATGCTGTCAAAAGCCTTTGATTACTGGGCAAATGAATTGAAAGCATGGTAAGTAATCCAAAAAGTATTTTTCACAAAATACTAGTGTCAAGAACAAGCATCATATGCACTGCAACTCATGGTTTTATGTTGGTATGCAGGTATCTCAAGCTAAGGGTGCTTGTGCATGTATTTTCCACATATTAGCTAATGCTTTAGCTACATGAAACTGTCTATGTTCTGGCTGCTGAAGTCAAATTTGTGGTTGATGAACCTGCTTGTTTTTGCTGTGCACTTACATTTCTGTTGTTTCTTAAGGGTTGTAGCCATGTGACAACTGATGTATTGCAGCAATGTCAAAGGTAGCTTCCACCCATTATGGCTACAGTGTGCCAACAGACACCTGTCGCCGTATTGGTGCATTTTCTGAGAACCAGCCGTATCCTCTAGGTGAAATTTGTAGTGTCGTTTTGAGTTTGCCAGTCAGTTCATATAACTTGAGGACAAAATTTACACAGTGAAGGAAGGGAGACCATACAACATGACCAGTGATGACTGAATATTTTGATACAAGGAATAAAAATAACACTGAATGTGTGCTTATATTGTGCACAAGTTCCTTCAGAAGGAAAATGTGAGTTGTAATACAAAGGCAAAAAATCACAATAAACAGTATTTGCGTAAAAAAAGGTGAATAGTCAGACTAATTTCTATCCCTTGTCATCTAGAAAGGACGCCTTTTTTCATGCATTCATAATGGGGGCTTGCTCACACGTCTTGTGGCATGCCTCTCTGATTTCTCTTGTCAATTTTTCACCGTGGGTGGAAACAGATAAACTAATTTAATCTGGCCTAAAGCCGTATCGCGGCAATGCACGGCCAAGTCAGACGAGCATGCCGGTCTTCTCAGTAAAATGTGGTGATTTCTTTGGTACATATTTAGTTCCTGGCCTGTCAGCTTCCTAACATTGGAATGCAGTACACTGCCCCTAACACACACTAGACATATTTCGTGGTATGTTTAACCAAGCGTACCTCGCTTGCCTGCTCGCTTTTCTCAGTTCACTTGTGGACTGTGCGGCATACCTGCCTACTTTATTTTTTCTCTCGAAATATGTGTGCATAGCATTCCACAAGCGCATTGAGAAAGGCGTCCAGGCAAAGGAGATTTGTATAAATTACCACTAAATATGTCTTGTGTCCGTCATTAGTAGTGTATTCTATGCCTCTGTTCATGTGTATGTTTGGTCAAATGCACAGGGTCGTCAACTCTTGGCACGAACACGACTCAGCGTGACCACGCCCCGCGGAGTGCCAGCGTGCATGGCGCAGGGGGGATGTGGAGCTTCGTGTCATCTGCTAAAGTGCGGGAGCACGCCATGCTTTAGCGGATGACACATGACATGAAGTCCCACCTCTAAGCCCCTGTGCGCCTGCGCCGCTTAGCTCCGTTGCACAGCCATGCAATGCGCGCTGGCAATCCGCGGAGTTCGGCCACTCTGCACCATCTTCGTACTAAGAATAGACGGTCTTGTACATGGGGCAGACTGGCCGCTGTATAAGCATGTGCCCAGGAGAGCACCATTATTCACTCAAGGGACAAGCATGCTCGTCCCACTTGACAATGCATTGACACAACTGGTGATGTACGCCAGATTTAGATTGTTCATCTCTTTTGTTTACTTAAGGCAACCGATTGATCAACAATATTACTGAGGCATACCATTTAAAAAAGAGGGACATCTGTCAGCCAGTGCTCATTATGATTGCATTACAAAGAGGAATACTCTCTAAATGACACGGAATAGTGATCACTCCGTGCTTATTTGTTCTATTTTTATGCAAGTACTGTTTATCATGATTTTGTACATTTGTATTGCAACTTGTGCCCTTTGTCTTAAAAGATCGCTTGTGCAGTGCAAGGGCACACGCAGTATAAATATTATCTTAAATTTTTGCACCAAAATTAATGTTGAATTAGTAGCTTTTGTGTCTTGTTGTCTTCTTTCTGTCCCTTGTATCACTCAAAAAGTAAACATTAACGTACACCAACTTTCTTAATTACTTGCCCGTCAGTGTTGATAAACATGAAATGTTGTTTTCAGCCAGAATATTCTTACCATTTCTCATTTCCGGTCAGCATAGTGCTAATCCTTTGGCTTTTTATAAAGCGTGCTAATATGTACTTCTGATTAATGCAAAAGTTAGTTCTAGTTGGTGGTAGCTGAACTTGGACATCATGACAAGTGCAAGGGCACACACACACACAAAGAGACACAGTCTGAACGGGCGCTAGACATCAACTGAAGGGCTTAATGACAAAAAACAGCAACGCACATATTGCGCAAAAACCTACAAAAAGATGTAGAAGGTGCAATTGTCCCTAAAGAGAATTCCGCTGCCGCTGTACTAGCGCTGTACTGTTACAACAAACATTTCAAACCTGGTCGCAGTAAAAGGAGCGTGCACACTGAGTTCTGAAGTTTGAAGTTGTGACGGGACTTGGCGCATTCGTCGCTGCAGTTTAGTCATGACGAAAATATAACTGCTGAGATGAGTGAGTGGTGCGAGTGGTTTTCAGAGCCCACAAGGGAATTCACTTGTTTTAAACCATGCAAGGGTAATCTTACTTTCAAGGCATGTCTCCAATGTTCTTTAGAACAAGGCCATGTAGTGTGTGATGGTGGTGGATTTTGGAGACTGGCGCGCGTAGGTCTCTAGGTAACGTGCTTCACTGTTCTCCGTGTGACACTGCAATCTTGGAGGCCTTGACGTCACTCGTTCTTGCACTGTTCTCTGCATGGCGGTGCGCCTATTTGAATCAATTGTTTCGCTTTCTCTGTTAATTTCATTATTGCAAGGTTAGACTGTACGAAATATGAGTGTTTGCTGCCCTTAAAATGGGAAAATTTTATTAGTTTAATCCTTTACACAAAAATGAATTTCTTGGTGAGGTTGGGTTTAACCCCAGTTTTTTTTAAACTTGTTCGAGGGGCAGAAATAGGAAATTATAGAGTTGCATCAGAAATTGACGGATCTAATTAACCTATATCATATTGTTTTATACAAGTGCGTTTTAGTGTTAAGAATACTGCTCAGGAAAAAAACACTTCATATCTATTGCAGGTACAGATTGGTGTGGGATTTGTGATGCAACTCAACAAGTGGCATTACATATTCAAGTCTGCTTCCGACGGAAAGTGCCCATTAGAGGTGGCATGGCACCTGTGGACACCAGTGCAAGCAGGTGAAAGCAGCCTGACTGGACAGGCCTGCCGGACAATGTGCCGCGCATCTTGGAAGCTTCCGGCAACACCGGAGAAAGTGGCTGCTTTGAAGAGTAAGTCAACAGTCACCTCATTTGAGAAACATAACTGCATATCTACAAGTTATCTGAATGAGTTAGCATTACATGATGTATACAGAGCGACAAGAAATGCCAAAGCAAGAATGAGGCAAGTGCCTATATATTATATCTTTTTCTTCTGCTGTATATGCACTGTGTCTCGACACACAATTTAAATGTCTCTGTGGGTATGAAAAACAGCACAACATAATTTCGGGATATGGGTTTCCGGCGAAAATCGCCCACAAAGTTTCCCCCATAATCAGTTTCAATTAAAAACAATCAAGAAAGTCGGGTGGCTACACGAGCGGTTAATTTTGACAGGACCTTGATAGCTTGCATTCACCTGCTGCTCATTGTCTTAACAGAAGTGAACATTTAAGCACCTCATTGTCTTTGAAATTTCTAATGTAGACTTGGCATGCGTTATTGTAGCTTTTCACGCTGCAGCTTTCATTTCACTTTTTTGAAATAATGCTTCTCAAGAAAATTGGGTTCCGACACAGCTTGGCAAATTGTATGGTCTAAAAGAAGCTTTTTAAACTACTGCCGTCGAAAGTGTTGACTGTGGTCAACTGATGTGCTGCTTTACAATCTGCAGCATTCACAGCCATGCAATTTCAAAACACTATTCTGATTATTGGGATGTAAAAGTTATAAACAGGGATAAAGTGCCTCGGAAAGGGTGGCCAACGTTTCGTTAGGAGGACCTATCTTCTCAAAGGCTGCCTCGTCATCCTCGGCATGTTGGTTTTAAAGTGTTAGTAGAGTGACGTCACATGCAGTTGTCAGGAGTGGCTGGTTGTAAAGGGAGAGACTTGAAGGAGAATGAGCGCGGTCGCCTGATGTCTGTAAGCATGATTCCTAAGACGTAGGAACAATAGTGGGAGTGGGAAGGCGGGGAGAAAAGGAGAAAAAAAGAGACCAAGAGGGAAAGAAAGAACAAGAAAAGAAAAAGAAGGGCATAGGAAGGTGTTAGGGAAGCAAGAGGTTAGGGAGCATTCAGGGGTGTCTTTGGCAGCATGTTCTTGTGGCTTTAAAGGAGCCGGTGAGGCGGTCAGTGCTCGAGTAACAAAAACAACCCGAAAAGACATTAGTTGAAAGAATGACTTGAGTAGCATAGCAGCAATGCGTCGGATAATTTAGAAGGAGTTAAGATGGCAGCAAGGAGTCTGGAATGCAGTGCATAGGGTAGCTGGAAGGCAGCGGCACGGTCTTTCTAGGGACGTTAGTCCCAGTAGCTCAACGTAGGTGTCGTCACAGCGGTATGCAGAAGTGGCGATACCCTGTGTGGCTGAGGCACCGAAGAAGGTATCCTGGCGCCTGGGATTTTGGAATATGTTGGTGAGGGTGTTTCGAAAAAATAGAATAAAGAACAGACAAATATGCGGGTGAACTGAAACTGGAATAACAAATAAGAGGGTGGCATGAGCAAAAGCGGGCGGAAGCAGATGTACATGGGAAAACATATTTATGCGAACATATTTATGGGGATTCTACAGACTTCCTATTGCACTGCACTGACAGGCCCCACACATACCTACGATACATAGACGACATATTCATAATATGGTGACATGGTCAAGACAGCCTAGATAAATATGTAGGATTTCTAAATTCTTTTCAGCCAACAATAAAATTCGCATCAAAATCTTCAGTGGAGCGCATAAACTTTCTGGACTAAACAATATACATTGACACTGGGACACTAATGACAATGCTGTATGGAAACCTTTTGACAAACAACAGTACCTAGAATATACAAGCCACCATCAAGCCACATTGCAAAGAAGGCATCTTTAAAGGCCAAGCACATGGCTACGTCACATGTGTGTTGAAAACCAAGACTACATAGATAGACTTGATCACCCTAAAGAAACCCTATCAAACGGGAACCACCCAAAGAGTGCCCTTCAGAAAGCCTGCACCGATGCAACCAAACTTGACTGAGCCGACGTGCTCAAGCCCCACCCTAGGATCACAAGAACAGCGCCTCTTCTTACTACTAAATTCTCACACTCCCAAACATGAACAACATCCTCAATAAATACTACCCAATTCTCACCAGCAACCAGAAACAAGATTTTTCCCGCCCTGCCCAGAGTAGTCTTGAGATGCAACACTATAATATTAAGGATATTCTTGTATGTGCCAAACTAAAAACAACAACGAAGTTAGGAACCAGTCCCTGTGGCCGCCCGGGTGCTCTACATGCAAACATATTTAATCTACTACTACAGTAATAAGTACAGCATCAAATTACTCAAACAACGTAACTTCGAGTTTCATCTGCACATCAAGCAATGTAGTCTACTGTCTAGAATGTGCCACTTGTAGCAAATAATACATAGGTGAGACAGGACAAAAAAATCATAAAAGACTGAACGGTCACCGTGCAGATACAAAACAATTTACCTAAAGGAGTAGCCAGCCACTTCAATGAACATGTCATATGTGACAAAGCAAGGCTCTATAGACTACAAATTTCCGCTCACCTCGCTAGAGGAAATATCTGGAATCATACCTCATACACAAGTTTAAATGCCTACATCCAATGGGAATCAATTTAACACAGCAACTTAGAATCTTTAAAAACTTTAAAGCTGTAACTTAAATCGGAAAGCCTCATGTCATCAACCAAGGCGCAAAACACATTGTGCCACCAGCTAAACTTAATTCTTAACCTCACCTATTCCACCGTTTCTAATTTTTACCTGCTTACTACTCAATTTAATATATTCTTTCGTGTTTTAATGTTTATATCAACTGTATGACCCCTTTTCCCATGTACACCTGCCTCCGCCCGCTTTTGCTCATGTAACCCTCCTATTTGTTATTCCACTTTCAGTTCCCCCCTTTTGTCTGTTTTCTATCATATTTTTTGAACACCCTCACCACCACAATCAGAAATCCCAGATGCCAGGATACGTTTTTCTGCGCATCAGTCACACAGGGTATCACCAGCTCTATATACCACTGTGACGACACCTGCGTTGAGCTACTGAGGCTGACATCCCTAAAACACCATGCCTCTGCCTGCCAGCTACCACATACATTGCATCCCAGACTCCTTGTTGCCATCTTAATTTCTTCAACATTACCCGACGCGTTGCTGCTACGCTACTCAAGTCATTCTTTCAACTGATATCTTTTGGGGTCCTTTTGTTAGGTACTCGCACACTGACCGCCTGACCAGTTCTTCTAAAACGGCAGAAAGATGCCGCCAATGACACTCCTGAATGCTCCCTAACCCCTCACTTCCTTAACACGCTCCCATGCCCTTCTTTTTCTTGTCTTTCTTTTTTTACCTCTTGGCATCTCTTTTTTTCTCCTTTTCTTTTGTTTCTTTTCTCGCCGCCTTCCTATTCTCACGGTCTTGTGCCCTCGTCTTTGGAACCATGCTTACAGACGTCAGACGACAGCGCTCATTCTCTTTAAAGTCTCTCCCTTTACAACCAGCTGCCACTGACAACAACTGCACGTGATGTCACCCTACTAGTCCTTTAAAACTAACATGGCAAGGATGACCAGGCCACTTTTGACGAAGATAGCTCAAAAGTTGGTCAGCCTTTCTGAGGCACCTCATCCATGTTTATAACCTTCATACCACTGTGTGCTATTCCATCTGTCAGCCGCTTTCTTGATTTTAGATGTTCTGATTATTGAAGTTTGTAAGACATGGCCTATCAGCACTTTCGGCATACTTTCAGTGATCTCATTTTATTTAAGCATAAGAATGAGGAAAGAACTGCTACACAAAGAAAGCACCTCGAACATTAGTCGCATGTATGCTCTGATCTGCATAGCTGATCTTGTTCTACGCAAAGCATCCTAAAATTTTCATGCCTCTTGTCGGTGCCAAGAAAAGCAAGGTGCTGGGCATCATGCGGAATTCCAGCGCTTTCCGCCAGCCTGGATTAGAAAGGACTGTATAGTGTGGCTGTAACTGGCATTCTTCTGCCAAGATTCAATTGTTTTATGGATCAAAGTACCAGGTACTCTTGTAGTCGCATCAACACTCTGCCGAAGATTTCATTTCCTACATAAATATGTTTTTTTTAAACAGACGAGCATGAAAGATTGCTCTGTATTACGTTAAGATGCTTCTTTGGGCTTTTTTTACATTGAAGATGTAGGTTACCTTAGCAAAGTAGCAATACGGAGATTGAAAAGTAGAAAAAAAATGGCAGATCCCATGCACTGTGAGAATCGATGTACACGAAGCACACATTGTTTGCTTTGATTGACAATAATTAACGGTGATGTTAGTGGCAAGTTTGTAATTTTTTCAGTGTTTAGTCCAATACGAAAGTGGCGAGTTGATGTTAAGCATTACCTTGCATGCACCACTTCTGTTTGTCTGCATAGCCCACAGAACACACAGGGAGATGTGTTTGCTTGAGGCGTTGTTGCGAGTCATTGTTCATAATCTCTGAGAAGGAATGGAGCGTTGTCATTGCCTCACATGGCGCACCGCATCATGGCAGAAATATTAAACTTTAATTGAATTATGAGGCTGTGCATACTTCAATTAGCTATTGTAATTGTATGTATACAATGTATACATAAATTCGCGGTCTGCACTACATTTCACTGCGTAGCGAAGACGCTCCTGTTCTGTGTGACACTTCTTTCAAGTCTGGGTGTCCTCGACGTCGAGTGCACGCCTTGCTGGCGCGTGTTAATGGGCTCCTTCTACATACATGGCGAACACACTGTTGAGATTCCAGCTCAAAGCGCTCTCTTCAGACTAAGGACGATTCTAATGTTTACACTATCACAGCCCAGCAGCTGCATTTTTCTCGCATAGAAATTAAAACCAGCACAGCACGTGCAATACACACTAACGGTGAAATGCTGGGGCAGCAGCGCCGGTCAGGATGTGCAGAGGTGAGCGCCATCTAGTAATGTTGCAAGAAATCCAACGGCACGCATGACAAGACCATAGCAGCTGCAGCGCCCGTAATGTTGGGAGAAGAGGCAAAAAAAGCTTCACTTTAAAACATTAGTTGCCATCATTTGCAGCTAAATAAAGCTTGCAAGCCAGCCATTATACAGCTTTTACATGAAATCTTTTATGCCTATATGGCAAATGCTAAAGTTACGACTTCCTCACCAACTGCACGAGCAACAAGTAAAGCTAACAAATGATAGAATGGACAAATCAGACAGCTTGCACCTTGCATCTCCCCTGCATGCGTTAGAGACAGTGTAGCCAAATTGTGGCTCTCTGAATTTGACAGGAATTTGGGTGGTTGAAGAGCAGACAAATTATGCAAAATCAGAAGCCAAATATCCACCCCATAAGGCTTTGAGTACAGCTCCCATGTGTCTAAATTTTGCAGTTAAGCCAACCTCCAGATGAGAAGAGGCGTGGCTTTGGCAAAAAAACATACAAAAATTCCATGTACATCTGCAAAACAATGTGATGCATCTGTATGCATACTCACTGCAAATAAACCTGTGCTGGCTTGCGTCCTAGGTAGCATGTTTGTGTGTGACATTTGCTGCATTTTGTTATGTTAAACTTTTTTTGAAGTGATTAGAGCAGATTTCCTTCATTCACTTATTGCTAGAAATCATTGGAAAAACAATTTACTTATATTTATTGCACTCTCCTTTTAGACTGCCTGGCGAAATACATAAGTGACCATCCAATGATGCCACCTGCACCACATCCGGAGAACCACCTTGCTTCCCTGCGAAAGCACCTTTGGAGCTCTCTTTTACACAAGCAGGACGCCAGAGCAAGCGAGTGGAAAAGTAAATACAGTACAAGTCCAGTGATGCTTTTTCAATAAAGTGTGATGATATGCTACGTAGTATGGTGCTTTACATATTGATTTGTTATGGCATGAAAATAGCCGCATCTTGGCAACATGTATATACAGACTGTACACTTCACAAGACTCAACATCACATAAAGATAACCCGTCATGAGCTTCCGAATGGCAATGGCTGCTCCTTCAATTCATCACACAACTTGCCTTTGACGTGCTGCGCCCACGATGATATCCAACCCAGTGCCCACCGTGCCACCCATCACCCACCGTGCCGCCCAGCACCCACTGTGCCCAGCAACCACCATGCTGCCCAGCACCCGCCGTGCCCAGCAACCACCATGCCGCCCAGCACCCACCATGCCACCCGTCACCCACCATGTCACCCAGCACCCACCATGCCACCCGTCACCCAGCATGCCACCCGTCACCCAGCATGCCACCCGTCACCCAGCATGCCACCCACTACCATAATCCACCATGATGATGGATGATGGATTCCACTATGCCCAGCATCGGGCAAATTTTCAATAGGGTTTTAGCTTATTCAAATTGGTTAATGTAGTGTTCCCCATATTAAAGCACAGTAGTTCAAGTGAGCATAGAAGAGAGCTTGATAAATAAGTCGCTTTATGGTAAGAGGCAAGAGATATCCACAACAATTTAAAGCACCAACCACGCGTCTCTGCTTTAAGCTAATCTGATCTATTTGCTCATTCCGGGATACATGTTCGTTAAAAATTACTCCAAGCGCCTTAATTGATTTGGTTACTGAAATTCTGCATGGGCCTTGGGTAATATGGTGAGGTAACTGTAGGGTTGGGCCAAGGGCTCGAAAAAGGACACATTTTGTTTTTGCTTCATTTAGGGTTAAATTGTTCTTAGTGCACCAATCGCGAAGCCTATAACAGGTGTTTGCTGCTAGTGCCTCGAGAGTACCTAACTTTCTTCCAGTAAAAAATAGTGTGCAATCATCAGCATCAATTATAAATTTGCAATCTTCGTCGATGTTGATTATGTCATTGATGTAATACAAAAATAATACAGGCCTTAGAATGCTGCCTTGTGGCACCCTGGTTTTAATTGGTTGTGTGCGTGATTTAAAGCCATCTATTTCAACGTACTGAGACCGCGCACTCAAATAGGACTGAATAAGTTTGAGCGAGATTCCTCTAAATCCATAACATTTTAATTTATTTAATAATCATTCAAGACTTGCGCGATCAAATGCCTTACTGAAGTCCAAATCTAATGAAATTGTCAAAAGCCTGTTTTCGGTATTGTATAGTATGATTTCTTTTCGGGCTAATAGAGCGCTCTCAGTTGAACGTTTCTTTCTGAAACCATATTGACAATCGGTAATAAGATCGTACTTTTTAGAGAAGATATAAATTCTATAGTTTATTATTTTTGAAGGCATTTAAGGTGTGACGACTACGGTATGACAAGAGTAAAACCACGAAGCTTGAATTAAGACGATGGACCGACCACGATGGCATTAACCACCAGCATTTACCTAGCAGTTCAAGCAGGTAGGCAACATGGGGCACTGGGTCGACGTAAAAGGATAGATAGATAGATAGATAGATAGATAGATAGATAGATAGATAGATAGATAGATAGATAGATAGATAGATAGGCTAAAACGACTAAAGTAGGCAAAGAATGCTAATCACACTAATAAACATAAAGCGCGGTAAACGCTGTGCTTTTCACGTAGTTTCACTCACTTTCCACATGCTGACCGTCAACGCGGTCACAGAAACTCGCATGAATGTAAGAAATAATCCCCAGCTTTCAAATTTAATCATCACTCGGGCGCGAACTCTAAATCAATGTGCAACGTGCTAACACAGGAACGTTTAATACATTGGATAAGTTGTCACGACAACAGAACGCTGCGCTTTTTGTGCAGTTGGTTTTCATTCGTTTCGAGAAGCACCAATGAGCGCTGCGAGAACCGCAGTCCAGCTGCAAGAGAATTCGCCAGAAACATGGTTTTATTCACAGAACTCTGTGTGTGTCAGTTAGTAGAGAAATGATTCGAATTATTTGGCTCGTGAAGCAGTTGAAACCTGTCAAGTATTAGCATGTTTCAAGCCTTCCGTAAGTGTGCACCATGTGCCCTTCAGCCTATTGCAGAATAATAAATGGTGCAAGGCAGTCGGACACAGAAAACACACGCCAGGCAGCCGCGAATTGTGAAGAAAATTATGATGAAATAAACATATTTCTTTTTAAGTTCAGCTAAGAAATACATTGGACATTCTCTGCAAAAACATATTCATGAATCCGGCTTCGCAAACAAAAACTAAAAAGAGTGCAAACAGCCCGAAGACGCGCTAGATGACGTCAATGTTTTTCGACGCCTGAGACACGCAGATGGGCACATTGTCGCTAACTAAAAGTAAAATATAATATTCAAATACAAATATAGTAAGAGAGCTGAAGAACGGGCAATAAGAAGAAAGCAAAAACAAAAAAGTGCCGAAAATGTGCAAAAGAGGCGTCCTGTATTGCACGCCAGCTACAAAACGTCCGAACGAAACGCGTCAGTATTTGAAAGTGTCCTGCGCCAGAACAAGGCACGTAGACGAAGTGCCAATTGAACTGCTGCCGCCCTCATGCAAAGTGCACCGTGGCTTTGTAAAAGACGGCGAGCACATTTCAAGGCATTGAAAGGTCCAGGCAAGAGGAATATTGTCTGACACTGATAAACATATTGTGTACGTTCACACTTGTGGCGTGGTAAACATCGCGCGTGATTTCGGGCCTTTCCAGCCCCCACTTATCGGTTGAAGAATGTGCACTTCTTGGGATCCATTTTTGATACCTACGGGCATTGCAAAGCCCGCGCAAATGCCTCCGAATTGCTCACAGCCTTATTGCAAACGACCGTGTGCGGACCCACGCCTGTGGGAAGGCTGCACGTCAAGTAGCACAAAGTCATGAAGAACACCTGATCGCCCGAGAGATTCCGGGGAATTGCCTTTGGACTGTCATCGTCGCTTTCGCTGACGGAACGCATGTTCGCTGCGTAGGCCACTTCGAGCGCGGGAATCTCGGGAAAGACGCTGGTCCTGGAGCCGGGTCGGGTCGGATAGGTGGGGGAGTCGACGACGGGAGCCTCCTCTGCAGTCGCCAGGCAGCCGTCCCGGTCTTCGAAGGCTCGAGAAGCGGCGCTGTAAAGAAGAGTAGTGTAATCTTCGATAGTTATAACAAAACGGAGGTGCGGCGTTAATAGCGCACTAACTAAGACAGGACATTTTAGATTGTCGTTGGAATTATTAAGTAAGCACTTTCGGAAAAGCGGAAAAATCGGAAAAAATTCTGGTAGAAAACATCCAGTTTTGAATATTGTGGACGCAGCGATACGCTTTCAGATAACTTCTACAAAATAAAGTTTGTATTGTTTGGGTGGCTTCACTCTGTAAAAAATTCCCAAGTGTTTGAAAATACAGTCGGGCGTACATGAGAGCGCATCGCGATGTCAACGTTCTTCAGTCATATATCAGTTCAGAAACTACCTCTTCCAGTTCGGCTATCAATATACGCGAACTTCCGTCGATCCTTACAGGCAAAAGGATCTTTTCAATCAATCTAAAAATTTCGCACAATTATCTGCGTAGGCTAGCTTACTTCAAACAACCTTGTCATGGCCAACGATGGCGCATCACCACAAGCAAAGCCTTGAACTTGTAACTTGTGCTGTAGGGCGCTTTGCTGGGTGCTGTAGGGCGCTGAAGCAATACCGACCTACTTCGTTGATTCTTAACGCCTGCGTCACTTCCGCCGCGGGTCGGCCCGGCATTGCCCTATCGTCGGGCTTTTCTTTTTCTACACGCGGACATGGTAGTGGGGAAAGTATCCCTTAACAGCTTCGCTGTAAGAGTTAATTAATTCATGTCCCCAAATGTTGCTGGAAACGTCCTCTGTTGGCTTCTTTTTCGCCGTTTTGCTTCCCACATCTTATAAGTTATCGGAAAGCTTGACCCCTTATCTAGCTGGTGGCGGTAAGTACGTTCACAAAGGCTGTAACCAGCCTAAACCAGAGCTTTCATGTAGGCTCCCTAGGCATGCGCGGAGGCTAGTGCCATCTGGTAGCGTTGCCAGAAACCCAGTCGTACGCGCGACAAGACAATCACAGCAGGAGAGCCTGGAAAGTCGTGAGAAGGGGCAAAAAAAGCTTCGCTTTTAAAAATACAGCTCAGGATTCGCAACTCATCGACTCCCATGATATGTTGTACATTGCAATGACTATATGTGACACCTTTTCGATTGCCAGAGGTCGCACACTGACAGCTGAGCCTGTGCACTACGGCGTGGACTCGGAAAAGAAACAGCTCGCTCACGTGTTCCGAGTCCCTGATCGAAAACTTGCTTCCTCGTCGCCTGGCCCGCTGGTCTACAATGCTGGCTCTGCTCAATGTCTTGAGACCTTGAATGAAGTACGAGCACGAAGGTTCGCGCTGGGACCCTGAGTCTTGCGTCGACGACTTTCCTGAGTGTCCGCGTCTCGAGGCAGCGTCGATGGGCATCGCCAGAGTGACGGTAGAGCCGGAGCGTGTCCTCGCCTTAACCGTACCAGGCGGTAGCTTTGCACTGCCGACTTCGGCCATTAGGGTTGTGTCGGCTGCTTCTGTGTTCGATGTGGAAGATGTCGCATCGCCTGTGATCGACCGAGCGCCGGCAGCAGACTCTAACGCCTGTGTCGGCTGTGAGGTGTGGCGTTCTCCTGGAGGAGGCTGGCCTTCGCCATCGGCGATTGCTCGAGCTTTTCTTGGACGCCCATCGGTTGTTCCTGGTTCTACCGAAAAAGGTGCTTCGGTCGTAGAAGCGATGCCCCGTTTGCGCATGTTATGTTCGGTGCTACCGTTAGTTTGTTGCTGAAGAGCGGTGATGTCGGGTGTACTGGGCTGGACGGCGTCACAAAACCACAGTCTTCGCTTACTTTTAGGAGGCTCGTTCGCGGGAATTTCAGCGACCGATCCGGTGGTGGTGGTAGCGTCTCTCGGTAGAGCTGAATCCAACGGGGTGTCCGCGGTAGCCCTTCGATTGGCATAGCTCGGACACTGGCGGGTCCCTTCAAGCTCGCCAGGGGAAATGGAGCACCGAGAAGATTCGCGTCCATTGGAGATCGCGGAGTTTCTTCGAGCACGACGCCGCCTCTTGCTCTTATCGGCTTGATGCTGAGAGCTCGGAAGCATCCTTTATTTGCTTCCTGTGGTCGCAAACCGCACAGCCCAGGATCTGCAATCCGAAATGCTGTTACCCTGCTTCTTCTTCTTCTGCTATTGTTTGAAACAAGCTCGTGACATTCGTATAGGACCGATGGGGCCGGTTCTCGCAAGCGACGCTAGCGCCACCTGGATTCTAATGGTAACTCCATTGATAACAAACAAAAATGTTCCCTTGCTAATTTTAGGTGATGTTTCCAATATTATTCACTTATTATCTTAATTTAGAAACGGCAGGCGTCGTCTGAATATTTTTTGTTGTTTGAAAAGTGAAATGTGTGTTTCGGTGGTTTCGCCACGCCAATGCTTAGACGCGAAACACACCACATGCCACGGGCTTGCTCGTAGCCTGGATGACGCATGGCTTGAACAGAAATATTGTGATGATTATGTTCTGCTGTTGCGGTACGTACCCATATGCCCTTAGAATGGGGTGACGGAAAGGCACGTAAACTTAATAATTATTGAAAATAGTAAAAGAAATGTGCAAGCGAAAAGAAGCAGGAACGAGGATTATATTGCACAATAAACCCGTTAAAAAAGTCAGTGCTCCAAGTGTCGTAGTCGAGAACAATGTCGAGGAATTCTGGATATTTCTCTTTGTAACTTCGCGGCAATGAGCATGTGTAACTGAATGGGCAAAATTTTAACAAAAGTTATATTTGAATATATCGGCCGAGGATCAAAAAGCTTCAACCTACTACAGCGAGCGGGTAGTTCCTTCTAGCAACATTGCATGTATGGCGCTTCTAGTCGGAACATCAGTGGTGCGTTCAAGCAGTGTTTTAATCAGGGATGGGCGGCGAACTGACACTGCCTCAAGACACCCCTTGAGGCAGTGTCAGTTTGGGCTATTCTTTTTAATAAGTTGGTCACTGTATCTATCATTTATATACCCCCGAGCCATCATCTCGAAAAGACAGTCGTTTATAATCTCATTGATCACCTTCCAGAGCCTTATATTCGTGGGAGATTTTAACGCTTACAACACGTGAGTACGAGCTCCAGCTGCTTTTGGTGCAATGCGACGAATAAGGTGAAGTGTTTTTCTCGAACTCGGTCTGGTTTTACGGAGCCAGTGTTCACCGGTGCCAGAGTGGTGAATATCGAGACCCAGTATGCGGACCTCAGAATCCTCAGGGATTGTCACTGCGCCGAATCTAAATGTAAAGGTGTGCTGAGTGATTCTTGTGCGTCCTTTCTTGTTGGCCACCACAACATAGCTTCCTTATTGGGCGGAAATTCCAACCCTGCTTTGCGAACGTAGTTGTTCAGAACATCAAGGGCTTCATGAAGCTGTTGAGTTTGTCTAGGTTATCTGCATGCACGGACCACAAAGTGACATCATCCGCATTGATTAAGAACATAAGTCTGGAATCCGATGTAGTTGCCTGGTTAGAGGTATTAGAGCAACTTTAAAAAGAAGAGGAGCCAGAACCGAACCTTGTGGGACTTCTCTGTTCGATGTGAAGTATCTTTCTTCCCATCCATTTACTCTAACTGCTAATGTGCGATTCGGAAGGAATGAGTAGATGAATCTTATCACCCGCGGTGGAAGTCCCAGGTCGATGAGGTTGGCTATAATGATTTCATGGTCTATATTGTCATAAGGTTTCGTTATGTCTGTGGCTACTACCGTGCGCACAGCGTGACTGTGTGGCGAAAGCTGGAAGACATCGTCTGATAAAACAGAAAGTCCGTCCTCAGTTCCCAAGTAAGAACGGAATACAATTTGAGCAGGATGAGAGTTATTGTGGCGTTCAAGCCACCAGGAAACACGTGTGGCCAGCGTCTTTTCAGCGAGCTTGCAGACACTGGAGGTTAGTGAAATTGGGCGTAAGGACTGCAGGCTATTTCGAGACTTTCCTGGTTTCGGAATCGCGACAACAATTGAATGCTTCCAATCAGGTGGAACGTTTCCAGTCTCACATATTTAATTAATAGCCTGAAGGAGTCCGTCGAGAGCTGCTGCTTCCACGTTCTTGAAAACCTCATAAGGAATACCATCGGGACCAGGCGTTGTTCATTGCTTTGAAGTTTCAATCGCCGCTATTAGCTCGGCCATGCTGAAAGGGCTGGATATTTGGGATTTGGAAGTTGTGTCAGACTCATCAATTTCGGGGCAGTTTATGGGTGACCAGTGATCGTAATTCGGGAGAAACGCTCTAGAAGCGTGTTCTGCGAATTGATGTAGCGAACTCTGCATCGCTAACCTAACGCTCTTTGCAGGGTCAGATTGCTTATGACCACGTTCCATTGACCGGAACGTACGCCAAAGTGCTCTGTTTCCAATGCCCGATCCAAGATTATCGCACCACTCATACCTTCCTCGTCGAGAAACGCGCCTTCCACGCTATATGGTTAGCACGTGCACGGCTACCTGGTGCATCGGGATTCCTCGACGCATACACTTCTGCCTGACGTCGCTTTGCCCAAAGTTGCAAAAAGGCGAGGTCCGGTTTCGGTTGTTCCTCGTCAACTGTGGTTACAGTGGTGTTCCTCCGTAGCAGTTCTTGCAAATCGGGAATGATTTCTGAGGGCTGTGAGGGTATTTTATCAATCGATGATTCCCGAAACTTATCCCAGTGCGTGACCTTTTAACCTCCGGTGCGTGCCTCTTTAATAAGAAAGAACCAACGCATTGTAATTCACATCATAACTCATACTCGTCAATATACCTGCGATCGGCTCCGCTCCTATCTTCCCTGGTTAAAAATGGTGTGTAATTTAAAATCCATTCGAAAGTGATCACTTCCCAGTAACGCTGAACTTCGTAAATCAACATGGTATCCCTCCAGACTTCCCTGGTTGGAAAGTGGCCTCAGCTGACTGGGAACGCTTTAGGGAATTCACCCACATATCACTGGATTTTATAGATAATATTAGTATAGATCGCGCGGTTTCATACTATACCGCTTTTATCATTGACGCCGCTCAAAAGTTCCTTCCTCAAACAAGAGGCACTTTATTCAAAAGAAAGGTCGCCTGGTAGAATGACGATTGTAGAAAGGCTAGGAAGAGAGAAAATAAAGCTTGGGGCAAACTACATGAAACTGCTAAAGCGGAAAATCTAAGAGAAATTAAACAGCTTAAATCACAGGGAACAAGGACGCGACGACATGCAAAGAGAAGCTGGCAGAGGTTTCTCTCAGGTATAAAGTCGTATACTCGAGAAGCTAAAGTATGGGACGGGCTGAAAAGGATAAAGGGAAGAGAAATTTATCCGCTGCCCCTAGTGGACGATAAAGCGAACCACTTGGAAAATAGAGCTGACGCTCATGGCGACCACTTTCAGCGCGTTTCCAGTTCTGATCATTACTACAAGGTATTCCTGAAACACAAACAAGTAGCAGAACACAAGGATATTGACCGTAATTGCAAACGGAACTAACCCTTTAACGTCCATTTTAACAATGCCGAATTGAGAGCCTCGCTGACTCCATGTCAGAGCTCTGCACTTGGACCGGATAGCATCATGTACGACATGATTAAACACCTCCCCAGTGACACTCAAACTACTCTGCTAGCACTTTTTAATGCTATATGGGCGGCGGGGCACCTCCCTCCCCTACGGAAAGAAGCGCTTGTCATTCCGATTCCGAAACAGCGCAAATACCCCACATTATAGAGAGCTACCTACACGACCGTGCATTGCGGGTGAAAATAGTTAATGCATAGTCGCGTGCATTTATTTAGGAAACTGGGGTACTCCGGAGAGGCTTACTGAGTTGCACGCTCTTTGTCGTTAAAACGAACACGCCGCGTAAAGCATTGCCACCATCTATTTTTTATTCCGTCTACACAGACGACGTAGAAGAGGCTTCAAATCTTGCAACATAACAGTCGGTGAGAGACAAATGCAACAGTGCTTCAACAAAGTTTCTTATAGGGCAGACGAAAACTGGTTCAAATGGAGCCCCAAAAAAAGATCTTGCTTTAATTTTACCGGGAAGAAAGGGCCTACTGCAGATCCTGGTGTCGAAAAATATGGGCAACAAATACCTGTCAACAAAGAACACAAATTCCTAAGTGTTATACTTGACTGTAGGTTTACTTTCATTGCGCACAAAAATATATTGAAGAAGAATGTCTAAAAACAATTAACTTACTTAAAATCCTATACCACACAACATCTTGTAGCGACATCAAGGGCTTATCGAATCTTTAGACAAGCTTTATTTGATGACGATTAGACTACGGTGCCGTGGTATATCACACTGCCGCCACGAGCGCGCTAAGGATGCTAGATACAGCCCACCATCTGGGTATCCGTCTGGCCAGTGGCGCCTTTAGAACAAGCCTTGTCGAAAGCCAATACGTAGAGTTAGATGAGTGGTCACTACATTTCCAGGAACATACATAAGCTTTACCTATTTTCTCGAAGTGCGCTATGATAAGGAACATCCCTATTTCACAATAGTTAATGATTTAACGTGTGGAACACTTTTTCGTAATAGACCCTCTATGAGACTACCTGTGTCACTGCGTGTAAGAGACCTTAGCGAAGACATGGATGTCCCAATTCTCGAGCTTCGCTTAATGCCTCCAGCTAAGCTAATAGCACCCTGGGAGTGGCAGGTGGTAGAATGTGACGTATTCTTTGTAGAAGTCGCAAAGCACGCTAATGACCTCGAAATGGGTATGCATTTCCGTGAACTTCAATCAAAGTACTGCTGCTCCGGATTCTACACAGGCGCGTCAAAATCACATTCTGGAGTATCTTATGCAGCTGCTGGTCCCTCTTTTTCTAAATATGTCGAATTGAACCCCCATAACAAGTATATTCACTGCAGAAGCCTATGCAGTACTGTGTGCAGTAAAACATTTAAAGAAATAAAAACTTGACAGAGCAATTGTATTCACAGACTCGTTAAGTCTTGTAAAAGCGTTAATTTGTTTACAAAAGCCTACAAATCCTTCTTTCATTTAGCTCTACTCACTCTTATGCAACATTTATTTGTCACATAGACATGTAATAAGCTGGGTACCTGGCCATAGAGGCACCAAGGACAATGTGCTAGCTGACGAAATGGCCGCATCGTTCACATCACTAGCTAATATTCATACAGCTGCTGTGACTGTGACTGATCTGAAGCATTTCTTACGAAAGAAACTGCGAAAACACTGGCAACGTATGGGGGACGCGGAAGTAAATAATGAACTGCACGTTATAAAGCCACAGTTAGGTTTTTGACCCTCCGTAACAAAATCACGCCGAACACATGTCCTATTCTGTCGTCTCAGAATAGGACACACATTTGGGACCCATAATTTTCTGCTTACTGGAAATGAACCTCCAAGCAGTGGTGGATGCGGAGAGAGACCAACGGTCCTCTACGTCCTACTGGAGTGTCGGGAAGCCGAAGCTAAGGTAAAGAAACATTTTTCTCTGGCATAGCGCTATTGTATCCCCCTTCGCATCTACTTTCCTTCCGCTCTCCCGTAGTGGCGGTCACGTCGAAACGTCACGTGTGTCTAGTTTCCTGCAGCTACTCTGGACGGCGGTCCCGTCGTCGACGCCAATGCGAACAAAAAAATCAGAGTAAATGAGTCCATACCGTTGTTCAAAATTCTGTGTTACCACTGTGTCACGTACTAAACAGCTTCGCTGGTAATCCACCTTCACAGAGTGGAATGGCTCACAAGCGGATCCAGTCGTATCAATCTATTCCCTCCGTTTTTTCACCAATAATGTGTACGTATCGCACTTATCTCGATTACTGACGGGCTGTTACTTCCGTGCACTTTAAGTCCAAGCGCTTCTGGAAGTGGTTCATTACCTACGGGTCTCACTTGGTGAATTCCTTCGGATTCAATTAGGATATGCTCAGTGGTCTCCGGAATTTTTCGTGTGTATGCTCCCGCTGCAGCAGACGCATGTCTCATCTTTTTGCGAATATTTGCTACACTATGTTTTTATCCTTAGGCAACCAGCTCGAGCCTCCAACAGCAAGGCACTGCCTTTGTATTGTGCAGATTTTTTTTCCTATTTCTTATTCCCATTTTATGTCTTCATTGTCTTATTATAGCGAAGCTGTATACATCTACCTTCCAAGGATATTTTCGTGTCGAAAGCAAAAACCTCCTCATACGTGGGCCGATCCTGAAGATAGTGCAGTACCGGCCCTACCCGTGGCGGCGATGAAGTTCGCCATTGAGGGGCCCACATACACAACTCCGCTGGTCATCCTTCTTTATAGAGTGGAATGGCACTGATTTTTTTTTGTTTCCATAGTGATAGTAGTGCTATCTGGTAGCAGTGATGATGAATAAGATTATTTGTGGCTGATTCCTTTGTAACGGGTAGGCTGCTTTAATGCGCCCTAGCCGGATAATATATATACATGGCGATAAAAAAGGGGGAAAATAAAAGAGGGGAGGAGTACCGATCCCTGTTCCTTTGTGAACACAGCCCGACCTGTGCACAGACATTGACGTTTAGACACTGAATTTGATCTGTTCCCCTCCGAGTTGGCCATTCTCTTCCGTTGCCAAGTCTTCGTTACGCGCATTGCGTTAGACACCATCGCACCCGGTTCCCGCACCCCGTTCTCGCTCCCAAATCCAAGTGTTGGCAAAAGCGTGGTGCCCTCGGTGTGTCGTGGAGAGTAACCGGCACAGTGCCTCCACTGTGCTGGTTACTCTCCATGTTCCATGTAATCCTCCTCGAGGCCACATGTCCGACGTATGGAGTCAGCGGAAGGGCCGAACTGGGCCGGTACCACGGTGGAACGTCAGATAAGGTGTCTGAACCGTGCCGCCAATTTTTTAATGTCGTAGGTTACGTCTCTCTCGGCATATGGCGCGGATCATTTGGGGGGTAAAATACCATTTGCTTTGAATGGGAAGGGGTGAGGAGAGAAGGGAATGTTAATACCACCAAAGGACTGAGACAGGGGTGACCAGTATTGCCGCCGCTGTTCATGGTGTTCATGATATTGATGGAAAGGGCGCTAGAAGGAATTGATATGGGGTTTAATATCTCACAAAAGTAGGAAGGCACCATAGTAGAGCAGCAGCATCCATGTTTGTTTCATGCGGACGACATAGTGTTGCTTGCTAACAAACAACGTTATATGCAGTGTGTGGCTGCAATCTATGGACAAGAATGTGAAAATTTAGGATTAACATTTAGCGCTGAAAGTCAGGTTTCATGGTATTATATGAAAACCGTGAACAAACAAGTGCCTGGGGATGACGTAAGCGCCGGCGCCATTGCGAGTGCATTCACATGTTCTGTCGTTCCTACTGGTTCCTACTCGCCTCCCCAATTCCACTCGCGACGGTTGTCGGTGGTAGCGCCCCACTCCAACGCCATCTAGACAACAGAAGGCCTGAGCGCTCGGTGTGTGACGTCACGGAGAAGGAGCCTGCGGCGTTCGCAGGGATACGGGTTGAATGAAGGAATCGCGCCCTTATGGGCAACGTTAACCACAGCGCAGTTACTGTTTTATTTTAAGGTAGAGTTGAGCAGATAGTCCCTGGAGAACAGAGGGTGTTCGAAGATTATTTTATTTATGCAAAACTATTTACGCGCTGTATTATTAAAAAGCCCGTCTATAAAAAATGAAATGATTCAACCTTAGGTTTGAGAACGAATTTCGGGTAAATGATGACATTGAGAAGGCTTATATTGAAAAGTCACAGTGCTGCCCTCTTCTTCAGAGTAGCTTCTTTGCCTTAATTTATCATCGGCGTCAATGAGTTTGCCGTTCATGTGACCACAAAAGTTCACCAAAATGTTAGCAGTGCACCATAACGCATATCTCATGATAACTTCACTGGTGTGCCCTTCTCCGCATTGGGGCACACGAGCTTTTATTCCCGTCTAGATTATGCTCTAAACGAACAATGTCGCTTTCAAGGCATTAATGCATAGAATACCGCAGTCTACATATTTACAACATTTTAATTGAATCTAGCAATGGAGACAGAAAACATTCGCGCAGCTATTTACCAAAAAGCAGCTGCTTCATTGCACTGAATTCCAGCGTTTCTCTCCTTTGCCTTAGCACTGGCACCCAATATTCTGTCATTGATATTGCGGAAACATGAACGCATATTTTCGGCCCCAATTTCCGATTGCTCCAGCAATTGGACACGCTACAGTTATTAGGTACATCCTGGCATGAACATGATCTACATTCCGCTGCAATGAAGGCTTGCCGGACACAACCTACTCGGAGCACAATCGCAGAGAATACATACACGGTTCACGTGCAGAAAAAAAAAAAAAAACTTCCAAGCATGTCGCCGCATGCCAGGACTGTTCTAACCCCGAGACTATCCATGGAGCAGCAGGGTTCCCGGAACTAATCGAATTGTTATCGCTGTCGTCGCCCACTCGGTCTTCCGCGTCTCATTTTCAACAGAGCTGCGTCGCTCGTAGCTTGGTAGCACGTTGCACGGAACTTCAATGTGGGCCTCTTTTGCGTGACGTAGCTCAAGGGGAGAGGGTACAGTGAGAAGGCTCTAAGTTCTGTAGAGGGTGTTGCCCACTCGCGATGGTTTGCGGTAGGGGGCGCTGAAGTCGTCACGCAGCCGCACGAGATACTTACAGACACTTTCGAATACCTGTGGCAATGCGGCGACAAACCTACGCCTCAAGTTTAGCGCGGAGAAATTGGGAGTCATTACGGGGCGTCAACTCAACAGCAAGTCATACGCATAGTCAAGCAATATAAATAGCTAGGAGTTTCTATTCCTGCATATCATATTGACCGCAAAAAAGACGGGGACAGAGGGAGAGAACACATAAACAGCACGGGCGGTAACTTTCAACTGTTTTATTCACGGCAGCCCGTGGGCATATAAAGGTAAAAAGAACATGCGCAGATCGCAGCAAACAAGAATGCACATCAGCTTAGCGTGGCAACCAATTATCAAAAAAATCTATTTCTGATTGAAACAACCTAATAGAGGTATCGCTAACACAGTCTTCGCCTTTCTTTTTTATGTGA